>NC_053390.1:438776998-439118783 GCF_905171765.1 Bufo bufo | reverse complement strand
TACACCCCTGTGGTAGGTATTCAATGACCCTCTTGTTGTGTCTGGGAACATACATTTGATGTCTGATACCATTTAGTCCTTTTATTCATGACGCTTGTATGGCATTTATCAGTATTTCAATCAGCTTGTCCCCTCTTATGATCACTTAATTTCTGGTGACTGGTCTACTCTGAATGGCCACCCACTGAGGGTAATACCTTGGTGAGGGGTGGAGCTATTTTTTTAAATTACAAGTAGGCATGCTGCCACACACAGCTTGAATTAATGTTAGAAAGTGCTTAAAACGGAAGAACTTCCATTATTCATCTTCTTGCAGTCTATGCTGTAAGTCCCTGATCAGTCACGCAGAGAACATATGACAAAACGTGTAGGTCACGTAAGAGTTCTGAGTGAGACAGTTAGATATATATAAGCTAAATAAGTTAGTCAGCAAGATTGCTGAGCTGTATGATTCGTAGAGTAAGTAACTAATAGACAGTCACCTATTATTGTTATATATAAGTGAACAAGCTCTGAATTAAGATAGCTTTTAGGGAATTCCAGGGATGAGTGATGCATTTAGAAGTTATTACAGTGATGTAACGTTGCTTGTCACATCATTGCATCATGCCTGGAGCGCAGTCAACAAACCCTTGGGCTGTATCCTTAAAGCGGAGCAGCTTAGTTAGGGCCCATTCGCACGACCATACCCGTTTTTACGGATCATAAATTGGGGATCCACAAAACACGGATATCAGCTACATGCGTCCCGCACATTTCTCACATTGTAAGAAATGTCTATTCTTGTCTGCAAAATGGACAAGAATGGGACATGTTCTATCTTTTTTGCGGGTCCACTGACATACGGATGTGGACAGTACATGGTGTGCTATCTGCATCTTTTGCTGCCCCCCGGATCGGATGCAGACCAAAAATACAGTTGTGTCAATGGGCCCTTACAATGAGATATTAGTTTATTATGTATCGTTGTTGTGCAACAGTGTGTGTCTTAAACAGAATCAAACATACTGCACCTCAGAACACTTTATGTTTTTATATAAGATTTTTATTTGCTATTAGTTTGAACTCATTATTTTTTTAAAACAAATACCAATAAAAGTTAAACTTTTTTAAATTTCAGAGTATACAGTACAGTAAAAAGAGTAAAGAGTTTTTTTGGAGTTCAATATTGATGGCCTATCCTCAGGAAAATCATATATATGACTCTCTGTCAACTTTTTTCAAAGGCCAAAAAGTAAAGCAGCTGTTTTCTTCAAGATGTTTTGGCTCTTTCTTCTGGGAAGAGGTGGCATCTGCTTTCAACATGAACCGATTATTCTCAGTATTTGGAAATTCAGGGTTAGGCTGAATTGGAAAGTTGTAAGCATCTCTCTTCTCTGTAGCTTGGAATTTCTAGAGTTGTAATACATCAGTCATTTTTTTAATTCAACACACATCTAACAGTAAAATACCGTCCAACATTGTACCTTAAAGAGGACCTTTCACCACTCCTGAAATGCCTCTTTTAATAGCTTCATGTATCCCCCATGTAATAACAATTCTGGAACATCTATACTTATGTATCTATGTTTTGCCATTCATTTATTATTTCAACTAGAAGTTATGAATTAATTGCTAGCAGTCTGCAGTAAGGGTACAGAGGGTGGTAACCAGTTGGTGGGGTGTCACTGAACCATCTGAAAATGGCAGCACTGATTGGATAGAGTCGGTCTGTGCAGGTACACCCCCCCCCCCCAATTGGTTACCACCCTCTGTACCCTTACTGCACACTGCTAGCAATTCATTCATAACTTCTAGTAGAAATGATAAAAAAATGGCACAACAGTCATAAAAATAGATGTTCCAGAATTGTTATTACATGGGGAATGCATGTAGCTATTAAACCAGGCATGTCAGGAGTGGTGAAAGGTCCTCTTTAATGAAATAACACAGATGGCAACATGTAGATCAAGCATAAAACATCAAGGTTAATAATTGTAACAAGCAAAATGTTTCCTCAATTTTAATAAATCGTGATCATAATTAGTGTTTAGTCAAGCGAGCTTCAAATCATCGATCCAAAGTCGCTTCGCTAAAAACTTCATTTGAATGCTGTACAGAGATCTGTCTCTGTACAGCTTTCAAATGTATGGGCTCCAACTTCGGTGAATAACTTCGGTACTGAAGCTGACCTCGGATTCAGGTTTTAAAATGGTTTTCAAGTTTAAAGATCAAAGTTATTCACCGAAGTCTTGTGAGTAGTGATGAGCGAGCATGCTCCGCCAACCTGCTGTTCATCCCGAGCATCTCAATGCTCGGCAGATCCGAGTGCTCGGTTGAATAATTTGGGTGCTCAAATACAATTTAATATAATGGAAGTCAATGGGAGAACCCCAGGCACCCTCTGCTCGGTAGAGAAGAGGGTGTCTGGTTCATAAAAAAAAGGTTAGAAATTGATGGAAACCCCATCAAAAAGGTTTGGCAACAGCATTAGGAGGATAGCTGGATGCGTCTTAGACTCCCATTATGTGCGACACACAATAGACAACCACACAAAGGATATATGCCAAAAGCCAGGTAAGTTCAAGCCATCCTTCTATCCATAAGAGAGATAACAGCCAGCTTTCCCAGTGTCAGATATCATCTTAGTGTAGATCGCGAATATTCTAATCGCGAATTTTCCATGCAAAAGGCTACAATAATAAGCTTGTCATAAGACTCAGTCTAATATTCTTGTCAGAAGACTATGAAACCAATAGATGGCGCTATTGAGTTATGAACAGCGCCCTCTATTGGTTTCATAGTCATCTGACAAGAATATTTGTCTTGTCATAAGACTGTGAAACTAATAGAGGGCGCTGTTCATAACTCAATAGCGCCATCTATTGGTTTCATAGTGTTATGACAGCTGAAAAACAAGGCAGATTCTGCTTATTTGCATGTCTTTCCCATATGTCCATGTTTATGCGAATGAGTTTTTACATGACAAAACTGTATAGAAAGGTTATTGAATATTATGTTAGGACAATCGGAAAACTTTTTGTCGCCCTAATAATATTGATCTAGGTATGCAGGTCCACCCAAGCCATCCAACAGATGCAAAATAACTTTGAGGTTTACTGGTTCTTAGTCAGATGAGAGCTGGTTTAGAATATCTCATAGTGCACAAGGCTGCCATTGTAAGGTATGCTGACTAAGCCTGTCATCTGTCTCATGGATAGATTGATGGCTTGCACATACTGTACCTGGCTTTTGGCATACAGCCTTTGTGTGGTTGTCTATTGTATGTCGTACATAATAGGGGTCTAAGACGCATCCAGCTATCCTCTTAATGCTGTTTCCTAAACCATCTTGATGGGGTTTCCATCAATTTCTAACCTTTTTTTTATGAACCAGACACCCTCTTCTCTTCCGAGCAGGGGGTGCCTGGTTGTCTCCCATTGACTTACATTATACTCGGGTGCTCGGCCGAGCACACAAATATAGCAATGTGTTCGGGCCGAACGCCTGAATACATTGATGCTCGCTCATCACTACTTTTGAGACTTCGGAAATAATGAATTTCACCTCGCCAGAGCCCATACATTTGAATGCTGTACGGAGACGGATCTCCGTACAGCATTCAAATGAAGTTTTGACCAAAGTAACTTTGAGCAGATTGATATATAGTTTTGTAGGAAAAGATTTAGTATAATTTATTAATTTAAATCTCAGCTCATTTTGAGCTTTGGAGTCTAGTGGGCGGTCATATCAGTGATTGGCAGCTATTTGTGTATGCACAGTCAGAGAGGGAAGCCTGTTACTGAGTAAGGTGGTTCACTGAACTAAGCTCGTCAACCCCTGGACCAAGGCACGCCAAAACTCTTGTTGGGGTTGACACCATGTCAATGGGTGAGTTATCATTAATGTTGTTACCTTCTTTATAGACTGGGCTCATTTATCAGACTGGGTTTTTTCATTGTATATGCACTCTGCTTATTTTGAAGTGGTACTCCAGCCATCTTTGTGTATCCCACTAGACATTTTGTGGCTCAGGGATGGTGTCTTTTCTGTCACCTACCTTTGTATCATGTAGTTTTACTCATTGTAAACATGTGTTATGATAAAAATTTAGATTTTTATAATTTATGGGTATATTCCTGGCTCATTTCCTTATGTAGGTTGAGATCATAATAAGCAGAAGTGTAAATGAATAAATTGCAGATTATACTGAACTTTTTCCCATAAAACTCTATATCAATCTGCTCAGCTCCTCCTGCTCTACAATGTGATGCCTGCAGATCGCAATGCATTTTCACGGTAATAATATGCCTGTAGATGTCAAATTCATGACCCAAGAGCAATCATACTTTTTTGCATTATAAAGAATCTTACACTTCGCCCATGTAAGCCCTCTCCTGCAGTTTCTTTGTCCTGACTACAGACTACTGAAACACATTGAACCTAGGTTATTTTGGGGATTTAGCAGCAATTGTACATAAATAACGGGAAAAGGAGGGCACCAGGTATGTTAATTATACATTCTGCACAAGAAATATACCTGTTCTTTACCACTTCCTTCTGGCTCTGTCACTCCCAGGCTCTCTTCATTCCTCACTCTTCTTCTGGTCCTCATCTATCATGTGCAGCCAATGACTGGCCTCAGCAGTGACATGTTCCCAAGTGTCACATCACTGCTGGGTCATGTGTCACAACCAGTCCATGCAGAACCTGGACAACCCCTTTAAGGTTTATGTTCACATCTGTAATGTTTTGCTAATAATGCACAGTTGTGTTGGCCAGAGCTTGAGAGCCATTTCATTTCCCCCTCCCAGATCCTAATTAGTGATGAGCGGGAGGTGCCATATTCGATTTTGATGAAATTTGCGAATATTCGCTAGAATATTCGTCTCATATTCGTCGAAATCGAATATTCGTCATTATTCAAGTTATCGCGATTAATATGCAATTTAAATAATCGCATATTGCGATTTTAACTTAAGGCAACTTTCCTATTGGTTTGATATCTAGAATTACCGAAGATGACGAATATGACGAATGTATTCGTCATATTCCTCAAAACGAAGATAACAAAGTATTCTCCATCTTCATTTTAGCTACCTATTCGTCAACTTTGCTAATTCTAGCAATCAAATAGGAAAGTTGACTATAGAGACAGCTGTGTTTAATTCGCTATGCGATTATATTACTTTGCTTTTTTTTTAATAAATAGAATAATTATAATAATTATCAAGTATTATAATTATTCTATTTATTTAAAAAAAAATCTAAGTAATATAATCGCATAGCGAATTAAACACAGCTGTCTCTATAGTCAACTTTCCTATTTGATTGCTAGAATTATCGAAGTTGACGAATATGGAGCAAAAACTAAGATGGAGAATACTTCGTTATCTTCGTTTTGAGGAATATGACGAATACATTCGTTATATTCGCTAATTCTACCAAGCCAACCATAGTATTGCGATTACAACTTAGAGCAGGGTCTCTAATGGGTCAGCTTGCTAGAATTAACGAAGTTAACGAATATGGAATATAGCAGTGCTAAGTTGAAATCGCAATGCGATTACTATAACTTGAATTAATCGCATTGCAATTTCAACTTAGCACTGCTATATTCCATATTCGTTAATTCTAGCCGAATATGGAATATAGCACTGCTAAGTTGTAATCGCAATGCGATTAATATAACTTTAATTAATCGCATTGCGATTTCAACTTAGACCTGGTTTACTATGGTTGGCTTGGTAGAATTAGCGAATATGACGAATGTATTCGTCATATTCCTCAAAACGAAGATAACAAAGTATTCTCCATCTTCGTTTTTGCTCCATATTCGTCAACTTCGATAATTCTAGCAATGAAATAGGAAAGTTGACTATAGAGACAGCTGTGTTTAATTCGCTATGCGATTATATTACTTAGCTTTTTTTTTTTAATAAATAGAATAATTATAATACTTGATAATTATTATAATTATTCTATTTATAAAAAAAAGCTAAGTAATATACAGGGAGTGCAGAATTATTAGGCAAATGAGTATTTTGACCACATCATCCTCTTTATGCATGTTGTCTTACTCCAAGCTGTATAGGCTCGAAAGCCTACTACCAATTAAGCATATTAGGTGATGTGCATCTCTGTAATGAGAAGGGGTGTGGTCTAATGGCATCAACACCCTATATTAGGTGTGCATAATTATTAGGCAACTTCCTTTCCTTTGGCAAACTGGGTCAAAAGAAGGACTTGACAGGCTCAGAAAAGTAAAAAATAGTGAGATATCTTGCAGAGGGATGCAGCACTCTTAAAATTGCAAAGCTTCTGAAGCGTGATCATCGAACAATCAAGCGTTTCATTCAAAATAGTTAACAGGGTCGCAAGAAGCGTGTGGAAAATCCAAGGCGCAAAATAACTGCCCATGAACTGAGAAAAGTCAAGCGTGCAGCTGCCAAGATGCCACTTGCCACCAGTTTGGCCATATTTCAGGGCTGCAACATCACTGGAGTGCCCAAAAGCACAAGGTGTGCAATACTCAGACACATGGCCAAGGTAAGAAAGGCTGAAAGACGACCACCACTGAACAAGACACACAAGCTGAAACGTCAAGACTGGGCCAAGAAATATCTCAAGACTGATTTTTCTAAGGTTTTATGGACTGATGAAATGAGAGTGAGTTTTGATGGGCCAGATGGATGGGCCCGTGGCTGGATTGGTAAAGGGCAGAGAGCTCCAGTCCGACTCAGACGCCAGCAAGGTGGAGGTGGAGTACTGGTTTGGGCTGGTATCATCAAAGATGAGCTTGTGGGGCCTTTTCGGGTTGAGGATGGAGTCAAGCTCAACTCCCAGTCCTACTGCCAGTTTCTGGAAGACACCTTCTTCAAGCAGTGGTACAGGAAGAAGTCTGCATCCTTCAAGAAAAACATGATTTTCATGCAGGACAATGCTCCATCACACGCGTCCAAGTACTCCACAGCGTGGCTGGCAAGAAAGGGTATAATAGAAGAAAATCTAATGACATGGCCTCCTTGTTCACCTGATCTGAACCCCATTGAGAACCTGTGGTCCATCATCAAATGTGAGATTTACAAGGAGGGAAAACAGTACACCTCTCTGAACAGTGTCTGGGAGGCTGTGGTTGCTGCTGCACGCAATGTTGATGGTGAACAGATCAAAACACTGACAGAATCCATGGATGGCAGGCTTTTGAGTGTCCTTGCAAAGAAAGGTGGCTATATTGGTCACTGATTTGTTTTTGTTTTGTTTTTGAATGTCAGAAATGTATATTTGTGAATGTTGAGATGTTATATTGGTTTCACTGGTAAAAGTAAATAATTGAAATGGGTATATATTTGTTTTTTGTTAAGTTGCCTAATAATTATGCACAGTAATAGTCACCTGCACACACAGATATCCCCCTAAAATAGCTAAAACTAAAAACAAACTAAAAACTACTTCCAAAAATATTCAGCTTTGATATTAATGAGTTTTTTGGGTTCATTGAGAACATGGTTGTTGTTCAATAATAAAATTAATCCTCAAAAATACAACTTGCCTAATAATTCTGCACTCCCTGTAATTGCATAGCGAATTAAACACAGCTGTCTCTATAGTCAACTTTCCTATTTGATTGCTAGAATTAGTGAAGTTGACGAATAGGTAGCTAAAATGAAGATGGAGAATACTTCGTTATCTTCGTTTTAAAGGAATATGACGAATACATTCGTCATATTCGCTAATTCTACCAAGCCAACCATAGTAAACAGGGTCTAAGTTGAAATCGCAATGCGATTAATTCAAGTTATATTAATCGCATTGCGATTTCAACGTAATTCTCAAATCAGTACATTCTAGAATGGAGACGTTCCCATGGTGATGGGGACGCTCCATGAGCACGGAAGTCGGCAGAAGCGGCAACGGGCACTGACTGGAGCAGCCAGGAAGCCAGGAATCCTAAGGACAGGTAAGAACTACTTTTGGGAAGTGGGAAAGAAAAAAATCTAACAATAAAAAAAAAAAAAAGAATATTCGAAATAGCGAATTTATAGCACTATATTTGAAATATTCGCGAATTAGCAAAGTGACGATATTCGCTAAAAAAATTCGCTATTCGAATATTCGCGCTCAACACTAATCCTGATATACTCCACTGACTTTAACCGGAACTCAAGGGTTTTTGATCACAAGAATTACACTGCAGACTGCGCTACTCTTGCCATCAGAAATAGCAGAAGACTTAATCCAAAGCTAGTCAGAATCCCATAGCACAAGTATCAGCAAAAACTATCATGTTCACATACCACCTCCCCCTCGGGTAGCATCTCTGTTGATTTTACAGTCTGTACCGTTCCTAGGTCCCACCAAAGCAGGCCATGAGCTAATGTTTCTCTCTTGGTAGGTCCTAAATAGCAGAGAACAAATTATCATTGTTGATGTATCCTGAATGTATAATCAAACATGTCTGAATTATGTGTTATGTTTAATATTGAGTGACTTCAATATGAATTTCGGGAAAAATACGATTAGGTGCTAAGCCGATTTTCCTTGTGTTTTGGGGTAACTAATCGATTTTTCCCCGAAATGGTGGTAGAAATAAAAAAATAATCATACTTACCTCATCCATTTGAGCGCAAAGAGGCCGCTGCGGCCATCTTGCTTGAAGATCCCGCACAAAATCTAATGCGCGGGGACATATGACGTCACCATGCCAGTCAACGTGATGACTTCATCACTCCCCTCGTGAGATTTCATGCTGGATCTTAAAGCTAGATGTCCACGGAGGCCTCTTACGCTCAAATGGATGAGGTAAGTATGATTTTTTTTGTTGTTGTTGATCAACCCCTGAAAGGCCCGATCTCAGATGCCGTGATCAACGATGAAAGCGGCATCTGAGGGGTTCAGTGACAGGGGGGCGGCACAATTGCCGTTTTCTGTCATTGCGTTCTCTATTTACAAAGAAATGCGTTTCGTGAATAAGTAATTTGTGACAAAGTAAAATTCAGCGAAGCAGCCGAATCAAATTTTTTAAAACTTTGTTCATCTCTAGTTATGTTACCTGTTGTATAGCTGACAATAACTCCACTTATAATTGTAGAAAAGGTGCCCAAGGCACCATAATACAGATAAGACAGAGCGTAGAATTCATCAGCAATGGTTGTCCTGTGCAGAAAAATAAATGAAACAATTTCACACTTCAGTTTTACATTTGTGATCAGTATGGCAAGGCACAAATAATAGCAAATTTTGTCAGTTTTGCTTTTAACATTTTATAATATTCTAAGTAGGTAAACTGTAACATTAAGGGGTTGTCCAGGTTCAGACATACTGTATATCCCCTTCTTCACCCAGGCAGCCCTTCTGAGTTGAGCATTGGAGCATTTCATACTCCGATGATTTCCCTTGCCCTGCGCTGAACCACGCAAGGGCTTTTTCATTAAATCTGGTGACGTACTGGGTCTCTGCTAGGCGAAGGCTTCCGCCTAGCAGTAGTGATGGACGAACATCTGCTGGGACGGTTCGCGAACGCGATCGTGCGAACGCGATCAAATGTTCGCGAACCGCAAGATCGTGGCGGGTCGCATTCATTTTAATGGCAGGCGAACCTGAAAAACCTTCAGCTCATATTTGCAGCCAAGAAATAATTACTAGAAGTGCACAAATAGTCCCACAACATGGACAGTGACATACCAGATGTATTATTCGAAGCAATCTCCATTCATTATTTTTTTCAATGTGAAATATCCGCAATATAATTTTCGCGTACGCGCATGCGCAAATGCACTATACAGTACCCAAATGCACTATAAAGAAAGTATATTGGTATATAACACCCCGCTTCAATCAGTTTTTTGGGGGAACGACTGGTATATCACACCAGTAGAAATTATTTGTTTTAATAACGCTTGTCCCTCTATATACCTGCAGTATCGCAGCAGAACCGCACACAACTGCCGCACAATACAAATGCACTATAACTATAACATAGAAAGTACACTGCTTAAAAAAATAAAGGGAACACAAAAATAACACATCCTAGATCTGAGTTAATTAAATATTCTTCTGAAATACTTTGTTCTTTACATAGTTGAATGTGCTGACGACAAAATCACACAAAAATATAAAAATGGAAATCAAATTTTTCAACCCATGGAGGTCTGGATTTGGAGTCACACTCAAAATTAAAGTGGAAAAACACACTACAGGCTGATCCAACTTTGATGTAATGTCCTTAAAACAAGTCAAAATGAGGCTCAGTAGTGTGTGTGGCCTCCACGTGCCTGTTGCCTGTATGACCTCCCTACAACGCCTGTGCATGCTCCTGATGAGGTGGCGGACGGTCTCCTGAGAAATCTCCTCCCAGACCTGGACTAAAACATCTGCCAACTCCTGGACAGTCTGTGGTGCAACGTGACGTTGGTGGATAGAGCGAGACATGATGTCCCAGATGTGCTCAATTGGATTCAGGTCTGGGGAAGGGGCGGGCCAGTCCATAGCATCAATGAGTTCGTCTTGCAGGAACTGCTGACACACTCCAGCCACATGAGGTCTAGCATTGTCTTGCATTAGGAGGAACCCAGGGCCAACCGCACCAGCATATGGTCTCACAAGGGGTCTGAGGATCTCATCTCCGTACCTAATGGCAGTCAGGCTACCTCTGGCGAGCACATGGAGGGCTGTGCGGCCCTCCAAAGAAATGCCACCCCACACCATTACTGACCCAATGCCAAACCGGTCATGCTGGAGGATGTTGCAGGCAGCAGAATGTTCTCCACGGCGTCTCCAGACTCTGTCACGTCTGTCACATGTGCTCAGTGTGAACCTGCTTTCATCTGTGAAGAGCACAGGGCGGCAGTGGCGAATTTGCCAATCATGGTGTTCTCTGGCAAATGCCAAACGTCCTGCACGGTGTTGGGCTGTAAGCACAACCCCCACCTGTAGACGTTGGGCCCTCATATCACCCTCATGGAGTCTGTTTCTGACCATTTGAGCAGACACATGCACATTTGTGGCCTGCTGGAGGTCATTTTGCAGGGCTCTGGCAGTGCTCCTCCTGTTCCTCCTTGCACAAAGGCGGAGGTAGCGGTCCTGCTGCTGGGTTGTTGCCCTCCTACGGCCTCCTCCACGTCTCCTGATGTACTGGCCTGTCTCCTGGTAGCGCCTCCATGCTCTGGACACTACGCTGACAGACACAGAAAACCTTCTTTCCACAGCTCGCATTGATGTGCCATCCTGGATAAGCTACACTACCTGAGCCACTTGTGTGGGTTGTAGACTCCGTCTCATGCTACCACTAGAGTGAAAGCACCGCCAGCATTCAAAAGTGACCAAAACATCAGCCAGGAAGCATAGAAACTGAGAAGTAATCTGTGGTCACCACCTGCAGAACCAATCCTTTATTGGGGGTGTCTTGCTAATTGCCTATAATTTCCACCTGTTGTCTATCCCATTTGCACAACAGCATGTGAAATTGATTGTCACTCAGTGTTGCTTCCTAAGTGGACAGTTTGATTTCACAGAAGTGTGATTGACTTGGAGTTACATTGTGTTGTTTACAGTCAGGTCCATAAATATAGGGACATCGACACAATTCTAACATTTTTGGCTCTATACACCACCACAATGGATTTGAAACGGACAAGATGTGCTTTAACTGCAGACTGTCAGCTTTAATTTGAGGGTATTTACATCCAAATCAGGCAAACGATGTAGGAATTACAACAGTTTGAATATGTGCCTCCCACTTATTAAGGAACCAAAAGTAATGGGACAGAATAATAATCATAAATCAAAATTTCACTTTTTAATACTTGGTTGCAAATCCTTTGCTGTCAATTACAGCCTGAAGTCTGGAACACATAGACATCACCAGACGCTGGGTTTCATCCCTGGTGATGCTCTGCCAGGCCTCTACTGCGAATGTCTTCAGTTCCTGCTTGTTCTTGGGGCATTTTTCCTTCAGTTTTGTCTTCAGCAAGTGAAATGCATGCTCAATCGGATTCAGGTTAGGTGATTGACTTGGCCATTGCATAACATTCCACTTCTTCCCCTTAAAAAACTCTTTGGTTGCTTTTGCAGTATGCTTTGGGTCATTGTCCATCTGCACTGTGAAGCGTCATCCAATTAGTTCTGAAGCATTTGGCTGAATATGAGCAGATAATATTGCCCGAAACACTTCAGAATTCATCCTGCTGCCTTTGTCAGCAGTCACATCATCAATAAATACAAGAGAACCAGTTCCATTGGCAGCCATACATGCCCACGCCATGACACTACCACCACCATGCTTCACTGATGAGGTGGTATGCTTAGGATCATGAGCAGTTCCTTTCCTTCTCCATACTCTTCTCTTCCCATCACTTTGGTACAAGTTGATCTTGGTCTCATCTGTCCATAGGATGTTGTTCCAGAACTGTGACGGCTTTTTTAGATGTTGTTTGGCAAACTCTAATCTGGCCTTCCTGTTTTTGAGGCTCACCAATGGTTTACATCTTGTGGTGAACCCTCTGTATTCACTCTGGTGAAGTCTTCTCTTGATTGCTGACTTTGACACACATACACCTACCTCCTGGAGAGTGTTCTTGATCGGGCTAACTGTTGTGGAGGGTGTTTTCTTCAACAAGGAAAGAATTCTTCGGTCATCCACCCCAGTTGTTTTCTGTGATCTTCCGGGTCTTTTGGTGTTGCTAAGCTCACCGGTGCGTTCTTTCTTTTTAAGAATGTTCCAAACAGTTGTTTTGGCCACACCTAATGTTTTTGCTATCTCTCTGATGGGTTTGTTTTGTTTTTTCAGCCTAATGATGGCTAGCTTCACTGATAATGACAGCTTTTTGGATCTCATCTTGACAGTTGACAGCAACAGATTCCAAATGCAAATAGCACACTTGAAATGAACTCTGGACCTTTCATCTGCTCCTTGTAATTGGGATAATGAGGGAATAACACAGACCTGGCCATGGAACAGCTGAGAAGCCAATTGTCCCATTACTTTTAGTTCCTTAACAAGTGGGAGGCACATATGCAAACTGTTTTTATTCCTACACGGTTCACCTGATTTGGATGTAAATACCTCAATCTAAAGATGACAGTCTGCAGTTAAAGCACATCTTGTTTGTTTCTTTTTAAATCCATTGTGGTGGTGTATAGAGCCAAAAATGTTAGAATTGTGTCGATGTCCCAATATTTATGGATCTGACTGTAAGTGTTCCCTTTATTTTTTTGAGCAGTGTATATTATAACATTGTACAAGGAAGGCAATCCATTAGAATATACATAAAGATAAAACGTAACCTTTAATAATGTTACTATGAGGGTCCACTCACACGTCTGTAAGTGTTTTGCGATCCGCAAAACACGGACACCGGCAATGTGCATTCCGCAACTTGCGGACCGCACATCGCCGGCATTATAATAGAAAATGCCTAATCTTGTCTGCAATTGCGGACAAGAATAGGACATGTTCTATTTTTTTGCGGAAACGGAAGCACGGATGCGGAAGTGCGGATCCGCAAATGTGGATGCGGACAGTACATTCCGGCCCCATTGAAAATGAATGGGTCTGCACCTGTTCCGCAAAATTGCAGAACGGATGTGGACCCATTTTGTGAACGTGTGAATAGAAAAGATATACCTCAAAATGAAAATAAATTTAATTATTAAAGTTAAGCAAAAAGCATAGATGTGGTAGGCAATAACAATTGCTCGGCGGCACTAAATCAGGTGCTCGGCGGCACCAAATCAGAAACCATATGTCCTACCACAATCCGGGGGGTTCCAGTGCACATACATGAATCCCGGAGGGAAAGCAAAAAACATCTATCCCTGGGCTAGATGATGATGTGGTATTGAAGGACAGGGTGGGCAAAGAACTGTCCCTGATCTTGCCCTACAGGGGGGTGCTATTCTGGCCAGGATAGCCTAACCACAGATCACCCGCCCTGACCCCGTCCGGAACCTTACCCTATATAAAAAATGGCCCTAGTAAGCCCCTAGCCCCTGACTTCCAGGTGATCACTAAATAGATATATGTGTTTTTGACTCAATATAAAAGTATATTATAAGTATATCGCACCCCTCTGTGTATCACACCTATCGATAGCACACCTATACCAGTCCTTAAACATACTTTTGTGGTCCTATTAGCTAGCATTTGGTGTCCCTAACAGCCTGTCCCTGCTCCACACAGCAACCTCTCCCTACACTGGCAAAAGAATGAATGTAAAATGGCGGCCAGATCAGGTTTATTTATAAGGTAGGGGTTATGTCCATGTGCTGAAACGTCTCAATTGGCTGTCCTGTACCACCTGATGGATGTGTCATGGGTCAAAGCTCTTCACAATGTAAAAGAATATGGCGGGCACGAATATCTCCATATGTTCACATGTTCGGCGAATCGCGAACACACAAAGTTCGCCGCGAAACGATCGCCGGGCGAACCTCAAGGCCATCTCTACCTAGCAGTGTTCCCGGTGATGTCATCGGCACTAATGGGCAGACTTAGCACTGCCCTAGCCTGTAAAACGGGTTAAGGCCACCTATTAGTGCTGTGACATCACCTGGAACACTGCTAGGTGGAAGCCTCCACCTAGCAGTGTAAAATGTAAACAAAAAAGCCCTTGACCTGCGTGATACAGCAAGGGCCTTTTTGTTTACATTTTTACACTGCTAGCCTTTGAAGAAGGGGATATGTCCGGTTTCAGCTCTGAACCTGGACAACCCTTTTAATAAAATCTATAACAGCTGTATGATGGCTTGTCTTTTGCGGGACAAGTTGTACATTCTAATGGCGCCAGTTACTATTGCATACGATGTAGTGGTAAGCTGTAAAAATATTCCAAATGGGGTAGAACTGGAAAAAAATGCAATTCCGCCATAGTGTTAGTGGTTTTGTTTTTAGGGCATTCCCTATGTAGAAAAACTAACATGTTAACTTCATTCTGCAGGTCAGTATGATTACAGCAATACCACTTTTTTTTTATATAATTTTTCTTGTGTTCCATAGCAGATGGGTACCCTCTGTTTTACACAGTAGATATTTGCTGGCAGTGTCTGTAATAAAAAAAAAACTCCA
This sequence comes from Bufo bufo, assembly GCF_905171765.1. Taxonomy (NCBI): domain Eukaryota; kingdom Metazoa; phylum Chordata; class Amphibia; order Anura; family Bufonidae; genus Bufo; species Bufo bufo. Next base: position 439,103,740 of record NC_053390.1, on the reverse strand, counting down.
ATCACAGACATTTTAGTAATGAGCTGCAGTAGTCATATTCGAATTCGCGATATTTTGCGAATATTTTGTAGAATATTGGCAAATTCGAATATTCGTTATATTCTACGATTTCTTTTACTCGAAAAATCGACAAGGTAATAATAGCGTAATATGCGAATTTTCGTAATGCGAATTTTTATTGTGAATTTTTCAATTGCCGAGCAAAAACATGATTCCTCCCTGCTTCTTGCTTGTGGACCAATGAGTCATAGCACTATATCGAATATATTTGTTTTTTCGAATATTCGTAATATTTTAAAACAAGAATATATAGCAATACAGCCAATATTCGAAAAAAACGAATGTAGAGCAATTTAGCTAATATAGTGCCATAATCTTTTTTTTTAATAGTTGTAATTTTTTTGCAATCTGAACTTCAGATGAGAAAAAAATTACAACTATTAGACAAAGAAGATTATAGCACTATATTAGCTAAATTGCTTTACATTCGTTTTTTTCCAATATTCGCTATATTGCTATATATTCTTGTTTTAGAATATTCCGAATATTCGAAAAATCGAAAAACGAATATATTCGATATAGTGCTATATATTAGTTTTTTAGAATATTCAGCCTTTTTACCATTTAAAGTCATGATTCCTCCCTGCTTCTTGCTTGTGGGCCAATGAGTCATTGGCCCACAAGCAAGAAGCAGGGAGGAATCATGTTTTTACTCGGCAATTGAAAAATTTGCGATAAAAATTCTCGAATATTCGAAATTACGAATATATATCACTATATTCTAAATATTCGCGAAGTTTCGAAATACCTATATTCACGATAAAAATTCGAAATTCGAATATATTCGTGATCAACACTAAGACATTTAGCCACAGGTGCAATGATCAATTGTGATCATGGCACCTTAGTGGTCAATTGGAGATATGAGACTCCCTCCAGTGAACAAATGCCCCTTCACCTGAGACATAATCGCTTGGTTGCTATGGCAGTAAGGTGCTCTTTGAAGGTTCCCAGGCCTGCCATAGTAAAGTTCCTATTAATGCCTGCCTTATGCAGGGCTTAAGGGAGCCTGTGAGCACCAAAGTGGCCGCTAAACTGCCCACAGTACCCTACAGCTGATGTCATCTGGTTTCTAATGTGTTTGTCTAAGTCATTGGATGTGCATTATTGTTGTAGGTCGTATGCATAGTAACATAGTTCATAAGGTCGAAAAAATACATTTGTCCATCCATTTCGGCCTGTCATCCTGCAAGTTGATCCAGAGGAAGGCAAAAAAAAAAACTGAGGTAGAAGCCAACTTTCACCACTTTAGGGGAATACATTTTTTTTTGCCAACTCCAATCAGGCAATCAGAATAACTCCCTGGATCAACGACCCCTCTCTAGTAGCTATAGCCTGTAATATTATTACGCTCCAGAAATACATCCAGGCCCCTTTTGAATTCCTTTATTGTACTCACCATCACCACCTCCTCAGGCAGAGAGTTTCATAGTCTCACTTCTCTTACCGTAAAGATTCCTCTTCTATGTTTGTGTACAAACCTTCTTTCCTCCAGACGCAGAGGATGTCCCCTCGTTACAGTCCTGGGGATGAATAGATGATGGAATAGATCTCTGTACTGACCCCTGATATATTTATACATAGTTATTAGATCTCCCCTCAGTCGTCTTTTTTCTAAAGTGAATAACCCTAATTTTGATAATCTATCAGGGTACTGTAGTTGCCCCATTCCAGTTATTACTTTAGTTGCCCTCCTCTGGACCCTCTCCAGCTCTGCTATATCTGCCTTGTTTATAGGAGCCCCAGAACTGTACACAGTACTCCATGTATGGTCTTACTAGCAATTTGTAAAGTGGTAGGACTATGTTCTTATCACGTGCATCTATGCCCCTTTTGATGCAACCCATTATCTTATTGGCCTTGGCAGCAGCTGCCTGACACTGGTTTTTACTGCTTAGTTTGCTGTTTATTAAAATTTCTAGATCCTTTTCCATGTCAGTGTTAGGCCTCATGCACACGACCATTGTGTGCATCTGTGGCCGTTGTTCCGTTTTCCGTGATTTTCTGCGGACCCATTGACTTTCAATGGGTCAGTTGAAAACTCGGAAAATGCACCGTTGTTCATCCGCGGCCGTGATCCGTGTTTCCTGTCCGTCAAAAAAATATGACCTGTCCTATTTTTTTGACGGACAACGGTTCACGGACCCATTCAAGTCAATGGGTCCGTGAAAAAACACGGATGCACACAAGATTGGCATCCGCGTCCGTGATCCGTGGCCGTTGGCAACTTTCACACAGACGGATCACAGATCCATCTGCATTAAAGCTTTTTCAGATATGAGTTTTCACTTTGTGAAAACTCATATCCGACAGTATATTCTAACACAGAGGCGTTCCCATAGTGATGGGCACGCTTCAAGTTAGAATATACTGAGAACTGTGTACATGACTGCCCCCTGCTGCCTGGCAGCACCCGATCTCTTACAGGGGGCTGTGATCCGCACAATTAACCCCTCAGGTGCCGCACCTAAAGGGTTAATTGTGTGTATCATAGCCCCCTGTAAGAGATCAGGTGCTGCTAGGCAGGAGGGGGCAGACCCCCTCCCTCCCCAATATAGAATGTGTCGGCAGATAAGAACCATTTGGCCCATCTAGTCTGCCCAATATATTTGAATCCTATGAATAGTCCCTGGCCCTATCTTATATGAAGGATAGCCTTATGCCTATCCCATGCATGCTTAAACCCCTTCACTGTATTTGCAGCTACCACTTCTGCAGGAAGGCTATTCCATGCATCCACTACTCTCTCAGTAAAGTAATCGTTAATTTCTAACGATAATTTGTTTTCCCTTAGTCCTAACAGCAGCACAGATGGGGTTAACTGCCCCTGTGGACTGGTAGGACCGGCGGAATTTTAATGAGCCCAAGAACCAATAAACGATCTTCAGCTCCCTGAAAGGGAGGAGATCACCCCCCAGCCCACCGTGTTTTTAACAAGCATAATGTATTTAGGGTGGGATATTTGTGTGCTGCTGTTAGGACTAAGGGAAAACAAATTATCGTTAGAAATTAACGATTCCCTTACGTCCTCAACAGCAGCACAGATGGGGAGATAGCAAGAAGAATCCCCTAGGGAGGGTCCTCATGCCTGGCAGAACTAAGAACAGTCTGCCCAAAAGCCGAAAACTCTGCCATCCTAGCATCTATCCTATAATGAGAGATGAAGGTTGACTCAGAGCTCCAGGAGGCCACCTTATAGATCAACTCTAAGGGGAGGAGTCTTTTCTCCGCAACCGAGGTGGAGACCGCCCTAGTAGAATGGGCCCTCACAAACTCAGGAGGATCTAAGGATTGGGAGACGAAAGCTTCCATAATGGCCTCCTTGATCCAGCGACTAATGGTGGCTTTAGACGCTTTACGGCCTTTAGACTTACCGGCAAACAGGATAAGAAGATTCTCATCTATCCTGAACTCACTAGATCTATCCACATAGATCTGGAGGCATCTTGAAATATCCAGCGGGTCTCTAGCTGGAGTATCAGAGGAGGAGGCTGTAAACAAAACTGGTAAAGATATTACCTGATTGATGTTCTGTAAAGTAGGCACCTTAGGCCTGAAGTAAGGTAAAAACTTCAGGCGTACTCTATCCTGTAGAAAAATAATGTACGGGTGAATTGCGGAGAAAGCCTGCAATTCAGAAACTCTTTTGGCTGAAGCTATAGCCAGAAGAAAGACCATCTTCAAAGTCAAAAATTTAAAATTTACCTCCTCCAAGGGCTCGAAGGGGGGAGATGCTAGCCCCCTGAGCACTACTGAAAGATCCCACTGGGGGATAGGTTTCAGTATAGTAGGCTTTAGTCTTTCAGCTCCCTTCAGGAAGCGTTTGATGAGTGGGTCCCGAGAATGTGGCCTGTTGAGACAGGCCGAGATGGCATAAACCTGTACCTTCAAGGTAGCTGGAGATAGGCCTCTATCTAATCCATCCTGAAGAAATTGAAGTATCGCAGGAAGGGGCGGATCTGCAGACGCCACCTGTCTGGAATCACACCATGCCTCGAAGATTCTCATGATCCTGGAGTAGGCCTTCTTTGTAGACTCTGCTCGGGAATGCGACAAAGTTCTCAGGACCGACTCGGAAAGCCCTTCTATGTTGGGAAGGGACTGATCAACCTCCAGGCTGTCAGGTTGAACCTGTGCAGATCTGGGCAGAGGTGAGTGTCCCACGACACCAGGGTCTGCTCCGGGGGGAGTCTCCAGTATTGTCCCCGACTCATCTGAATGAGCTGGGTAAACCAGGATCTTCTGGGCCAAAACGGTATGATGGCTATTACCGAGGCCTGATCCTGACGGATTTTCATCAATACCCTCGGTATCATGGAAAAGGGAGGGAAGATGTAAGCCAGCCTGAACCTCCACGGTATTGACAGAGCATCTATCGCCAGGGGGTTGTCTTCCCTGTAGAGGGAACAGAACCTCATCACCTTGGCGTTGAACCTGGTTGCCATGAGATCCACTTCTGGCATACCCCATCTGTGAACTAGCTGCCTGAAGATCTCCGGATGCAGAGACCACTCCATGGTCGGTAATCCTCGACTTAAGCGGTCCGCTATCATATTGAGGGAGCCTCGAATATGAACGGCAGATAGATGGGAAAGGTTCAGCTCTGCCCACCGAAGAATTACCCCGATCTCTGACAGAAGGGGCAATGATCTTGTGCCTCCCTGTTTGTTTATATAGAGAACTGCAGTCATATTGTCTGACTGGACTTTCACTGCTTTGCCCCGGATCTGAGGCGCAAAGTGAAGGAGGGCTAGCCGGATAGCTCGCATCTCGCGAAGATTGGAGGAAAGATGCCGCTCCAGAGGAGACCAAGATCCCTGAATTGGGGATCCGTCCAGGTGAGCGCCCCAGCCTACAAGGGACGCGTCTGTAGTCAATATGACCCAAGCTGGTTGGGTCATAGACTTCCCTGCTCGTAGCTGAAACCACCATCTGAGGGAATTTCGGGTTTGACCGGACAGGGAGCACAGGGAATCTAGCCCCGCAGGGCTGCCGTTCCATAGGTGTAAGACCTCCGACTGAAGAGGACGGAGGTGCCATAGCGCCCAAGGGACCGCATCCGCAGCCGCTGACATGAGCCCCAGCATCTTCATGAGAGTCCGGATAGAGACTCGACGAGGGACATAAAGGACCTTTGCCAGGTCCTGAATCCGCGCTCTCCTTTCTGGAGTCAACCGGAGGGACATCTCCACAGAGTCGACCACGAATTCTAAGTAATGGATTGAAGTCGATGGGCTCACATTCGACTTCTGCCAGTTGATAATCCAGCCTAGGCGGAAGAGAAAAGAGATTGCGACCTGAAGATGGTGGGTAAGGATCGGAACTGAAGAGGCTATGAAAAGCCAATCGTCCAGATAAGGAATAATAGTCAGTCCTTGGAGTCTCAAAGCTGCCACCACCGAAACCACCACCTTGGTGAAGATGAGGGGGGCAGAAGAGATTCCGAAGGGAAGCACGGCGAACTGAAAGTGCCTGCAAACCCCTGAAATCTGGACCGCGATCCTGAGGAGTTTCCGGGAAGCGGAATGGATCGGAATGTGAAGGTACGCATCCTTGAGGTCCAGAGTAGCCATGACGTCCCCAGGATTGAGGATATGGCTGACTGACCTTATGGTTTCCATGCGAAACCTTGTTTTCCTTATAAATCGATTGAGGAATCTCAAATCGATGATCATCCGGAGATCTCCTGTCTTCTTGAGAACCAGGAACACTGGTGAATAAATCCCTAGGCCCCTCTCCACTGCCGGTACCTCCTCTAGGGCTCCCTTGGAAATATAGTCATGAATGTAAGATTCTAGGACCACCTGTTTGGCAGACCCGAAGTTTCGTGTGGCGATGAATCTCTCTGGGGGGAGAGAGATAAGATCTACCCGGTACCCGGCGGAAACTATGTCCTGGACCCAGGGGTCTGCAATCAACCGGCTCCAAGAGTCTTTGAAATGGGTAAGACGGCCCCCCACGGGAATCTGGGGGAGGGGTACGGGAAAATCTAGAGGAGACACTGCAGGGGCAGCAGGGCTTATCCAAGAGCCTCGAGGAGGCTCATAGTCAGGAGGGTTTTGCCTCCCTGGTGGGTTTGCGGGGGCGTCTCGGATATTTACGAGATGGCCCCCCCCAATCTCTGCGCCTAGACTGCTGCCCAGGACGACCTCTGCCCTTCTTTTCCTGTCTGGGGCGTCCCCGAAAGGGCTGCTGGGGGAGGCTCTCGCATCACAGAGAGGAGGGTCTCATCCGCTCTAAAGACACGCTGTGTCCGACCGGCGGGATCGGAGGACTCCCCCATGTCAACATCCTGGTCCCCCGACCTGATGGACTTGAGTAACTTCTGCGTCTTTTCTGGAGGGAAAAAGCAAGAAGTAGATTCTTCTTCCTCAGAAGAAGAAGACCCCACTGAACAGGGGGTAGGTCTTTCGACCGGTGCGACCACCTCCATGGGAGTCTGAGAGGGACCTGGTAGCTTCTCATTAAGCAGCTGAACTACTCCCTTAATGGAATCATCCACGTATGTCTTGCTCCATTGGAACATCTCCTGCATCGTGGGTTCCGTGGATGCCGTGCGACAACTCTCACATCTGGAGTAAGGACAGCTGTCATCTAGGGGTGTGTTACATTCGTAACATGCCAAATGCTTCCTCTTGGCCCCAGCCTTCCGCTGATCCTGCTCCTTAGGGGAAGCCATAGTCTGTAATGGAAGAAACAAAACAGGTCATAACACCTACAATATCAGGAGGTGGAGAAAACCAGACCTTAAGGGGGCCCACCAGCACTAGAAAAAATAGAGCTGAAAGAAGAGGAAGTACAAAACCCAAGCAAAGCAATACTGCAGGAATATCACAAAGCACAGGAGAGCTCTGGAGCTAACTTGTGAAAGCAACGCAACCAGAGGACTGACTGATGGGCTCTGGGCGCTTAAAAGGAGGAAGCCCCGCCCAATGGGCGGGTTCCTGAAACGAGATCAGCACCACTCCCTTTTTTTTTTCTTGTAGAAAAACCAGAGCCTATACTGGCTCTACCTATACGAAAATTGTCTCCCCAGACTAATCCTAAGTCCAGGATGTCCTTCTAGGGAGCCAGTTTAAAAGAAAGGTGAGTTTTATACATCACCGCAACGCTTCGGAAAACCGGAAGTGATGTAGCGCACCTAGGGCGCGTCACTTCCGGAAAATGGCGGCGCCCATAGCGCCGCACACATGCGGTAACGGAGGGACGGAGCACCGTCCATAGATGATGAGAGAAGAGGGGAGGGGACGCCCCCCCTCCCCGACGGTACCCCAGACCGAAATCGCCATGATCAGGCCTAAAATAAAGGCACTGAGATCCATAGAAAGCGAGCTAAGCTTAAGGAGGGGAAAAGAACCCCTAAGCAATCTTCAGCTCCCAGAGAGGGAGCGACACGCCAGTCCACCTGTCCAGAGGACAGAAAAAAACACGGTGGGCTGGGGGGTGATCTCCTCCCTTTCAGGGAGCTGAAGATCGTTTATTGGTTCTTGGGCTCATTAAAATTCCGCCGGTCCTACCAGTCCACAGGGGCAGTTAACCCCATCTGTGCTGCTGTTGAGGACGTAATGGAATACTTCCTTATATTACTTTTAAACCTTTGCCCCTCTAATTTAAAACTGTGTCCTCTTGTGGTAGTTTTTCTTCTTTTAAATATGCTCTCCTCCTTTACCGAGTTGATTCCCTTTATGTATTTAAAAGTTTCTATCATATCCCCTCTGTCTCTTCTTTCTTCCAAGCTATACATATTAAGGTCCTTTAACCTTTCCTGGTAAGTTTTATCCTGCAATCCTTGTACTAGTTTAGTAGCTCTTCTCTGAACTCTCTCTAGAGAATCTATATCCTTCTGGAGATATGGCCTCCAGTACTGCGCACAATACTCCAAGTGAGGTCTCACCAGTGTTCTGTACAGCGGCATAAGCACTTCACTCTTTCTACTGCTTATACCTCTCCCTATACATCCAAGCATTCTGCTGGGATTTCGTGCTGCTCTATTACATTGTCTTCCCACCTTTAAGTCTTCTGAAATAATTACTCCTAAATCCCTTTCCTCAGATACTGAGGTCAGGACTGTGTCAAATATTCTATATTCTGCCCTTGGGTTTTTACTCCCCAGGTGCATTATCTTGCACTTATCCACATTAAATTTCAGTTGCCAGAGTTCTGACCATTCTTCTAGTTTTCCTAAATCCTTTTCCATTTGGCGTTTCCCTCCAGGAACATCAACCCTGTTACATATCTTTGTGTCATCAGCAAAAAGACAAACCTTACCATCGAGGCCTTTTGCAATGTCACTTATGAAGATATTAAACAAAATTGGTCCCAGTACAGATCCCTGTGGAACCCCACTGGTAACATGACCTTGTTTTGAATGTTCTCCATTGACTACAACCCTCTGTTGTCTGTCACTCAGCCACTGCCTAATCCACTCAACAATATGGGAGTCCATGCTCAATGACTGCAGTTTATTGATAAGTCTTCTATGTGGGACAGTGTCAAAAGCCTTACTAAGATCTAGATATGCGATGTCTACTGCACCTCCACCGTCTATTATTTTAGTCACCCAGTCAAAAAAATCTATAAGATTTGTTTGACATGATCTCCTTGAAGTAAACCCATGTTGTTTTTCATCTTGCAATCCATGGGATTTTAGATGTTCCACAATCCTATCCTTTAATAGGGTTTCCATATTATATTCATTGGTGGCCAGTGCGGCCTCCCCTCTCCCCCCCCCAGTTAAAATCACGTTCCGAATCCCCCATCATTGGTGGCCAGTGCGGCCTCACATCTCCCCCCCCTCTAGTTAAAATCACGTTCCGAATCCCCCATCAGTGGTGGCCAGTGCGACCTCACATCTCCCCCCCCCTAGCTTAAATCACGTTCCGAATCCCCCATCATTGGTGGCCAGTGCGGCCTCACATCTCCCCCCCCTAGTTAAAATCACGTTCCCCCATCATTGGTGGCAGTGGAGAGTTCCGATCGGAGTCCCAGTTTAATCGCTGGGGCTCCGATCGGTAACCATGGCAACCAGGATGCTACTGCAGTCCTGGTTGCCATGGTTACTTAGCAATTTTTAGAAGCATTATACTTACCTGCGAGCTGCGATGTCTGTGACCGGCCGGGCACTCCTCCTACTGGTAAGTGAAAGGTCTGTGCGGCGCATTGCCTATAGCACAGACCTGTCACTTACCAGTAGGAGGAGCGCCCGGCCGGTCACAGACATCGCAGCTCAGTATAATGCTTCTAAAAATTGCTAAGTAACCATGGCAACCAGGACTGCAGTAGCGTCCTGGTTGCCATGGTTACCGATCGGAGCCCCAGCGATTAAACTGGGACTCCGATCGGAACTCTCCACTGCCACCAATGATGGGGGAACGTGATTTTAACTAGGGGGGGGGGAGATGTGAGGCCGCACTGGCCACCAATGATGGGGTATTCGGAACGTGATTTTAACTAGAGGGGGGGAGATGTGAGGCCGCACTGGCCACCAATGATGGTGGATTCGGAACGTGATTTTAACTAGAGGGGGGGATGTGAGGCCGCACTGGCCACCAATGATGGGGGATTCGGAACGTGATTTTAACTAGGGGGGGGAGAGGTGAGGCAGCACTGGCCACCAATGATGGGGGATTCGGAACGTGATTTTAACAAGGGGGGGAGGGAGATGTGAGGCCGCACTGGCCACCAATGATGGGGGATTCTAAACGTGATTTTAACTGGGGGGGGGGGGAGAGGGGAGGCTGCACTGGCCACCAATGAATATAATATTGGGGAGGGAGGGGGTCTGCCCCCTCCTGCCTGGCAACACCTGATCTCTTACAGGGGGCTATGATACTCACAATTAACCCTTTAGGTGCGGCACCTGAGGGGTTAATTGTGCGGATCACAGCCCCCTGTAAAAGATCTGGTGCTGCAAGGCAGCAGAGGGCAGTCATGTACACAGTTCGTAGGATATTCTAACTTGAAGCATCCCCATCACTATGGGAACGCCTCTGTGTTAGAATATACTGTCAGATATGAGTTTCACGATCTAACTCAAATCCGATGGTATATTCTAACATAGAGGCGTTCCCATGGTGATGGGGACGCTTCAAGTTAAAATATACCATCGGATTGGAGAAAACTCAGATCCTATGGTATATTAACTCCTGACTTTACATTGAAAGTCAATGGGGGACGGATCCGTTTGCAATTGCACCATATTGTGTCAACGTCAAACAGATCCGTCCACATTGACTTGCATTGTAAGTCAGGACGGATCCGTTTGGCTCCGCACGGCCAGGCGGACACCAAAACAACTTTTTTTTTCATGTCCGTGGATCCTCCAAAAATCAAGGAAGACCCACGGACGAAAAAACGGTCATGGATCACGGACCAACGGAACCCCGTTTTGCGGACCGTGAAAAAATACTGTCGTGTGCATGAGGTCTTACCGAGTGTTTTACCATTTAGTATGTACAGGTGACTTGCATTATTTCTTCCCATGTGCATAACCTTACATTTGTCAGTGTTAAACCTCATCTGCCACTTATCTGCCCAAGCCTCCAATCTATCCAGATCCCTCTGTAGTAGTATACTGTCCTCTTCAGTGTTAATTACTTTACACAGTTTAGTGTTATCTGCGAAAATTGATACTTTACCGTGCAAGCCTTCTACAAGATCATTAATAAATATATTGAAGAGAATAGGGCCCAATACTGACCCCTGAGGTACCCCACTAGTCACAGTGACCCAATCTGAGTGTGTACCGTTAATAACCACCCTCTGTTTTCTATAATTGAGCCAGTTACTTACCCACATACAGACGTTTTCTCCCAGTCCGAGCATTCTCATTTTATATACTAACCTTTTATGTGGTACAGTGTCAAATGCTTTGGAGAAGTCCAGATATATGACATCCATTGATTCGCCGCTGTCAAGTCTAGAACTTACCTCCTCATAGAAACTGATTAAATTATTTTGGCATGACCGATCCCTCATGAAGCCATGCTGATATGGCATTATTTGCTTATTTCCGTTGAGATGCTCTAAGATAGCATCTCTTAGAAAACCTTCAAACAGTTTACCCACAGCAGATGTTAAACTTACCGGCCTATAGTTTCCAGGCTCTGTTTTTGGACCCTTTTTAAATATTGGCAAAAGTTAAATGAGGCAAATGAGGATTTTAAAGTTAAGGGGGCAACGACTTTCACATTTGAAGTCAAGCTTGCTGCGCCCCCTTCTCACCCCTTTGCGTTTAATTGAGCTTTTTCATTTCCTTCACACGCGATTCCTTCTTGAGATCTCGCACATGTGCCATGTGCGCACTATAATAATGTTCTCTAGCACTCTCACATGAAGGAAATAAAAAAGCCCAATCAATTGCGAATGGGTGGGAAAGAGAGCGGCAAGCTTGACTTCAAGCGTGTTTGCACACAGTCTGTAGCGGAATAAAAGTTGTTTTACAGCGATCATGCCCATCATACTACTTAGACAAACACATCATTAGAAACCCAATGACATCAGCTCTAAGTTAATGAGGGCAGTTTAGGTTCCATGTTGGTGCTCACAGGTTCCATTTAATAGGAACACTGCAATTTTACCTATACTTCAATACTATTTGATTGCAAGCTTTGGCATTGGCAATCTAACATTTACATGTTCAAGTCTCTTAAGGGGTGTAAAAATAAAGTAAAAAAAGTTTTAAAAAGTTATTAAAAACAAAAAAAAGCTAAATCACTCCCTTTCCTCATTTTACAAATAATAAATAAATAAAAACATAATTGATATTGTCACATGCGAAAATGCCTGAACTATTAAGATATAAAAGATTAATCCTGTGCAGTGAACAACGTAAAGGAAAATAAATTGCATTTTGTTTTGTTTCTTCGCCTCCTCCCCAGAAATTTGAATAGAACTACCGCTTACCCTGTAAAAAGAGCCCTCATACTACCCCATAGAGAGAAAAATAAACAAGTTATGGGTTTCTGAATTTGGTGATGCAAATTATTTTTTCAAAGTTTTTATTTTTTAAGAATATTGAAGGGGTTTTCCAGGTTATCAATATCATATCAGTGGGGGTGTCTGATGTCAGATCTACTTTATCGGTCATCCACCATTGATGGAAACTAATCAGTGGATTCATTGGATGCAGCTACTGGATGAAGCTGGAAGCAGAAGGCTCCATCCACTGTTGTTTTCAGCATCTGCAACTCAACTCACATTCACTTGATTGGGAGCTGAGCTGCAGTAACCAAGCACGGCCTCTACACAGTGGATGGAGTGTTCTGCTTTCAGCTTCATCTGCTATATAGTTTCCAGTGCCAGGAGCTGCACAGGCAAGCTGGTTTGTGGGCTTTGAACCCCATTAATCTGATATTGATGACCTATCCTGCGAATAGGTCATCAATATCTAAGCCCCAGAAAAATTGTTTAGAACATAAAAAAGGCTGTATAACTTTGGTAATGCTGTAATGATATTGAACTGTAGAATAAAGGTAAGGAGTCATGTTTACTGCCCATTTTTAATTGCCATTTCAATTTATAACAACCAGTTGTTTTGCAATTTAGTACAGGGGTGACAGATTCTCTTGCTGCCTACACTTAATAAAAGGTTACCTTTAAAGGGATTCTGTAAGCATGATTTTTCATATTAAGCTGCCAACAGGTTCACTGAGGTCTCCTTATATGTTATATTTATGCTTATTACCTGTAAAAAGTGGCCAAAGGACTGTCCTGATGGTTAGTGGAGCCCAACGCCCATTCTGACTGGGCCCTGAACCTCCCCCCATCCTCAAGTCCCCTCCCAGTCCCCTCCCAGGAGAGCTGCGCATACAGCTGGCACATGTGCAGTAGGTTATATGAAGCTGAAGCCGGCAGAGGGATTACAGACCGCACGGGCAATCATGTGACATCTTGTTGCACCTGCGTGTGATTATAGTGCAGGGTCTGCTTGACGTCAGAGGAGCTGGGAGGGGACTTGAGGATGAAGGAAGGTGTCAATAAAAACTACAGATTGTCCCGCAAAAAATGAGCCCTGACACAGCTCTGTACACATAAAAATATGGCAATACAAAATTTCTTTTTTTTCCCCCGTATTAAAACACAAGATAAACTATTAAATGTGGTATTGTTGTAATCATACTGACCTGGAAAATGAAGGTAACAGGTCAGTTTTACAGCATTTCTAAATTTTTTATAATTCCACCCCATTTGAAATTTTTCCAGCCATCCACTACAGTGTATGCAACACTAAATGGTGCTATTGGAAGTTACAACTTGTCCAACAAAAATAATGGCTCTGGGAAGACTGGGAAAACGAAAAAAAAAAAAAAAAGAATGGCAAATAGCCTGGTCCTGACGGGGTTAATTTAGCCCCACTGTTCAAATGTCTTTCATCACACAACCTCTTTAACTTTACTCTTAGTAAATCTCTCACCTTGGTATAGGAGCTGTAATGTTTCTTGGTGGGGGTAATCCATATATGATACCTTGACTTGAATTATAGATAGGACATTGTTCTGCATACGTAGGCAGCACTCCCATTATTTCTGGAGATGGTGGATAAAGAGTACCTCCAACTGCTACCCAGAGGGATAGACTAATTCCCACAATGAGGCCTGAGAACACACCCTGAACACAGGAAATAAGGAAGGACAACAATCAAGAATAATGACGAAAAATAATGACTTATAAGTGATTAATTTTTTAAAAAAATATTATTAACATTTTAAATAAATAACAATCTCAATCACCCAACAAATCTTGGATAGGCTTGATAGGAATAGGAATGCACTGATTCTCCATAGACTGCAAGGGTCTACGGAGGCTCGTCCCCGTCCCGACCTGCCATTGGCTGCTCCTCCCCGACACCGGATGTTTTCATCCGTGTACGAGGAGAAGCAGAAGCGGCGGTGCGGGAACCAGGAACGGCGCACGGAGCAGGGTAAGTATATGAAGTGTGGGGGGCCCGGCATATTGGGGGGCTTTTTAGAAGATTGGATAACACCTTTAACTGGTAATTTATGCTGCATACGGAACGCCGGAAAAACATATATATTTTATTAAAAGGTACCATTAGAAAGTACAACTTATCCTGCAAAAAACAAACCCTGACATGGTTATGTGAATGGAAAAATAAAACATTATGGCTTATCGAAGGTATAAATAACAAAAAAAAAAAAAAAAAAGAAAATGGCTGCATTAGGAAGGAGTTAACAGTGAATATCTTGGTGAGAGATTCCCTATATTAAAATGTCTCAGTGTTATACGTTAGTAAAATAATCATATATATTGATAATACAGAATCCAGACAAAGAAGAATCCAAGGCTGTTTTCTACTGTTGTTCATGTCTACGTAGGCTGTGAGATTCACTCTACATTCTCCTTCTGATTTGGATATACCTGGCTCCCTTAGGCTGGGGGCTGTTCGGCATCTTTGGGGATGCTGCACATTACGTGATCAAAGGTTGCAGCATTGCAATACATAGTAACTTAGTAACACAGTTTATAACATAGTATATAAGACCGAAAAAAGACATCTGTCGATCAAGTTCGGCCTGTTATTCTGCAAGTTGATCGAGAGGAAGGCAAAAAAAAAAAACCTGTGAGGTAGAAGCCCATTTTCCTCACCTAAGGGTAAAATAATTCCTTCCCGACTCCAATCAGGCAATCAGAATAACTCCCTGGATCAACGACCCCTCTCTAGTAGCTATAGCCTGTAATATTATTACACTCCAGAAATACATCCAGGCCCCTCTTGAATTCCTTTATTGTATTCGCCATCACCACCTCCTCAGGCAGAGAGTTCCATAGTCTCACTGCTCTTACCGTAAAGAATCCTCTTCTATGTTTGTGTACAAACCTTCTTTCCTCCAGACGCAGAGGATGTCCCCTCGTCACAGTCACAGTCCTGGGGATAAATAGATGATGGGATAGATCTCTATACTGACCCCTGATATATTTATACATAGTAATTAGATCTCCCCTCAGTCGTCTTTTTTTTAATGTGAATAATCCTAATGTTGATAATCTTTCAGGGTACTGTAGTTGCCCCATTCCAGTTATCACTTTAGTTGCCCTCCCTCCAATGCTACTTTACTCTAATGCAAAGCAATAGGTCATGGGCGCTCAATTTGTGGGTCACATATTCACTTATGATTCTGTGATGCACAGTACACAATCTTGATCTTGAGATCTTTGACCATGCAACCTGTGTCTTGGCCAAAGTCTCTGTGTAGCTCCAGCCTTCTGAATAGTGTTATAACAGTGCTAAGCACTAAGCAGTGCCTGCCATGTGACAACCCTGGATTTCTGTAGTTCTGTGTAAATCCAGCATTGTAGTGAGATTAGTGATAGAGGTACATTATGTATTCATATGCACCTCCGGCTTTTCCAGTCTTATCTGCCGGGAAGGGAAAGTTTGTGGCCAGGAACATGGCACTGGTTCCTTGTTTGTGTCCTTAAGTAAGGAGGTTCTCATGAAAACTTTTTTCCCTTTATACATATGTTGGTTATATTACTTTTGAAGTAGGTAGTGTTATCACACCTCATAATGACAATTGACAATTGCTCCTTGAGTCAACCACCTCATCACTAGCAAGGACTAGCAGTGACCCACCCTTTTGAGTGATTGGCTGAGCAGGCATTTCCTGTTTGTCACATCAGGAGGTAAAGACCAGCAGGGACTTAGTAAGCATTGGAATGGGTGAGGAGGAGGTCCGGTATCCTTTTTAAAGAAGGTGGTTGAAAGAAAGCTCTGTCTAAATAATGGAGGATGTGATGATAATGACTTTGGGAGCAAGAATAGTAATTAATTGTTATGAGGTGTGATGAAACAATATACCTTAACAGGTTGCGTAAAGGAGACTGGGGGCACTCGACTATCTGGCGTCAAATGGACAAAGATCACGTAGATTAAAAATATTGATTTATTCACAATACATAAAACAAATTGATGTATCACTATACCAGATTGAATGCATTAATTGCTATATGACATAATGATACATAAGACACTATATAAGAATATATAAGATTTAAACAAAAATTAAAAACAGCACCAAAAAAGTATTTAAATAACCGGTGAAAAACACATTGAGAAAAACACATTAAAAAAAATCCCAACGGGATGATCACATGGGGGTTATGGATATAGTCTCAGATTTTTGTATCAAATGTCAGGGCAATAGAGATCCAAATTGAGTCAATATAAGCGTGGTTGGACCCGTTGTTTAGTCCATTAAATATCTCTAGTGTTCCGAAGTGGAGGAAAAACTGGACATGTACGGATGTAGCAGGGTTAACACACATGCTTTATGAGACATGTTATCTAAACTAAATGCAACTAAATGCGTTAAGCAATTGCTTTTCAATAGCTTTTGTTTCAAGATAACGCGATGAGTTAAGAAATTTGAGTTAAGAGTGTGTGTGTTACCCCTGTTGCACAGCACACAGTTAGAAAGGAATGTTAGCATGTTGCTATATATAGCTGAATGATATTCGCGTTGAGTAGGCAGTAATTGCTGCAATATTCTACAGTCGTGGCCAAAAGTTTTGAGAATTACATAAATATTGGAAATTGGAAAAGTTGCTGCTTAAGTTTTTATAATAGCAATTTGCATATACTCCAGAATGTTATGAAGAGTGATCAGATGAATTGCATAGTCCTTCTTTGCCATGAAAATTAACTTAATCCCAAAAAAACCTTTCCACTGCATTTCATTGCTGTCATTAAAGGACCTGCTGAGATCATTTCAGTAATCGTCTTGTTAACTCAGGCGAGAATGTTGACGAGCACAAGGCTGGAGATCATTATGTCAGGCTGATTGGGTTAAAATGGCAGACTTGACATGTTAAAAGGAGGGTGATGTTTGAAATCATTGTTCTTCCATTGTTAACCATGGGGACCTGCAAAGAAACGCGTGCAGCCATCATTGCATTGCATAAAAATGGCTTCACAGGCAAGGATATTGTGGCTACTAAGATTGCACCTCAATCAACAATTTATAGCATCATCAAGAACTTCAAGGAAAGAGGTTCAATTCTTGTTAAGAAGACTTCAGGGTGTCCAAGAAAGTCCAGCAAGCGCCAGGATCGTCTCCTAAAGAGGATTCAGCTGCGGGATCGGAGTGCCACCAGTGCAGAGCTTGCTCAGGAATGGCAGCAGGCAGGTGTGAGCGCATCTGCACGCACAGTTTAGGCAAAGACTTTTGGAAGATGGCCTGGTGTCAAGAAGGGCAGCAAAGAAGCCACTTCTCTCCAAAAAAAACATCAGGGACAGATTGATCTTCTGCAGAAAGTTTGGTGAATAGACTGCTGAGGACTGGGGCAAAGTCATATTCTCCGATGAAGCCTCTTTCCGATTGTTTGGGGCATCTGGAAAAAGGCTTGTCCGGAGAAGAAAAGGTGAGCGCTACCATCAGTCCTGTGTCATGCCAACAG
Organism: Bufo bufo; assembly: GCF_905171765.1. Lineage (NCBI taxonomy): Eukaryota > Metazoa > Chordata > Amphibia > Anura > Bufonidae > Bufo > Bufo bufo. The sequence continues at coordinate 439,086,262 of NC_053390.1, read as the reverse complement.
TAAAGCATCCTGAGACCATTCATGTGTGGGGTTGCTTCTCATCCAAGGGAGTGGGCTCACTCACAATTTTGCCCAAAAACACAGCCATGAATAAAGAATGGTACCAAAACACCCTCCAACAGCAACTTCTTCCAACAATCCAACAACAGTTTGGTGAAGAACAATGCATTTTCCAGCACGATGGAGCACCGTGTCATAAGGCAAAAGTGATAACTAAGTGGCTTGGGGACCAAAACGTTGACATTTTGGGTCCATGGCCTGGAAACTCCCCAGATCTTAATCCCATTGAGAACTTGTGGTCAATCCTCAAGAGGCGGGTGGACAAACAAAAACCCACTAATTCTGACAAACTCCAAGAAGTGATTATGAAAGAAAGGGTTGCTTGAGAGCATGCCCAGTCGAATTGCAGAGGTCCTGAAAAAGAAGGGCCAACACTGCAAATACTGACTCTTTGCATAAATGTCATGTAATTGTCGATAAAAGCGTTTGAAACGTATGAAGTGCGTGTAATTATATTTCACTACATCACAGAAACAACTGAAACAAAGATCTAAAAGCAGTTTAGCAGCAAACTTTGTGAAAACTAATATTTGTGTCATTCTCAAAACTTTTGGCCACGACTGTACATTAGGTTGGTATAATCCACAGTTAGTATAGGATGTTAATATGGGAAATTCATTGCTACATATCGCTTGATAGCTTTCACATTAAGTTGGCAGTCAATACTGCGGTACTTTACCAGTCTTGAAGTTGTTGTATGGCGTAGTGCAGTTAGTCAGCTGTGTTCAGCAGGACCTTCTGTCCGCCCGATGTTGGCGTGTCACATGTTACACCACGTGTTTGCGTATTGGCCCATGTGATCGGACTGGATCACATGATATGTACTGCCGTAGTTTGATGTCCGGACAACAACTTGAGAGGCTTGCGTCTGTGGTTATAAGGAGTCACAACCATTGTAGAGAGCCTTGCTGGTAATTGTAGTTTGCCGACCAGTGCTGCTGTGACGGGGCCCCGATGGCATGGAAGGCAGCACGATGCCTTCCTTAGGCATCGTTGCTGCCTTCCAGGAGAGCCTGTGAGATCCAGCCCCCTGTATTGTCATGCATTGTAAAGGGGATCAGACCCCCAAAAGTTGAAGTCCCAGAGTGGGACAAAAAATAAAGTGACAAAAAAGTTAAAAAAAAGAAAGTTTTCCGATTTTTTATTTTTAAAGTTTCAAGTAAAAAAAATAATATATATATATATATATATATACATACATACAGTATATCCTTTAAAAAATAGGAAAAAAAAAGTAGACATATTGGGTATCGCCGCGTCTATCACATGACCTAACCCCTCAGGTGAGCACAGTAAAAAATAAAAAAATAAAAACTGTGCTAAATAATACATTTTTTGGTCACCTTACATCACTAAAAGTGCAACACCAAGCAATCTAAAAAGGCGTATACCCCCAAAATAGTACCAATCTAACCATCACCTCATCCCTCAAAAAATTAAGACAATCTCCCAAAAAATAAAAAAAACTATGGCTCAAATTATGGAGACACTAAAACATAGTTTTTTTGGTTTTAAAAATGCTGTTATTGTGTAAAACTTAAGTAAATAGAAAAAGTATACGTATTAGGTATTGCCGTGTCCGTAACAACCTGCTCTATAAAAATACCACATCAACTAACTAGAGATGTCGCGAACATAAAATTTTCCGTTCGCAAACGGCGAACGCGGATTTGGGCAAATGTTCGCGAGCCGGGGGAACCGCCATTGACTTCAATGGGCAGGCGAATTTTAAAACCCACAGGGACTCTTTCTGGCTACAATAGTGATGGAAAAGTTGTTTCAAGGGGACTAACACCTGGACTGTGGCATGCCGGAGGGGGATCCATGGCAAAACGCCCATGGAAAATTACGTAGTTGACGCAGAGTCGGGTTTTAATCCATAAAGGGCATAAATCACCTAACATTCCTAAATTGTTTGGAATAACGTGCTTTAAAACATCAGGTATGATGTTGTATCGATCAGGTAGTGTAACGGTTACGCCCGCTTCACAGTGACAGACCAAACTCCCTGTTTAATGCACCGCAAACAACCGCAAACAGTCCATTTGCACAACCGCAAACTCCCCATTTGCACAAGGTTGGATACCAAGCTAGCACCATATGGAGAGGAAAGAAGCCACTGAGGTTTATGAACAGAGGGAGGCTGAACACATCAATACACAGGGGCAATTTGAAAATGTTAAAATCACAAATAGATTTGAGACACTGGCAACACCACATTTTTTAGATTTCACTCCCCCGCATCACAAAGCACGAACGAGGAGCACACGCACTCCCACCCCACCACGACAGGAGATAAAGAAACACAAGCACAAGACCCAGGGCTATGTACACGATTACAACTTGAGGGAGCGTCCGAGGGATTATGCACAGGGCAGAGGGAACTATCAAACACACAGACAGGAGCACAGGCATTATCAGAACACAGCACATCACTACACACCAGTAATGAACAGGTCACAAAGACACGAGCACAACGAACAATTCGGAGAGGATGACATGCACATAAGAAGAAAACACAAGAATCAACAGTAGCAACCACCAATGTAATAAACATCAGTGACACTATACTCAGACATCCAGGTGCAGCTTCTCAACAAGGGTCTAAAGTTTGCCCCCACAAATCCTATGGATAAGTTCGCCACATACATAGGAGTGGAGAAGTTCATCAGACGTTTATGTCTTAAGAAATATTTCCTAAAAAATCACATCAACAGAGAGGGGGATATGGAAGGAAATATAAGCAAATATCTACACACAGATTTGAAGGCTAGATCCAAAAAATTTCCGAGGTAGGAGATTAGTAGTGAAATGGCCACATTTAGGAACAATGTGGAGCGTGATTTGAGGAGAATTAAAAGCCGTAGGGTTAATACAAACCTGAACAAAGAAGAAATCAAGGCTATTAAATCACTGCAAGAGGCAAATGATATCACAATCAGGCCAGCCAATAAGGGCGGGCTGTTGTGATACTCAATACGGTAGATTACCTGCAAGAATGCCACAGACAGTTAGGATCAGAAAATACCTATCAAAAACTAAAAGGAGACCCGACAGAGGAGTACTACAATATTCTGAAGAATTATTGTGCTAGGGGAGCACAAGCGGGTTTTCTTTCTGATCAGGAAGCTAGATTTATCCTGGACACTGAGAGGAGGATTCCGATGTTCTATTGTGTCCCCAAGATCCACAAAAACCTGGAAGCACCCCCAGGCCGCCCAATAGTGTCAGGTATCCAGTCCATATCATGTAACTTGTCTAAGTACATTGATCAATGACTTCAACCGTATGTCAAACGAGTGCCATCTTACATTCGGGATACTACCGACATTATTAAAACACTGGAGAATGTCAAATGGGTGGATGGATGGATCTTGGGGACACTGGATGTTGGATCCCTTTATACAGTGATTGAGCACACAAAGGGGATACAGGCATTATATGAACAACTGTTGGGAGACCATTGGCTTGAAACAACAATTGCTGGAAAGAGACTACCCAGTCCAGATCATTGATAAATCATTAGAGAAAGTTAAAACGATGGAAAGAAAATAATTCTTTGCAGCTGGTCCGCTACAACCACGAGATGAAATTGAGGATTATCCTTCCATTTAGTTCTCAGTGTAGGGTGATGGAAAGGAGCATTCGGAAACATTGGGGACATTTGCTTAATGACAAGATAATTGGCCCTCTTTTGAGTGATGTACCGAAAATTACGTACACGAGGGCTAATAATTTAGCAGGCAAAATAGCCCCGACCGTGAAAGTTAGGAAGGACAACCCACAACAAAAAAATAGCAATTGGTTAACAGTAAATGGGTTCTTCAAGTGTGGTAGATGCGCGAATTGTAGAATTCCTAAAAAAAACAACAGTAGTATCTACAGTAAACTCATTTAGCTTAGAAATACAAGAATGCCTGACCTGCGATTCTACTGATGTCATATATTTGCTACAATGTGGGTGCAGGAAACAATATATAGGCAGAACAAAAAGAACGCTCAAAAAGAGGGTAGCGGAACATGTGGCAAATATCAGGAAAGGTTTAGAAACACACTCCCTATCCAAACACTTTAAAATTCAACACAATTGTGACCCAACTGGCCTTAAATTCACGGCCATAGAAAGGGTCAAGAAAGTATGGAGAGGGGGCAACCATATTGCACACATGTCAAGACAGGAATCCCGCAGAATCTTTGAGTATGACACTATTATTCCCAGGGGCCTTAACGCCGAGATGGAGGTGTTTGGGTTTTTGTGAATATTGGGGGGGTTGTCCGGTGGGCATGGGACATCGCAGTCTGGCCGACTATCGACACTGATCGCCCCTCCCTGCTGGACGGCTCCTACCTATCTACAACAACAACAACTTCAGTCAAAACTTGTATTTCACTAGTGAGTTCTGATGAACATTGTATAGGGCTAGGTTATGACCAATAGATTACTAAATCGCATATAAAACGCAATCTATATTGATGCGTTTTTGATGCGGTTCCCTTTGGCATGATAGCCTGATCTTGTAGACTACAAAACCGCATATAGGGCGCAATTCACATTGATGCGTCTTTCATGCGGTTTCCTTCAAAATGATTCCTAGACCTTGCAGTCTTCTCTATAAACCATTTTTATTGTGGAGAAATGTATAGGGGAAGTAATATTTATGATTATAATTCTCATTTAAGTATATTTTAACTGTGAAGTATGATACAAAGAAGGAACAATCCAATCCATTCCTCATATTAGGATAAGCACTAAAAAGTGGGATTGTGGGTAAGAAAATTCCATTTATAAGGAGTGAGAATCCACTCACTCGGTTGGCCACTGAGGAAGGGGCGTAAGACCCTGAAACGCGTCTGGCAATACAGAGTGAGCGTGGATTTACAGAAAAACAAAGGAAGCCTGACATCCAAAGGAGACAAATGTACGAGATTTCTGTTCGGCATAGAACCGGAGTACGAGTCGCACAACAGTGACGTCAGTTCAGCGTTTAGTCGGCACCCTAGACAACCAGGTCACGTGGGACGCCACGCTAGGCCGAGTACACCATGTGGGACGCTGCGAGTGTACGGCCACCTGGGAAGCCAGCGCTGCGGTCAGGCAGCCAAGAGGGACAAGACCGAGCTCACACTGGGACACTACAAGCTGCGAGAGACTGTAAGTAACCGGAGTGTCAGTCTCACCAATAACTTGCACATACTTGTGAACGCTTATAGTACCGGACATTGGTACTGGGTATATAATTACCATTACTGCTCCATCAGGATTTGGCCATAGTGCCAGTGCTATACCACCGCTAGTGTTCTAACAGAATTGGCCATAGTGCCACTACTATATCAGAATCTGATTGGGACGTTTGGTCATAGTGCCATCACTACATCAGCACTATACGTCATTAGGAGTCTGATTGGGACATTATTTGCACTATAAATATTAGCACATTGAATTGGAATATTGTTGCCGCATTGACCCACAATTAGAGATTATTGTGTAGGATTGCTGCATACGTGTTATGTGCGTTTTATGTATGTTTTATATTAATTTTAAGGGTGTGTTTTTAAAGTATTAAAATACTATTATACCATCCATCTAGTGTTTCCCTTTTGAGTGTGCCCCCTCATTTTTGTCCCATTCCTTGTCCTCACTGACGTCATTGAAGGTCTCTTCCTCCACCCAGCCACGTACAACACCAAGGGTCCCCAAAAGGTGACAACAAGCCCCCTGGGACGCCTGCTGTGGTTGGTCTTCCACCTCCTCAAAGCCACCTTCCTCCTCTGACTCCTATTCTTCAGACTCCTCTCTCTGCGTTGCCTCTCTCTGCGTTATTATAAGGTGTGTTAAGTAGTACTATTCCTATCAGTTTAATCCCTGTTACGTCCCCTATCAGGGGACATGTATATGGCATTGATTTTAGGGACGGGGAGATGGAAAAAGATGCTTGGTCGGTCCTCCTACTTCAAATTTGGGGCACTGCGCGTGCAATCTTATGTGCCGCCATATAGTTGTGGTGTGTTATGTTGTTCTATTCTTATCAGTTTGATCCCTGTTACGTCCCCTATCAGGGGACGTGTATATGGCATCGATTTTAGGAACGGGGAGATGGAAAAAGATGCTTGGTCGGTCCTCCTACTTCAAATTTGGGGCACTGCGCGTGCAATCTAATGTGCCGCCAGATAGTTGTGGTGTGTTATGTTGTTCTATTCTTATCAGGTTAATCCCTGTTACGTCCCCTATCAGGGGACGTGTATATGGCATTGATTTTAGGAACGGGGAGATGGAAAAAGATGCTTGGTCGGTCCTCCTACTTCAAATTTGGGGCACTGCGCGTGCAATCTAATGTGCAGCCAGATAGTTGTGGTGTGTTATGTTGTTCTATTCTTATTAGTTTAATCCCTGTTACGTCCCCCTGGAACGCCTCAGACTCCACCAGCTTGTATGGTAAAAGCTGGCGGGCTAAGAGTTCAGACAAGCCAGCTGTCAGACGCAGGGCAAGGGGGTGACTTTGTGACATTGGCTTCTTACGCTCAAACATGTCCTTGACAGACACCTGACTGTGGGCAGATGAGCAGGAACTGCTCAAGGCGAGAGACGGAGTGGCGGATGGTTGAGAGGCGGCAAGGAGGACAGCAGTGGTTGATGTGGCTTAAGATGCTGTACAAGGATGGCGGCTTTGAGTTTGTGTGCTGCTTGTACTCATGTGTTGATCCCATAGGCGTTTGTGATGTGCGATCATGTGCCTTCGAAAAAGCAGTTGTACCTAGGTGGGTGATGGACTTCCCACGACTCAGTTTATTTTGGCACAGGTTGCAAATGGCATCGCTGTTGTCAGAGGCAGACACACAAAAAAAATGCCACACTGCTGAGCTCTGCAATGACGGCATTCTGGTGGTGGCAACAGCATGCGTTGATTGGCGTGCTGTCTGGATGACGCCAGGTGCCGATGCATGCTGTCTGACTGTGTCACTAGCTCCTTGCGATGACCTCCCCCTGCTTCCAACTCGTCTCCTCCTCCTCTCTGTCTCCCCATCAGAACTTTCCCCCTGTTCTTCTTCTCTTCGAGCGGGCACCCACGTGACATCCACGGACACATCGTCATCATCTACCGCTTCACTTGTATCTGACAACTCGGCAAAGGAAGCAGCAGCGGGTACAACATCATCATCATCACACCGTACGTCCATGTATGTAATGCTGCCTGACTGAGACATATCCCTGTTATCTACATCCTCTGGCAATAATGGTTGCGCATCACTCATTTCTTCCAACTGATGTGTAAATAACTCCTCTGACAGATCAAGTGAAGCGGCTGTGGTGCTAGTGTTGGTGGTGGCAGCAGGCGAGTGGTAACTTGAGAGGTGCCCAAAGCTGAGCTGGAGGAGGATGGTGCGTCAAGGTTCCGAGCGGAAGCTGTAGAAGATTGGGTGTCCTGTGTTAGCCAGTCAACTATGTCCTCAGAACTTTTCGAGTTCAGGGTACATGGCCTCTGAACACTGGGCATTAGTCTAGGGCCAAACGGAATCACAGCACCACGACGGCCCCTGCGGGGTGGCCTGCCTCTGCCTGTCATTTTTTTTAGATTAGTTATTTTGTACTATGCGTGCAAGCTACTGTGACACAAGATATGAGTTGCGCTGAAGTGACACTATGCACTGCACTGGGCCTTAAACACACAAACACGTGTGTAACTGACTGCTATTTATTCAGCCAAAATTGTTTTTTATTCTTTAAATGGAATCGAATGTGACACCAGATATGAATGGCGCTGAAGTGACACTATGCACTGCACTGGGCCTTAAACACACAAACACGTGTGTGTAACTGACTGCTATTTATTCAGCCAAAATTGTTGTTTTTCTTTAAATGGAATCGAATGTGACACCAGATATGAATGGCGCTGAAGTGACACTATGCACTGCACTGGGCCTTAAACACACAAACACGTGTGTAACTGACTGCAATTTATTCAGCCAAAATTGTTTTTTTTATTTAAATGGAATCGAATGTGACACCAGATATGAATGGCGCTGAAGTGACACTATGCACTGCACTGGGCCTTAAACACACAAACACGTGTGTAAGTGACTGCTATTTATTCAGTCAAAATTTTTTTTTTTATTTAAATGGAATCGAATGTGACACCAGATATGAATGGCTCTAAAGTGACGCTATGCACTGCACTGGGCCTTAAACACACAAACACGTGTGTAACTGACTGCTATTTATTCAGCCAAAATTGTTGTTTTTCTTTAAATGGAATCGAATCTGACACCAGATATGAATGGCGCTGAAGTGACGCTATGCACTGCACTGGGCCTTAAACACACAAACACGTGTGTAACTGACTGCTATTTATTCAGTCAAAATTGTTGTTTTTCTTTAAATGGAATCGAATGTGACACCAGATATGAATGGCGCTGAAGTGACACTATGCACTGCACTGGGCCTTAAACACACAAACACGTGTGTAACTGACTGCTATTTATTCAGCCAAAATTGTTGTTTTTCTTTAAATGGAATCGAATGTGACACCAGATATGAGTTGCGCTGGTGACACTATGCACTTGCAGGGCTGTGAGCCTGACACACACGCTGGCAGGCAGGCAACTGCAATTTGATTACACAGGAAAAAAAAAAAAAGCAGACTGATGTTCTAGCCCTAAAAAGGGCTTTTTGGGGTGCTGTCCTTACAGCAGAAATCAGATGAGTCCTTCAGGACTGCAGTGGACACTGAATACACTTGCCTAGCTATCGATTTCCCTATTAAATCAGCAGCAGCTACATTGTCCCTCCTCTCACTAAGAATGCAGCTTCCGAATGAATCTAAAATGGATGCTGTCCAGGAGGTGGGAGGGTCTGGGAGGGAGGGTCTGCTGCTGATTGGCTGGAATGTGTCTGCTGACTGTGAGGTACAGGGTCAAAGTTTACTCAATGATGATGTATAGGGGGCGGACCGAACATCGCATATGTTCGCATAGACATCTCTACACCTAACCCCTCAGGTGAACACCGTAAAAAATAAAAGCGGTGTCAAAAAGCCATTTTTTGGTCACCTTACATCACAAAAAGTGTAATAGCAAGCGATCAAAAAGTCATATGCACCCCAAAACAGCGCCAATCAAACCGTCATCTCTGCCAGAAAAAAATTATACCCTACCTAAGACAATCGCCAAAAAACTGAAAAAACTATGACTCTCAGAATATGGAGACACTAAAACATGATTATTTTTTGGTTTGTTTCAAAAATGATATTATTGTGTAAAACTTACATAAATAAAAATAAGTAGACATATTAGGTATCGCCACGTCCGTAAGAACCTGCTCTATAAAAACATCACATGATATAACCCCTCATGTGAATAACGTAAAAAAAAACTGTCAAAAAAGCCTTTTTTTGTCACCTTACTTCACAAAAAGTGTAATAGCAAGCGATCAAAAAGTCATACGCACCACAAAATAGTGCCAATCAAACCGTCATCTCATCTTGCAAAAATTATACCCTACCTAAGACAATCGCCCAAAAACTGAAAAAACTATGGCTCTCAAACTATGGAGACACTAAAACATGATTTTTTTTGTTTCAAAAATGATAGTGTAAAACTTACATAAATAAAAAAAGACATATTAGGTATCGCCGCGTCCATAAGAACCTGCTCTATAAAAATATCACATGACCTAACCCCTCAGGTAAATACCGTAAAAAAATAAATAAAAACGGTATAAAAAAAAAGGGATTTTTTTTGTCACCTTACATCACAAAAAGTGTAATAGCAAGTGATCAAAAAGTCATATGCACCGTATAATAGAACCAATCAAACCGTCATCTCATCCCCAAAAAAATTAGCCTCTACACAAGACAGTCGCCCAAAAAATAAATAAAACTACGGCTTTCAGAATGTGGAGACACTAAAAAATCTTTTTTTTTTTTTAAAAATGCTTTGTTATATAAAACTGAAACAAACAACAAAAAAATACCATATTTGGTATTGTCTCTTCCGTAACAACATGCTCTATAAAAATACCACATGATATAACCTGTCAGATGAATATTGTAAATAGCAAAAAATTAAAATGGTGCCAAAACAGCTATTTTTTGTTACCTTGCTTTACAAAAAGTGTAATATAGAGCAACCAAAAATCATATGTACCCTAAAATATGGGTGTATCAGAGGGTTCAAATGGGACATGGTGTCAAAAAACCAGTCCAGCAAAATCTGCCTTCCAAAAACCATATGGCGTTCCTTTCCTACTGCGCCCTACCGTGTGCCCGTACAGCATTTTACGACCACATATGGAGTGTTTCTGTAAACTACAGAATCAGGGCCATAAATATTGAGTTTTGTTTGGCTGTTAATCCTTGCTTTGTAACTGGAAAAATGGATTAAAATGGAAAATCTGCCAAAAAAGTGAAATTCTGAAATGTAATTCTTGTGGAACACCTAAAGGGTTAACAAAGTTTGTAAAATTAGTTTTGTATACCTTGAGGGGTGTAGTTTCTAAAATGGGGTCACTTTTTTGGAGCATAAAATTATCCCAGTGAAATCTGCTTTTCAAAAACCATATGGTGTTCCTTTCCTTCTGTGCAATGCCGTGTGCCCGTACAGCAGTTTACGACCACATATGGGGTGTTTCTGTAAACTACAGAATCAGGGCAATAAATATTGAGTTTTTTTGGCTGTTAACCCTTGCTTTGTTAGTGGCAAAAAAATTATTAAAATGGAAAATCTGACAAAAAAAATCGAAATTCTGAAATTTCATCTCCATTTTCCATTAATTCTTGTGGAACATCTAAAGGGTAAACAAAGTTTGTAAAATCTGTTTTGAATATCTTGAGGGGTGTAGTTTCTAAAATTGGGTCATTTTTGGGTGGTTTCTATTATGTAAGCCTCACAAAGTGACTTCAGACCTGAACTGGTCCTTAAAAAGTGGGTTTTGGAAATTTTCTGAACAATTTCAAGATTTGCTTCTAAACCTTCTAACGTCCCCAAAAAATGGCATTCACAAAATGATCCAAACATGTAGTAGACATATGGGAAATGTAAAGTAATAACTATTTTTCGAGGTGTTAATATCTATTATGAAATTAGAGATATTGAAATTTGGAAATTTTTTAAAATTTTGGGTAAATTTGGTATTTTTTCATAAATAAAAATACATTTTTTGGACTCAATTTTACCACTGTCATGAAGTACAATATGTGACGAGAAAACTATCTCAGAATGGCCTGGATAAGTAAAAGCATTTTAAAGTTATAACCACATAAATTAAAACATGTCAGATTTGCAAAAAATGGCCTGGTCCTTCAGGTGAAATATGGCAGGGTCCTTAAGGGGTTAAACTATTAAAGCAAAGAGAGAAAATTACAAGAACATAGATTTTTTTTAAACGGTGACAACTTTACTAGTATACATATATAAAGTACTGTATATTTATTATTATTTTTTTTTTATATACTGATAGTCCATTCCATTAAAATGCACTGTCTATATAGAAATGTCCTGTAGGCATATATTTATAAAACGTGAAATGTATTATCTTTATAATTATACATATAATTTTAATATGAAGTTGGCTACTTCCTAAGCAAGAGCGTATGGTTAAAGGGCTGTACCCATCTCATATATTGGTGGCATGTCGCTAGGATATGCCACCAAAGTCAGACAGAGACAAGTCCCACATCTGGGACCTGCTCCTGTCTCCAGAATGAGACCCCCAAATTGAAGGAGAGCACACCACATGCACGCATGCTCTCCCTTCACTTCTAGGGGAGTTCAGAAAATTGCAAACTCCGTTATTTTTGTAAGTCCCATAGAAGTAAATAGAAATAGCATTGTGCATGCATGGCCACCTCTCCATTCACTACTAAGAGATTGCCAGAATTAACCAAGCCGGTGCTTGGCTGTTTTCAGACCTCCCATAGTGGTGAATGGAGGGTAGCCACACTTGCGCAATGACCTCTCCTTTACTTTAGGAGCCCGTTCTGGAAAAAGAAGTGGGTCCCAAAAGTGGGACCCACATCTATCTGACATTGGTTGCACATACTAGCGATAAGCCACCAATGTCTGAGATGGGAATACCCCTTTAATGAATACCTACATTAAATATCACATTCACTAATTACCTCATGGGGGCCTCGAGTCTCTCTCCATGGCAGACGTTGAGAGAGATAATGTCAAGTAATTGTATTCCACCTGCCAGATACTTTTACTTTCAGGGAGATACTATAAGCTGTTTGTTGGAGGTATCTGGCAGCACTTTCCCACTCACAACTTGTGCATGCTCAGGGGGATCAGGAGTGTTCTCTTAAATGGATGGCTGGCTAAACGAGCCAATAGAACAAGTGTAAAGGCCGATTTATTGGCCTGCATTTGTGGGAGGGGTGTAGCTGCCTTTATATCCGGCATACACCCCTCCCTCAATGAACGTCTCGTCTTCGTTTCTACCTACCACACGTGGAGGCAGGTGACGGCGGCGTTTCCTGGCTCACGAGTCTGCGATCAAAGGTGAGTATGCTGCCTCATCCAGCAGCCATATCCACGTAGTCCGGCCCGCGGTGTCTCGGCTCCCCAAGGTGAGGGGGAGCACCACCGCACTGGAACGATCGTCAAGGAAGCTACATGCGGATCCCCACGCGGCCATTCGTCGTAGGGTTACAGGGGACAGCGTGTTCCCAACTCCGGCGCAGCGGTAAAGTCTTGCACGGGCCGCCGTGCAGTTAGATAGGAAGGTAGAGGAGCAGAGCTGGAGCAGGCTCGGTGGTCTATCAGTCAGGTCTGCCTGCTCCAGCTCAGTGCACAGGTCACCCACTTTGTAGTTTGTCAGCAGGCTTCTCTTTAAGTTGTAGCATGTTTTGTCATATTTTCCGGAAAAGAAAAAAAAAAAAAGGGGGGAGAGAGGCTGAGGGTGTTTGTGTAGGTTAATCAGGTTTTACTCTCAGTTTGGTACTATATTATAGCATGGTTTTATGCCGTATGACTCTTTGTGCTAGGCTTAGTCGTACACGCAGCGCAGCGTTTGTTCCGCTCAGTTTAGCCATTTTTTGGTTTTCCGCATTACTATTGTAATGTTTTAATTCCTGTTTACGCTTGTACACTGGTGTTTCATGATTTGACGTTCATTTCTAGGTCCGTGCTTCCCTTTTCTCAAGTGTCGCCAGAGTTTTCTTTCAGATCAGGGTGTGCTATTTGTCTTCCTATCGCAGCCGTCAGTCTTCAAGGCTAATCCAGTTCGGGTAAGCATTTGGTGTCCATGTGTGTGCGATAATTTCAGGGTGGCGGTTCCTTGTTCTGTCCTGATGTCTTCCTTTATCCATCTCACTCTCGGTTCACACGTAATGTCCACCAGGGTTGATCAGCACAGGGGGTTACACAAGTTCACAGTCCCAAGTCCATGACACTGTTGTATGCTGTTTTCCGTAGTTGTGATGTCACGCGCTTCAGACATCGTTGAAGCTTCCGTGGACGAAAATGTCACCGGCATGTCGGAAGGGGGCAGTATACCGTCCTTGCGCTCTTGGACTATCTCTAGACTAACGTCAGAGCTTTCCAGGAGGGGTATCCCTTTCCCGGCTACCGCCAAAAAGGCCGAATTGTACCGACTGCTAACAGGCTCAGTGGGCCCACGTCAAGATGAGGTTCCTGTGGCTACAATGCAGACGTCTCTTGATCAATTGCACGTCATGTTAAATAATCTCACATTAACCGTTAATAGTTTCCAGGCTAGGTTGGAAGCTATGGAATCTTGCAGCTCTGTCGTCCCGGTTTCACCTCCAGACGTGCCTGTGGCTTCGACGTCAGCAGCAGATCCCCTTCGTGCAACGACGTCTGTGCCGGTACTCACTCCCGCCCATTTTGTCCCGACGAACATCAGAAAGGACATTCTTGAGGGTAGGGATGTTAACCTCGCTTCTCTGTTAATTGCCACCAGGGATATTTCTAACAATAAGGTTATTGCCTGTGGTGAGGTATCTGTTGTATTGAGGGGTCGTGATCAGAGACTGAACCGCAAATTGACAATCCCTGAATTTGTCATGGCCTTCAGCCTGTACAGAGATGTTGTTTGTTCTGTCAGACCCGACAGAAGGGAGGAGCTTGACTTATATCTGTTTAGAGTCACGGAGTTGGGGTATAAGTATGGTGGTAATTCATTTTATGATTACCACTGTTCTTTTTCCGCCAAGGCCGCCTCGGCTCTCTCGCGGTTTCAGTTTGTAACAAACTGGGCAAGTTTAGATACCGAGCTGTTTTGTAGACACTTCGCTGGTCTTAAAGCACCATTTTCCACAGAGTGGTGTCACAAGTCTGCTGCCGGTTTTCAGACTCGGCCTGTTGTATACCTGGGTAAGGCTCAGATTTGCAACAACAATAATTTTGCTGTATGTAATTTCAGCCAATGTCATTTGTTGCACATCTGTACTAACTGTTTTAGGGCACATCCTAAGGTTTCCTGTACATTAAAATCAATCAAAGCCTATATGAGTGTCATCAATATTGATTGCCTTCGGTGGTATCTGCTAGGGCATCCCGATCCCAATTTTGTGGAGTTTTTGTCATCAGGTTTTTCTGTAGGTTTTCACACCGGGTTGGTTTCATTGCCAGAATCTACTTACGAGTGTAAAAAGTCAGCTGGTAGAAAGCCCAGCGCAGTAGATGCGTTGATTAAAGCTGAGTTGGACAAAGATTTCCTCATCGGTCCCTTTAAAACCTCCCCTTTTCAGCAGTGGCGAGTCAGCCCGGTTGGGGTAGTCACAGGCAAATTCAGCAAGAAAGAGAGACTCATCATTGATTTGTCAGCCCCGCATGGGTCCCATGTTGCTAGTCTCAACTCCCTCATCCCATCGGAGGAGGTTAGCATGAAGTATTCCTCCATTGACCAAGCCATAGCTATTAGGATATATCCGACGCCTTTAAGCTTCTCCTGATCATGCTGGCCCTCTGGCAGTGGCATGGTATTAAGTGGAGAGACCAGTATTACTTCTCTTCGAAGCTCACGTTTGGCTCTAAAAGCAGCCCGTGGCTATTCGATCAGTTGGCACAGGCCCTCCATTGGGTGTTAGAGAACAAGGTACAGTGTGAGCATGTCATCCATTATTTAGACAACTTCTTGCTGATAGAGAGGCCAGGAGTTGCCCTAGTAGGTCTCAAGAAGCTTCTGGATTGTTTCTCTCGGTTAGACGTCCCAGTGTCTCCTAAGAAGGTTGAGGGTCCGTCCACTGTCATCACCTTCCTGGGCATTGTTTTAGACTCTCAGAACATGCTAGCGAAGTTACCCACAGATAAACTGGTCAGGATCAGGGAAGTGATACACAGGTTCACGGTTACTACTGTGACCACTAAGGCCGAATTACAATCACTGTTGGGCATGCTGAACTTTGCCATGCTTATAATCCCACAAGGCAGGTCATTCGTTTCTCGTCTATTGACACTCCTCCCCTCAGCACCTTGTCAGGGCAGCCCGATGCACTTAGACAGTCTGGCTCTAGCGGATCTTCACATGTAGGATCACTTTCTCCACCAGTGGAATGGAATTTCCCTTTTTTTTCCCGCAATATGTAGTATTTCTCCTGTAATTTTTTCTGATGCAGCTGCAAGTTCAGGGTTTGCAGCCATTTTTGGCACCCATTGGTTGGCAGGCGAGTGGCGAGTCGAGGTCAGAAGAATCCCGGGTTTCTTGCAGACCTCAGCACTATTTGAGTTGTATCCCATTGTCGCGGCCGCCCGTGTTTGGCGTAGCAATTGGTCTAATTGCTCAGTTTTGTTTGTAACAGATAACGCAGCTGTTATCGATATTTTAACCAGCGGTTTGTCTAAGTCCTTACATATTATGAGTCTCCTGAGGCGTCTAGTATAACTTTCATTGATACATCATTTCCATTTCAGTTGTGCACACTTGCCTGGTACACAAAACATGGCAGCGGATGCCTTGTCACAAGCTAATACCTCCCTTTTCTTTCAGATCATGCCAGAAGCGGACATCACAGGTGCCATGATTCCTCCGCACGAGTCACTAGTCCTGGTCTAACTGAAAACCTAGCTACTGCTCACACGTTGCTTGCTAAATCTCTCTCACCTAATACGGCCAGGGCTTACCACACAGGGTGGAACGCATATTGTAGGTTCCAGGAGCGGTTCCCTCAGGGGCAGTCCAGCTTTGTACAATATGTTCTTGCCTTCATAGGGTTTTGTCACTCTGAGTTGAAGTTATCCCATAATACGGTTAGGTCTTACCTAGCAGGGGTTCAGCACTTTCTGGCTGTGAGCTACCCGAATCGGGGTTCATTATTCTCTGTCCACGCTGTTAAGGCCACTTTGAGGGGTCTGGGTAAATGTAACGTAAGAGGACGGGTCTGTAGACAAGCCATTTCAGGTCAGGTTTTCCGTGATCTCTCTGACGCCTTAGACAAGGGTCCTTATGGTTTCCTCCTTAGCCTAGTGCTCAAAGCTGCTATTTATTTAGCCTTTTATGGGTTTTTGAGACCTGGTAAGTTCACGAGCTCCTCCAACAGCAGTAAGTTCGTATTAATTAGCCAACTGGTTCCGAGTGTTGAGGGTTTCTCTTTACTATTGCCAGTGTCGAAAACGTCACAGGTGGGTCCCCCGACTCAGGTGTCATGTTTCCCCACAGTACACCGTTGGTGCCCCGTCCGTGTACTCCATCACCGTCCGTGTACTCCATCAGTTACTGGCGGCATTAGATGGTCTTGGGCCGAGTAGTCCATTATTGCCTTTCGGCCAGTCGCCTCTCACAACCCACCACTTTGTGTCCCATATACGCCCTCTGTTGACCAGCTTAGGTGTGGATCCAGCTTCGGTGTCGGGTCATTCCTTCCGCATGGGGGCTGCATCCGCAGCTTCAAAAAATCAGGTGCCGGCGCACGTCATCCAAAAGTTAGGTCGCTGGCGGTCATCGTGTTTTAGCAGGTATATTCCTCATCTTAAGGTCGAAATGTCGCTTGCTTTTCAGTATCTGGTTCTGTAATTTTGTGTTATAATAAAGGAAATCCTGTTTTTGCCCTCTATTCAGGCGTCCCTACATCGCCGCGGTTACGGCATAATACTAGCCGCTTTAGAGTTAAGGGGGCCGTAGATGGGGTCAGTTCCTTCTCGCCATCATTAACCACGACCACAAGTGTAAAGGCCGATTTATTGGCCTGCATTTGTGGGAGGGGTGTAGCTGCCTTTATATCTGGCATACACCCCTCCCTCAATGAACGTCTCGCCTTCGTTTCCCCCTCCCACCCTCCCTTTCATATTACTACTCTTAAGGGGATGCCCTCTATTCAGGCGTCCCTACATCGCCGCGGTTACGGCATAATTCTAGCCGCTTTAGAGTTAAGGGGGCCGTAGATGGGGTCAGTTTCTTCTTGCCATCATTAACCACGACCACAAATAAAGTTATCAATACTGGCTCTGCGTCTCACATCCAAACATATTTGGTTTGGATTTTAAATATTCAGATATTACAAAATTGTTAGTTACTAAAGAGCAGTTCCAGTCTGCAGGACCAAGCATATCCATACATTACATAGACAGCTTATTGATTTTAATGGAAAGTGTGTAATACTTCATTTCACCTGTGGTGGTGCTACAGGAAAATTCTTCCAGGATCCCCCTCAGCCTGCCATCTTGATCTGCTCTAATAATACAATATATACATGGATTTTTTTTACAATGTAACTTTAAATACAGTAGAACAACAGACATACAGGAGTGTTGCATGAAGACGTGAACATTCCCAGCATAAAGGCCCCAAGCAATGGGCCACTGATCACTCCCATCACTGTAAATGAGCCCTGTATAAGTGAGAAAGATAAATTAACAGTCAGGATCATGAAATCAATGGTTAGGGAGTTATGCTATTACCCCCAGTTTAGTATACTGGTACCTGTAGGACTCCACCTCCTAGGAGTGATGATAAGGCAGCTACTATAATACACAAGGACCCATAGAGCACGGCTGAGAAAGAAAAGACAGGATCAGTCATTCATATTTATCAGCAGTGGAAGCTTGTTACAATTATCTGTGGGCAGAGTTAAACAGAGACCCCAAATTTACCACAGAGTCAATTTTTTTTCCATAAAATCACTCTTGAGCTGCTCGAGCCCAGTGTTGGGTCCTGCTGATCATGAATGGTCAGCTCCCTCAACCATCCTGCGGATGACTGATAGTTTTCTTCCTATTCTGTGTTTCGGAGAAAGCTGTCATTTAGTGAGGGGAGGGAAGTGCACCTTGCAGCTCATAAATATTAAAGGAAACCTGTCACCAGGATTTTGTGCATAGAGCTGGGGACATGGGCTGCTAGATGGCCACTAGCACATCTGCAATACCCAGTCCCCATAGCTCTCTGCGCTTTTATTGTGTTATAAAACCGTTTTGATCAATATGCAAATGAACCTGATATGTGTCCTGTATCCGGAGAGGAGTCAAGCGGAAAGGATCCCAGCACCGCCCCGCGTCCTCCAAATCTCCTCCTTGCTGGCTGACATCACAGAGCTGGAGCGCCAGCTGGAGCGCCAGCTGGAGCGCATGCGTAGTTCGTTCCCTGTGCTGATGCCAGCACAGGGAATGAACATGATGCCGACACTGCGCACGCGCTAGCTCGCACATCGCGAGATTTCGGCGCTCCAGCGGCCAACTAGCAGCCCATGTCCCCAGCTCTATGCACAAAATCCTGGTGACAGGTTCCCTTTAAGTACCAGCACTCTCTTCAGATAGGGCAACATAAATCTGGTGACAAATTTCCATTATTCAATCAGAAAGCTGCGTAAAGGGGTTGTCTACCTTTTATTAAGTGATGGCCTATCCCCAGGATCGGGTATTTGGTAAGAGCACCAGTGCTGGAAGCAGACAGCTCTGTCTACTTCCTAGTGGCCTGAGCTCATCACTGTAGCGCTGCCCCCATTGACTTCAAATGTGCAGGTATATAACCATACCAATTTTGGATTTGCTCACCTAGTGGGCAAGATGTTTTTTTTGTGAATCTACCTAAGGGCTCTTTCACACTTGCGTTATTGTCTTCCGGCATAGAGTTCCGTCGTCGGGGCTCTATGCCGGAAGAATCCTGATCAGGATTATCCTAATGCATTCTGAATGGAGAGTAATCCGTTCAGGATGCATCAGGATGTCTTCAGTTCCGGTACGGAACGTTTGTTGGCCGGAGAAAATACCGCAGCATGCTGCGCTTTTTGCTCCGGCCAAAAATCCGGAACACTTGCCACAAGGCCGGATCCGGAATTAATGCCCATTGGAAGGCATTGATCCGGATCCGGCCTTAAGCTAAACGTCGTTTCGGCGCATTGCCGGAGCCTACATTTAGCTTTTTCTGAATGGTTACCATGGCTGCCGGGACGCTAAAGTCCTGGCAGCCATGGTAAAGTGTAGCGGGGAGCGGGGGAGCAGCATACTTACCGTCCGTGCGGCTCCCCGGGCGCTCCAGAGTGACGTCAGGGCGCCCCAATCGCATGGATCACGTCATCCATGCGCATGGGGCGCTCTGACGTCAGAGCGCCCCGGGAGCTGCACGGACTGTAAGTATACCGCTCCCCCGCTCCTACTATGGCAACCAGGACATTAATAGCGTCCTGGGTGCCATAGTAACACTGAAAGCATTTGGAAGACGGTTCCGTCTTCAAATGCTTTCAGTACACTTGCATTTTTCCGGATCCGGCAGGCACCTCCGGCAACGGAAGTGCATGCCGGATCCCAACAACGCAAGTGTGAAAGAGGCCTTATTTGTATGGCAAATATTTTTTGTTAAATACAGATAAAATGTTCACAATGTTAAGAGGATTGCATTTAGAAGCTCCTTATGTAGCAAAATAATACATAATTACGGTAGATTACTTAATAAGATTAGAACTTTCATTGATAAACATCCAAACTGAACAAAGATGGACTATAAACCCTTCTCCCCTATGCCTGATAACCAGCAATTACCCTAGGCACACACACGATTATACTGGACAACCAGAGATTAAAGCCTGCCACCACACATAATAGATTAAAGGGACACTGACAGGCCCTATAAACATATTTAGATATTCATATGCTGTCATAGGTCTTATAATGTGTATGCCAATCATATAAGTGTACCCCCTGTCCGCATTTGAAACACTGTAAAATCAACTTTATATTCATATGTGAATCACTTGCCTTTGTGGCCAAGGGGCGGTCTTTCTCCTGCATTTGTGCCCAGCCGCGCCCCAACTGCCGTTTCCTAGCGCCGCCCAGCTCATTATTATTCACTGCTCAGGAGACGCTAAAGCCGCCGCATTGAAGGTTATGGGATGCAGGCGCACTACGATTCCGGTGAGTGAGGGTGCCGGGTAAGGTATCTGGCGCACGCGCAGAAGCTCCAAGTGAGGCCGATGCCCATACGTTTTTATTCGGCATGTGTGGGATCTCGCAGCATCGGTGACTGGAAAAGCCGCCGAGCGCAGTGAATAATAATGACCTGGGCGGCGCTAGGAAACGGTAGTTGGGGCGCAGCTGGGCACAAATGCAGGAGTAAGACCGCCCCTTGGGCACAAAGGCAAGTGATTCACATATGAATATAAAGTTGATTTTACAGTGTTTGAAATGCGGACAGGGGGTACACTTATATGATTGGCATACACATTATAAGACCTTTGACAGCATATGAATATCTAAATATGTTTATAGGGCCTGTCAGTGTCCCTTTAAGCTAGGTACACTTTGATATTTAAATTGCATCTGTCAGCAGATTTGTACCTATAAAACTGGCTGACCTGTTACATGTGCGCTTGGAAGCTGAAGGCATCTGTGTTGGTCCTATGTTCATATGTGCCCGCATTGCTGGGGCGTTGCTGTTACTCCTAGATGCTCAGCTCTCTCTGCAATTGCTGCGCCCTCTCCACTTTAATTGACAATGCCAGGCAGTGTAAACATCATAGGTGTAACGGCAATGCCCCCATTTCATAGGTACAAATCTGCCGACACATGCCCTTGAAATTAAGGTATTATGTTCTGGGGTGGAAAGAGAATACCAGGATAGCTGGATCTGGAAAATTCCGGATACCTCCAGCATCCGATGCATCCCATTCACTGTTACAGGGTCCACCCTTAGGGTCCATTCACGTGTCCGTAAGTGCGGATTCGCAAAACACGGACACCTGCAATGTGTGATCCGCAATTTGCGGACCGCACATCACAGACACTATAATAGAAAATGCCTTTTCTGATCCGCAATTGCGGACAAGAATAGGACATGTTCTATTTTTTTCATTAATGGAATTGCGGATCCCAAAAAAACGGATCCCAAAAAAACGAATGTGGATCACGAAAATGCGGTTGCGGATCCCGAAAATGCAGATTCCCATCCGTTCCACACCCATTGAAAGTAAATGGGTCCGCAAATTGCGTAACGAATGTGGACCCAAATTACGAACGTGTGAATGGACCCATATAGTGAGTAGATTTCAGCCAGACAAAATACCTCTGCAGTGGCACCTCTACCACAGATGTGAACCACCTAGGCTTTGTAGGGATCAACTTGACAGTACGATGCAGACTATAAAAGTAACAGCTACGGGAAAGATATTAAATGTTCAATGTGCCCTTTTAGCACTGCAAGCTCTTTAAATTTTATATATGTGTATATACACTGAACAAAAATATAAACGCAACACTTTCGGTTTTGCTCCCATTTTGCACGAGCTGAACTCAAAGATCTGAAACATTTTTTACATACACAAAAGACCCATTACTCTCAAATATTGTTCACAAATCTGTGTTAGTTAGCACTTCTCCTTTGCTGAGATATGTCACACCTATAAGGTAGGATGGATTATCTAGGTGCTGATTAGACAGCATGAATATTGCACAGTTGTGCCTTAGACTTCCCACAATAAAATGCCACTCTGAAATGTGCAGTTTGATCACACAGCACATTGCCACAGATGTCACAAAATTTGAGGGAGCGTGCAATTGGCATGCTGACTGCAGAAATGTCTACCAGAGCTGTTGCCCGTGCAATAAAGGTTCATTTCTCTACCATAAGCCGTCTCCAAAGGTGTTTCAGAGAATTTGGCAGTACATCCAACCGGCCTCACAACCACAGATCATGTGTAACCACACCAGCCCAGGACCTCCACATCCAGCATGTTCACCTCCATTATAAAAGGAACTGCACAAACCAGGTAGAATTTGAGGAAGAGGCTATCAACATGAAAGAAAAAGGACTATCCAGAGACAGTGGTCGAAAATGCTCTAAAAAAAGTTAGAATGATGGATAGGAAAAAGTTCTTTGAAACCAACCATGAGAGGGCTGACAAGCCCAAGGAAGATAATAAATTCTGCATTATACTGCCTTATAATGCACAGCATAAGAAAATTGAGCAAAGCACTAAAAACCATTGGCACCTAATCCAAAAGGATAAAATTATAGGCCCCTTGATCCCACCAATACCGGAGATAGTCTATACGAAGGCCCCTAACCTGGGTCTGAAAATAGCACCATCTATTAAACAGCAGACAAGAAAAACCGGTTCCATTAACAAATGGTTAAATAGGAGTGGGTTCTATAGATGCGGGTGCTGCGTGAACTGTAGGAATACGTCTTTTGCAAAAAAGACTACACGAGTAAGCTCAACACAAAACACCTTTTCAGTTGAAATAAAGAATCTCCTTACATGCAACAGCCCAAATGTCATCTATATTATTGAATGCTCATGTGCTAAACAATACATAGGCAGGACTAAAAGACCTCTAAAAATCAGGATAGCGGAACATATAAATAATATTAAAAAGGGCTATGAAAAACATGTACTATCCAAACATTTTAAAACGACACATAATCAAGATCCGAAGACTCTAACATTCGCAGCTTTCGAACAGATAGAGCGCAATTGGAGGGGAGGTAACCACATTGCCCGAATGTCTAGGGCTGAGTCTAGAAGGATTTTCGAATTCGGCAGTTTGGCTCCAGCAGAGCTAAATGCCGAATTGGAAATATTTGGGTTCCTGTGACGGGCTGGACGCCTTCGGCCCACAAGGGGTACTAGTCGGGCTGTTTAGCAGCACTATGACCCCTCCTGAGCTGTAGGTCTCCACCCCTATTCCATCTATTCCATCCATCAACCTATACCCTCTACTTACCCGAACCATTTTAGGCAATGACCCCCACTGGTGCTAGGATACTGTCTATTAAGGGAGCCAGGTACTTGATTTCCAGTTCTCCCCTGTCCGAAACTATCTCTGCGCCATTCTCTAATTGTACTATATTTTATATGTAGGCATATATCCTGCACTAGACGTTACACTAAATTACAGAATATTTTATACTTTTAGATCTATAACAGATGCCCATTATATATAATCTATTTAATATATTTTTAAATAAACTATTAAATATTTTTTAATAAATAAAAAATTTTAACAAATAATTTTTTAATAAACTAATGTTCAACATACAAATTTTATATTCAATATCGCCACCTAACTGAAGGATATATATAGACTAATAATTATACAGGGAGTGCAGAATTATTAGGCAAGTTGTATTTTTGAGGATTCATTTTATTATTGAACAACAACCATGTTCTCAATGAACCCAAAAAACTCATTAATATCAAAGCTGAATATTTTTGGAAGTAGTTTTTAGTTTGTTTTTAGTTTTAGCTATTTTAGGGGGATATCTGTGTGTGCAGGTGACTATTACTGTGCATAATTATTAGGCAACTTAACAAAAAACAAATATATACCCATTTCAATTATTTATTTTTACCAGTGAAACCAATATAACATCTCAACATTCACAAATATACATTTCTGACATTCAAAAACAAAACAAAAACAAATCAGTGACCAATATAGCCACCTTTCTTTGCAAGGACACTCAAAAGCCTGCCATCCGTGGATTCTGTCAGTGTTTTGATCTGTTCACCATCAACATTGCGTGCAGCAGCAACCACAGCCTCCCAGACACTGTTCAGAGAGGTGTACTGTTTTCCCTCCTTGTAAATCTCACATTTGATGATGGACCACAGGTTCTCAATGGGGTTCAGATCAGGTGAACAAGGAGGCCATGTCATTAGATTTTCTTCTTTTATACCCTTTCTTGCCAGCCACGCTGTGGAGTACTTGGACGCGTGTGATGGAGCATTGTCCTGCATGAAAATCATGTTTTTCTTGAAGGATGCAGACTTCTTCCTGTACCACTGCTTGAAGAAGGTGTCTTCCAGAAACTGGCAGTAGGACTGGGAGTTGAGCTTGACTCCATCCTCAACCCGAAAAGGCCCCACAAGCTCATCTTTGATGATACCAGCCCAAACCAGTACTCCACCTCCACCTTGCTGGCGTCTGAGTCGGACTGGAGCTCTCTGCCCTTTACCAATCCAGCCACGGGCCCATCCATCTGGCCCATCAAGACTCACTCTCATTTCATCAGTCCATAAAACCTTAGAAAAATCAGTCTTGAGATATTTCTTGGCCCAGTCTTGACGTTTCAGCTTGTGTGTCTTGTTCACTGGTGGTCGTCTTTCAGCCTTTCTTACCTTGGCCATGTCTCTGAGTATTGCACACCTTGTGCTTTTGGGCACTCCAGTGATGTTGCAGCTCTGAAATATGGCCAAACTGGTGGCAAGTGGCATCTTGGCAGCTGCACGCTTGACTTTTCTCAGTTCATGGGCAGTTATTTTGCGCCTTGGTTTTTCCACACGCTTCTTGCGACCCTGTTGACTATTTTGAATGAAACGCTTGAATGTTCGATGATCACGCTTCAGAAGCTTTGCAATTTTAAGAGTGCTGCATCCCTCTGCAAGATATCTCACTATTTTTGACTTTTCTGAGCCTGTCAAGTCCTTCTTTTGACCCATTTTGCCAAAGGAAAGGAAGTTGCCTAATAATTATGCACACCTGATATAGGGCGTTGATGTCATTAGACCACACCCCTTCTCATTATAGAGATGCACATCACCTAATATGCTTAATTGGTAGTAGGCTTTCGAGCCTATACAGCTTGGAGTAAGACAACATGCATAAAGAGGATGATGTGGTCAAAATACTCATTTGCCTAATAATTCTGCACGCAGTGTATAATAATTATATAACACTTATGATAGTAGGAATAAGTTGCCATAGGACTTTATCTATATTTTACTTTTTATTGACTTTTTATATCTATCCTATAGACTGCAGTAGACCCTATATATCTTACCTTACATGCAGTTATGTGCTCTTGGAAATGTACAACATTGAAGGAGACATTATGCCATTTTATTCCTATAAGATGATAATGCAACAGTCTACAACAAAACTAAGTATGACCAACGTCTCTGATGAACTCAAGATTACATAAAACAAAAAAACGCATGGTTGCACAAAAAACCGCAGATAAATCGCAGGAATACCGCAACATATGGTAAATTGTATCTGTGAAATCCAGATCTTCCCGATCCATCTCGGGTTTACTATAGAACCCCTTTGGAAGCCAAAATGAATAAAAAGCCGGCAAACTAGTCAGATCCAACAGAGCCACTGAGTAAGAAGGTGGATAACCTTCGAAACGCGTCTGGCGTGGAGGAATTGGACCTGACAATAAACCGGCTAATCTTTAACTGCAACAGTTTGCCACTTTATGTTGGATTAAAGAAAGCGCTTTCTAGGACAAAGGAATTACGGCCTTCTGGCAGCCATCTACGGGTGAGATTGCACCAAAGACAGGTGGAATACCTATTCTAATTAAGGAAATCCAAGGTGAACCTGCAGTGGGATAGAGCAAGCATTTCAAAGCACCTCTACTCACAGCCGGACCTGAAAAATCATAAGACTACACCTCACAGGACTTTCACCTAGCAGCCAGGCAGCTTCTCCGCTTGCTGCCCAGGGGTAAAACCTACCCTGAACCTATACCACGTGGGACGCCACGGTGAGGATAGCAGAAAGTCTGTACGTGAGTAATAAATCAATTTTACTATATATGCATATACTGCTGCTTAACTGCTTCACTCCATATATATAACGAATAGAGTTGAGCGAACACCTGGATGTTCGGGTTCGAGAAGTTCGGCCGAACTTCCCGGAAATGTTCGGGTTCGGGATCCGAACCCGACCCGAACTTCGTCCCGAACCCGAACCCCATTGAAGTCAATGGGGACCCGAACTTTTCGGCACTAAAAAGGCTGTAAAACAGCCCAGGAAAGGGCTAGAGGGCTGCAAAAGGCAGAAAAATGTAGTTAAATCCCCTGCAAACAAATGTGGATAGGGAAATGAATAAAAATAAAAATAAAATAAATAAAAATTAACCAAATATCAATTGGAGAGAGGTCCCATAGAAGAGAATCTGGCTTCATGTCAGCAGAGAATCAGTCTTCATGTCATAGCAGAGAATCAGGCTTCACGTCACCCACCACTGGAACAGTCCATTGTCAGATATTTAGGCACCGGCACCCAGGCAGAGGAGAGAGGTCCCATAGCAGAGAATCTGGCTTCATGTCATAGCAGAGAATCATGCTTCACGTCACCCAACATTGGAACAGTCCATTGTCATATAATTTAGGCCCCGGCACCCAGACAGAGGAGAGAGGTCCCATAACAGAGATTCAGGCTTCATGTCAGCGACTCAGCAGAGAATCAGTCTTCATGTCATAGCACCCACCACTGGAACAGGCCACTGTCAGATATTTTTAGGCCCCGGCACCCAGACAGAGGAGAGGTTCATTCAACTTTGGGTTGCCCCGCAATATAATGGTAAAATGAAAATAAAAATAGGATTGAATGAGGAAGTGCCCTGGAGTACAATAATATATGGTTAAGGGGAGGTAGTTAATGTCTAATCTGCACAAGGGATGGACAGGTCCTGTGGGATCCATGCCTGGTTCATTTTTATGGACGTCAGCTTGTCCACATTGGCTGTAGACAGGCGGCTGCGTTTGTCTGTAATGACGCCCCCTGCCGTGCTGAATACACGTTCAGACAAAACGCTGGCCGCCGGGCAGGCCAGCACCTCCAAGGCATAAAAGGCTAGCTCTGGCCACGTGGACAATTTGGAGACCCAGAAGTTGAATGGGGCCGAACCATCAGTCAGTACATGGAGGGGTGTGCACAGGTACTGTTCCACCATGTTAGTGAAATGTTGCCTCCTGCTAACACGTTCCGTATCAGGTGGTGGTGCAGTTAGCTGTGGCGTGGTGACAAAACTTTTCCACATCTCTGCCATGCTAACCCTGCCCTCAGAGGAGCTGGCCGTGACACAGCTGCGTTGGCGACCTCTTGCTCCTCCTCTGCCTTCGCCTTGGGCTTCCACTTGTTCCCCTGTGACATTTGGGAATGCTCTCAGTAGCGCGTCTACCAACGTGCGCTTGTACTCGCGCATCTTCCTATCACGCTCCAGTGCAGAAAGTAAGGTGGGCACATTGTCTTTGTACCGTGGATCCAGCAGGGTGGCAACCCAGTAGTCCGCACACGTTAAAATGTGGGCAACTCTGCTGTCATTGCGCAGGCACTGCAGCATGTAGTCGCTCATGTGTGCCAGGCTGCCCAGAGGTAAGGACAAGCTGTCCTCTGTGGGAGGCGTATCGTCATCGTCCTGCGTTTCCCCCCAGCCACGCACCAGTGATGGGCCCGAGCTGCGTTGGGTGCCACCCCGCTGTGAACATGCTTCATCCTCATCCTCCTCCACCTCCTCCTCATCCTCGTCCTCCTAGTCCTCCAGTAGTGGGCCCTGTCTGGCCACATTTGTACCTGGCCTCTGCTGTTGCAAAAAACCTCCCTCTGAGTCACTTCGAAGAGACTGGCCTGAAAGTGCTGAAAATGACCCCTCTTCCTCCTCCTCCTCCTCCTCCTGGGCCACCTCCTCTTCCATCATCGCCCTAAGTGTTTTCTCAAGGAGACATAGAAGTGGTATTGTAACGCTGATAACGGCGTCATCGCCACTGGCCATGTTGGTGGAGTACTCGAAACAGCGCAACAGGGCACACAGGTCTCGCATGGAGGCCCAGTCATTGGTGGTGAAGTGGTGCTGTTCCGCAGTGCGACTGACCCGTGTGTGCTGCAGCTGAAACTCTACTATGGCCTGCTGCTGCTCGCACAGTCTGTCCAGCATGTGCAAGGTGGAGTTCCACCTGGTGGGCACTTCACATATGAGGCGGTGAGCGGCAAGGCCGAAGTTACGCTGTAGCGCAGACAGGCGAGCAGCGGCAGGATGTGAACGCCGGAAGCGCGAACAGACGGCCCGCACTTTATGCAGCAGCTCTGACATGTCGGGGTAGTTGCGAATGAACTTCTGCACCACCAAATTCAGCACATGCGCCAGGCAAGGGATGTGCGTCAAACCGGCTAGTCCCAGAGCTGCAACGAGATTTCGCCCATTATCGCACACCACCAGGCCGGGCTTGAGGCTCACCGGCAGCAACCACTCGTCGGTCTGTTGTTCTATACCCCGCCACAACTCCTGTGCGGTGTGGGGCCTGTCCCCCAAACATATGAGTTTCAGAATGGCCTGCTGACGTTGGTGGTGAAGGTGTGTGGCTGACTGGATGAGCAGGTGGAAGAAGAGGAGGAGGAAGCTGAGTAGGAGGAGGAGGAGACAGGAGGCAAAGAATGTTGCCCTGCGATCCTTGGCGGCAAAAGGACGTGCGCCAAACAGCTCTTCGCCTGGGGCCCAGCCGCCACTACATTTACTTAGTGTGCAGTTAGGGAGATATAGCGTCCCTGGCCGTGCTTACTGGTCCACGTATCTGTGGTTAGGTGGACCTTGCCACAGATGGCGTTGCGCAGTGCACACTTGATTTTATCGGATACTTGGTTGTGCAGGGAAGGCACGGCTCTCTTGGAGAAGTAGTGCCGGCTGGGAACAACATACTGTGGGACAGCAAGCGACATCAGCTGTTTGAAGCTGTCTGTGTCCACCAGCCTGAATGACAGCATTTCATTGGCCAGTAGTTTAGAAATGCTGGCATTCAGGTCCAGGGATCGAAGGTGGCTAGGTGGGAATTTACGCTTTCTCTCAAATGTTTGTGAGATGGAGAGCTGAACGCTGCCGTGTGACATGGTTGAGATGCTTGGTGACGCAGGTGGTGGTGTTGGTGGTACATCCCATGTTTGCTGGGCGGCAGGTGCCAACGTTCCTCCAGAGGCGGAGGAAGAGGCCGAGGCGGCAGCAGCAGAAGAGGCCGAGGCGGCAGCAGCAGAAGAGGTAGCAGGGGGAGCCTGAGTGACTTCCTTGTTTTTAAGGTGTTTACTCCACTGCAGTTCATGCTTTGCATGCAGGTGCCTGGTCATGCAGGTTGTGCTAAGGTTCAGAACGTTAATGCCTCGCTTCAGGCTCTGATGGCACAGCGTGCAAACCACTCGGGTCTTGTCGTCAGCACATTGTTTGAAGAAGTGCCATGCCAGGGAACTCCTTGAAGCTGCCTTTGGGGTGCTCGGTCCCAGATGGCGGCGGTCAGTAGCAGGCGGAGTCTCTTGGCGGCGGGT
Source organism: Bufo bufo (assembly GCF_905171765.1). Lineage (NCBI taxonomy): Eukaryota > Metazoa > Chordata > Amphibia > Anura > Bufonidae > Bufo > Bufo bufo. The sequence goes on along the minus strand of NC_053390.1, from coordinate 439,056,778 downwards.
GTTCTGCTTTTGCCCACTGCTCCCTCTTTTGCTACGCTGTTGGCTCGGTCTCACCACTGCCTCTTCCTCCGAACTGTGAAAGTCAGTGGCACAACCTTCATTCCATGTGGGGTCTAGGACCTCATCGTCCCCTGCATCGTCTTCATCCCTGACCTCCTGTTCAGTCTGCACACTGCAGAAAGACGCAGCAGTTGGCACCTGTGTTTCGTCATCATCATCAGAGACGTGCTGAGGTGGTATTCCCATGTCCTCATCATCAGGAAACATAAGTGGTTGTGCGTTAGTGCATTCTATCTCTTCCACCGCTGGGGAAGGGCTAGGTGGATGCCCTTGGGAAACCCTGCCAGCAGAGTCTTCAAACAGCATAAGAGACTGCTGCTTAACTTGAGGCTCAGACAGTTTCCCTGATATGCATGGGGGTGATGTGACAGACTGATGGGCTTGCAGAAGACTGGGTGGGAGATAATGTGAACGTGCTGGATCCACTGTCGGCCACCCAATTGACTAATGCCTGTATCTGCTCAGGCCTTACCATCCTTAGAACGGCATTGGGCCCCACCAAATATGGCTGTAAATTCTGGCGGCTACTGGGACCTGAGGTAGTTGGTACACTAGTACGTGTGGCTGTGGCAGAACGGCCACGTCCTCTCCTAGCACCAGAGGGTCCACTAACACCACCACGACCGTGTCCACGTCCCTTACTAGATGTTTTCCTCATTGTTACCGTTCACCACAATAAGAAAAATATTATTTGGCCCAATGTATTGAATTCAAATTCAGGCCTTTTTTTACAGACACCTAACACTATCTGGCTATCTATTTAGGTACCGTATTACACTAATACAGGCACAGCAGTAATGACAGATTTAGCTGAATATAAATTTAAGGCCTATTATTTAGGCGCTGGGTGACAGGTATACGATTACGGACAGAATTAGACTTGGATATGCACAGTAGCGTGTGTGTGAGGTTATTGAGAATGACCCTATCAGCACCTTGAATCTAATATACCCTTTTAGGGATATATATAGAGTAGGCCTGATACAGCAGAAACCACTAATTTAGAAAATTGCTAGGTTGAGAATTGTATTTCAACCCAGAACAAAAACTGTGCTTTGACGGACACAAAATAACTTGAGCAGCTACAGCAATAGCCACAGATTTAGCTGAATATAAATTTGAGGCCTATTATTTAGGCGCTGGGTGACAGGTATACGTTTACGGACAGAATTAGACTTGGATATGCACAGTAGCGTGTGTGTGAAGTTATTGAGAATGACCCTATCAGCACCTTGAATCTAAAATACCCTTTTAGGGATAGATATAAAGTAGGCCTGATACAGCAGAAACCACTAATTTAGAAAATTGCTAGGTTGGGAATTGTATTTCAACCCAGAACAAAAACTGTGCTTTGACGGACACAAAATAACTTGAGCAGCTACAGCAATAGCCACAGATTTAGCTGAATATAAATTTTAGGCCTATTATTTAGGCGCTGTGTGACAGGTATACGTTTACGGACAGAATTAGACTTGGATATGCACAGTAGCGTGTTTGTGAAGTTATTGAGAATGACCCTATCAGCACCTTGAATCTAATATACCCTTTTAGGGATAGATTTAAATAACCACACTATTGATGGTTAAATGGACTTGGTGGCAGCTTGTGCTGGCGCACCACAAGCCACAAAATGGCCACTGATCACCCCAGAAAAAAAGTGACTGAAAAACGCTCTGGGCAGCCTAAAAACAGTGAGCAATTGAATAGCAGCAGTTCAATGATCCACAGCTGTAGATCGATCACTGTCTTAAGTGTTTTGGAGGAGTTAATCACTGCCTAATCTCGCCCTAACGTCGCAGCTGCAACCTCTCCCTACACTTGTAACAGCAGAGTGACGTGCAGCGCTACGTGACCCAAGCTTATATAGAGGCTGGGTCACATGCTGCACTGGCCAATCACAGCCATGCCAATAGTAGGCATGGCTGTGATGGCCTCTTGGGGCAAGTAGTGTGACGCTTGTTGATTGGCTGCTTTGCAGCCTTTCAAAAAGCGCCAAGAAAGCGCCGAACACCGAACCCGAACCCAGACTTTTTACGAAAATGTTCGGGTTCGGGTCCGTGTCACGGACACCCCAAAATTCGGTACGAACCCGAACTATACAGTTCGGGTTCGCTCATCCCTAGTCTTTACCCTTTCACGCTATTCTGGAGTGCTGCCTCGTTTTTTTGGGATATATATATATATATATATACAGTGGAGGAAAAGCCTGCCTTCCTAGAGGAATTGCACCCAGTGCACACCATCTGACTGTGCTGCTGCGGTATTTGCAAGTGTATATGTATAAAAAAAAAAATATATATATATATATATATATATATATGTGTAGTTAAGGCTGACATGTCGGCCTGTGTTTGTGGGAGGGGCGGAGGTGCCTTTAAAAGTCAAGGTGCGCTATCCTCCGTTGCCCGTGAGCTCTCTGTGTGGGGGGCGTGTACATCCTGCAGTCTCGCCAAGCTCACGTCGCCAAGCACACTCGCTGAATCGCACGTTCATTTGTAAGTATGCAGGGGCCGCTGCGCCCTACAACCTACTATAGCTCCGCTTATAACGCTGCCACAGCCCTGTCCCTGCTTCCAGCATTCCCTCCTCGTCTGCAACACCCATTTACCTCGGCCGTTGTCCGCTCCCTCACATGCGCTGCACGCCCGGGCTCATAGATGGAGATCCTGGTGCGTCTGGCCCCGATGCATGCGGACGCCTCCCCCATCACCGCGCTTCTTTTTCTCTATTGCCGTTGCCGCCAAATCTCGCAGTCTCATGGCATCACCTCCTCGCTTCTCCCCCATCCAGGTTCCGGCCTCCAACGTCCCCCACACAATCTTTTGCATAGCACCCTGATTCAGTCGCCATTCTTCCAGGTGTTTTTCAAAGAAAAAAAAAAAAGGGGACAAATAAAGTTATGAAAAAAAAGGGAACAAATAAAGTTATGAGAAAATAAAAAAATAAATAAAGGGATTTAAAAAAAAACAACACAGCCATTCGACCCACACTCATATTTCACGCACTCAGGTCTCCTAGTCCAATTCCAGCTGCATAACCTTCAGTTGGAGATCCGGGTGCGTCTGGCCCGTCTCAACCCAAACCAGTCAGGTCTGGATTTTCATTCCTCCCAACCCTTCATTGTCCATGGCCTGTCGCATCTCCCAGGCTCTCTTATATCTTATGGGGCCTGTGCCTATTTTATCTTTGCCTGTTCATGCTCTTCAGTCATCATTCAGGGGCCTCCACGTAGTTATACGCATTTTCAGTTTCAACTATGCCTGGTGCCTCCTTCATCATTCAGGCCTACGCATTATTCTTTAAGGTCTGCGGCCGGCTATGTCAATCAGGTTTACGCTTTAATCTTCAAATGTCAAAGCCGTAACGTTCTGGCTTACGTTTTTATTCTTCAATGTTTGTTGCCGGCCATGTTTAAGCAAGCTTACGTTCCAATTAATTTCATGTTTGTGGCCTGGTAGGTTATTATGGCTTACGTTTTTAAATAATTCATGTCCGTTGCCCGGTACGTTATCCAGGCTTACGTTTTTAACTCATAAATGCATAAATTCTGTTGCCTGGTACTTCATTCAGGCTTACGTTTTTAATTCATTAATTCTGTTGCCTGGTACGTTATTCAGGCTTACGTTTTTAAATAATTAATGTCCATTGCCCGGTACGTTATCCAGGCTTACATTTTAAACTCATAAATCCATAAATTCTGTTGCCTGGTACGTCATTCGAGCTTACGTTTTTAAATCTTAAATGTATGTTGCCTGTCACGTTTGTTCAGGCTTACGTTTTTAACTCACTGATTTATACATTTTGTTGCCTGGTATGTTATGCAGGCTTACGTTTTTAATTCATTAATTTCTGTTGCCTGGTACATTTTCAGGCTTACGTTTTTAATTTGTTATTTTCTATTGCCTATCACGTTTATTCTGGCTCACGTTTAAGTTCATTAATATCCATGGCCTGGTACAGTGCTCAGGATTACATCTATACAATGTTTCGTCACAACATCCAGGTCACGAAAAAAAAAAAAAAAAAAAAAAACATTTTTATCAAACATTAATTTTCATATATATACTCACCTTCCATGATCTCTCGGTCCGCCACTCTCAGGCTTATGAGAACTAACCTCATCGTCCTGTACAATTCAGGTCCGGGGCCAGTTATTTTTGCATCTTTGTTTGTTTCTGGTTCATTCTTCAGGTACCGTCCAGTCATTATGACTTTGGTGCGCACCTTTTTTCACAGTCCATCCCCTTCTTCGTTCAAGTCACGTCTTTGCCAGTTGTAACTTTCTTTCAGGTTCCGCACAGGTAAGCGCCCACACTCCGTTTTTCACTAGAGATGTCCCAAACTATTCGCCGGCGAACAGTTCCCGCCGAACATCGCTTGTTCGCGTTCACTGCGGCGGGCGAACATATGCGATGTTCGGTCCGCCCCCTATTTGTCATCATTGAGCAAACTTTGACCCTGTACCTCACAGTCAGCAGACACATTCCAGCCAATCAGCAGCATACCCTCTCTCCCAGACCCTCCCACCTCCTAGCAAAAAGCAAAGACAGCATCCATCTTAGATTCATTCGGAAGCTGCAATGTTAGTGAGAGGAGGGACAGTGCAGCTGCTGCTGATTTGATAGGGAAATCGATAGCTAGGCCAGTGTATTCAGCGTCCACTCCAGTCCTGAAAGACTCATCTGATCTGCTGTAAGGACAGCGTCCTGACAGCACCCCAAAAAGCCCTTTTTAGGGGTAGTACATCAGTCTGCTTTTTTTTTCTTTTCTTCTCTGTAATCTAAATGCAGTTGCCTGCCAGCGTGTGTATCAGGCCCACAGCGTATACTGTGCCCACTACTGCCAGTGCCACCACTCATATCTGGTGTCACAGTAGCTTGCATTTAAATTTTTTCTTTTTTTTTCTTCACTGTAATATAATTGCAGTTGCCTGCAAGGGTGTGTGTCAGACCTACAGCGTGTACTGTGCCCACTACTGCCAGTGCCCAGTGCCACCACTCATATCTGGTGTCACAGTAGCTTATATTTAATACAAAAAAAACCTTTTTTGACTGTAATATAATTGCAGTTGCCTGCAAGTGTGTGTGTCAGGCCTACAGCGTGTACTGTGCCCACTACTGCCAGTGTCCAGTGCCACCACTCATATCTGGTGTCACAGTAGCTTGCATTTAATAAAAAAATTAAAATTTCACTGTAATATAATTGCAGTTGCCTGCAAGCGTGTGTGTCAGGCCTACAGCGTGTACTGTGCCCACTACTGCCAGTGCCCAGTGCCACCACTCATATCTGGTGTCACAGTAGATTACATTTAAAAAATATATATATCATTTTGACTGTAATATAATTGCAGTTGCCTGCAAGCGTGTGTGTCAGGCCTACAGCGTGTACTGTGCCCACTACTGCCAGTGCCCAGTGCCACCACTCATATCTGGTGTCACAGTAGCTTGCACGCATAGTACAACTAATTGGAAAAAAAATGACAGGCAGAGGCAGGCCACCCCGCAGAGGCCGTCGTGGTCGTAGTGCTGTGATTTCCTTTGGCCCTAGAATAATGCCCAGTGTTCAGAGGCCACGTACCCTGAACTCGAAAAGTTCATTGGACATAGTTGACTGGCTAACACAGGACACCCAATCTTCTACAGCTTCCGCTCGGAACCTTGACGCACCATCCTCCTACAGCTCAGCTTCGGGCACCTCTCAAGTTACCACTCGCCCGCCTGCCGCCACCACCAACACTAGCACCACAGCTGCTTCACTTGATCTGTCAGAGGAGTTATTTACACATCAGTTGGAAGAAATGAGTGATGCGCAACCATTATTGCCAGAGGATGTAGATAATAGGGATATGTCTTAGTCAGGCAGCATTACACACATGGACGTACGATGTGATGATGATGATGTTGTACCCGCTGCTGCTTCCTTTGCTAAATTGTCAGATACAAGTGAAGCGGTTAATGATGACGGTGTCCGTGGATGTCACGTGGGTGCCCGCTCAAAGAGAAGAACAGGGGGAAAGTTCAGATGGGGAGACAGAGAGGAGGAGGAGACGAGTTGGAAGCAGGGAGAGGTCGTCGCAAGGAGCTAGTGGCACAGTCAGACAGCATGTATCGGCACCCGGGGTCAGCCAGACAGCACGCCAATCAACGCATGCTGTTGCCACCACCAGAATGCCGTCTTTGCTAAGCTCAGCGGTGTGGCATTTTCTTTGTGTGTCTGCCTCTGATAACAGCGATGCCATTTGCAACCTGTGCCAAAAGAAACTGAGTCGTGGGAAGTCCAACACCCACCTAGGTACAACTGCTTTGCGAAGGCACATGATCTCACATCACAAACGCCTATGGGATCAACACATGATGACGAGTACAAGAAGCACACAAACTCAAAACCACCATCCTCCTCCTGGTCCAGCATCTTCAGCCACGTCAACCACTGCTGTCCTCCTTGCCCCCTCTCAACCATCCGCCACTCCGCCTCTCGCCTTCAGCAGTTCCTGCTCATCTGCCCACAGTCAGGTGTCTGTCAAGGAAATGTTTGAGCATAAGAAGCCAATGTCACAGAGTCACCCCCTTGCCCGGAGTCTGACAGCTGGCTTGTCGGAACTCTTAGCCCGCCAGCTTTTACCATACAAGCTGGTGGAGTCTGAGGCCTTCAAAAAATTTGTAGCTATTGGGACACCGCAGTGGAAGGTTCCCGGACGAAATTTCTTTTCACAAAAGGCAATCCCCAACCTGTACTCTATTGTGGAAAAGGAAGTCATGGCATGTCTGGCACACAGTGTTGGGGCAAGGGTCCATCTGACCACTGATACCTGTTTTGCAAAGCATGGTCAGGGCAGGTATATCACGTACACTGCGCATTGGGTAAACCTGCTGACGGCTGCCAAGCATGGAATGCATGGCTCTGCAGAGGAGTTGGTGACACCGCCACGACTTGCAGGCAGGCCTGCTGCCACCTCCTCTACTCCTCCTACTCTATCCTCTTCGCTAACCTTCTCGGCTGAGTCCTCTTCTGCTGCTGCGTCTTGCTCCACATCAACTGCACCCCCCCCAGCTCTCCAGGGGCTATTCCACATCCCGGATACGACAGTGTCACGCCATCTTGGGGTTGACTTGCCTGAAAGCAGAGAGTCACACCGGACCAGCACTTCTGTCTGCCCTGAACGCACAGGTGGATCAGTGGCTGACTCCGCACCAACTGGAGATCGGCAAAGTGGTGTGTGACAACGGAAGCAATTTGTTGGCGGCATTGAATTTGGGCAAGTTGATACATGTGCCGTGTATGGCACATGTGTTGAATCTGATCGTACAATGCTTTGTGCATAAGTACCCAGGCTTACAGGACGTCCTCAAGCAGGCCAGGAAGGTGTGTGGCCATTTCAGGCGTTCCTACACGGCCATGGCGCACTTTTCCGATATTCAGCGGCGAAACAACATGCTAGTGAGGCGCTTGATTTGCGACAGCCCGACATGTTGAAATTCAACACTCCTAATGTTCCACCGCCTGCTCCAACAAGAAAAAGCCGTCAACGAGTATTTGTATGACCGGGGTGCTAGGACAGCCTCTGCGGAGCTGGGTATTTTTTTGCCACGTTACTGGACGCTCATGCACAATGCCTGTAGGCTCATGCGTCCTTTTGAAGAGGTGACAAACCTAGTCAGTCACACCGAAGGCACCATAAGCGACATCATCCCATTTGTTTTCTTCCTGGAGCGTGCCCTGCGAAGAGTGCTGGATCAGGCCGTAGATGAGCGTGAAGAGGAAGAGTTGTGGTCACCATCAGCACCAGAAACAGCCTTATCAGCATCGCTTGCTGGACCTGCGGCAACGCTGGAAGAGGAGTCTGAGGAAGAGGAGTCAGAGGAGGAATGTGGCTTTGAGGAGGAGGAAGACCAACCACAGCAGGCATCCCAGGGTGCTCGTTGTCACCTATCTGGTACCCGTGGTGTTGTACGTGGCTGGGGGGGAAGAACAGACCTTCAGTGAGATCAGTGAGGACGAGGAAGGGGACATGAGTAGCTCGGCATCCAACCTTGTGCAAATGGGGTCTTGCATGCTGTCATGCCTGTTGAGGGACCCTCGTATAAAAAGGCTGAAGGAGAACGACCTGTACTGGGTGGCCACGCTACTAGACCCCCGGTATACGCAGAAAGTGCCTGAATAATTATGGAATTACCGGAAGTCGGAAAGGATGCAGCAGTTCCAAAACAAGTTAAAAAGTATGCTTTACACAGCGTATAAGGGTGATGTCACAGCACAACGGGAATCTAACAGGGGAAGAGGAGAAAGTAATCCTCCTCCTACCACGACCACGCCGGCAAGGACAGGACGCTTTACAGACGTGTTGTTGACGGAGGACATGCAGAGCTTTTTAAGTCCTACGCATCGCCACAGCCCTTCGGGGTCCACCCTCAGAGAACGACTCGACCGACAGGTAGCAGACTACCTCGCCTTAACTGCAGATATCGACACTCTGAGGAGCGATGAACCCCTTGACTACTGGGTGTGCAGGCTTGACCTGTGGCCTGAGCTATCTAAATTTGCGATAGAACTTATGGCCTGCCCCGCTTCAAGTGTCCTGTCAGAGAGGACCTTCAGTGCAGCAGGAGGTATTGTCACTGAGAAGAGAAGTCGCCTATGTCAAAAAAGTCTAGATTACCTCACCTTTATTAAGATGAATGAGGCATGGATCCCGAAGGGACTGACAGTGGGCGATACATTTGACTAAAAAAGGCCTGATGAGATGAGCTGCCTTGGGCTAAAAATGGTCCACACGCTGCTGTATTTTATCTCTGCATGCCGGATGACTTGCGTGACTTCTCCGCCACCAACTAGGGTTCAAGCCGCAATGTTTTAGTGTACTTTCTGACTGCAAAACATCAATTTTTCCGGCCGCTGCAACAATACCTAATTTTTCAGGCATGTGTACATGCCTAATTTTTCTGGCCTCTGGTGCTGCACTGTGGCTGCAAAAACAAAACAAAAAAAAGGCACATACATGTGTCAATTCCCCTTCGTGATCGTTACCTTGTTGTGGTGAAGGGGCTTGCGTATCACAATGAAGCGATTACCTCTATGAGTGTGTTGGCAATGGCAATGTTGGCACACCCCAGATGATAAGGTCATTGTTTCATTGTGAACAGACCAAAAGCGATCGGCTGGATAATTTTGCATAGAAAAAACATTAATTTTCTTTGTGATCATCTAAGGTGATTATTAAAGCCTACTAGGCCAACAATGGGCCCACACTGCAGAATCATTGTTTTCTGGGTCACTTAACTGTCACTGAACTACCTCAGCATGACCATAGGCTTTGAAATACCCCCATCGCCTGCAATCTCCCAAACGTGCGCACGAGCACAGTCATCACTACACCAAGATTGACGCATAGAGGTATAAAATTTATGTCATGAGTGTGTCAACTATATTGACAACTCTTTGCGGTTGGCTAAAATCTATTCCATACATGTCCCCTGATAGGGGATGTAACAGGGATTAAACTGATAGGAATAGTACTACTTAACACACCACTCATATAGGGTGGCACAGTACATTGCACGGCGCTCGCGCAGTGCCCCAAATTGGAAGTAGGAGGACCAACCAAGCATCTTTTTCCATCTCCCGGTTCCTAAAATCTATTCCATAGACCGGCCACTGATAGGGGACGTAACAGGGATTAAACTGATAGGAATAGTACTACTTAACATACCACTCATATCTGGTAGCACAGTACATTGCAAGGCGTACGCGCAATTCCCCAAAATAAAAGTAAGAGGACCGACCAAGCATCTTTTTCCATCTCCCGGTTCCTAAAATCTATTCTATACACCGGCCCTTGATAGGGGACAAAACAAAGATTAAACTGGTAAGAACAGATTTTTTTTTATTTAAAAAAAAAAGAGGACAGCCTCTGCGGAGCTTGGTATTTTTTGGGCGCGTTACTGAACGCTCATGCACAATGGCTGTAGGCTCATGCGTCCTTTTGCGGAGGTGACAAACCTGGTCAGTCAAACCCAAGGCAACATCATCGACCTCATCCCATATGCGTTTTTTCTGGAGCGTGCACTGCGAAGAGTGCTGGATCAGGCCGTAGATGAGCATGAAGAGGAAGAGTTGTGGTCACCATCACCTCCAGAAGCAGCCTTGTCGTCGTCGATTGTTGGACCTGCAGCAACGCAGAGAGAGAAGTCTGAAGAAGAGGAGTCAGAGGAGGAAGGTGGCTTTGAGGAGGTGGAAGACCAACCACAGCAGGCGTCCCAGGGGGCTTGTTGTCACCTTTCAGGGACCCTTGGTGTTGTAAGTGGCTGGGTGGAGGAAGAGACCTTCAATGACGTCAGTGAGGACAAGGAACGGGACATGGATAGCTTGGTATCCAACCTTGTGCAAATGGGGAGTTTGCGGTTGTGCAAATGGACTGTTTGCGGTTGTTTGCGGTGCGTTAAACACAGAGTTTGGTCTGTCACTGTGAAGCGGGCATAACCCTTACACTACCTGATCGATACAACATCATACCTGATGTTTTAAAGCACGGTATTCCAAAAAATTTAGGAATGTTAGGTGATTTATGCCCTTTATGGATTAAAACCCGACTCTGTGTCAACTACGTAATTTTCCATGGGAGTTTTATCATGGATCCCCCTCCGGCATGCCACAGTCCAGGTGTTAGTCCCCTTGAAACAACTTTTCCATCACTATTGTGGCCAGAAAGAGTCCCTGTGGGTTTTAAAATTCGCCTGCCTATTGAAGTCAATGGCGATTCCCCCGGTTCGGCCGTTCCCGAACATTTGCGGAAATTTGCGTTCGTCGTTCGTGAACTGAAAATTTTATGTTCACGACATCTCTATTCTTCACCAGCACCACCACTTCTTAAGTTTTCACTTCACGGTCTCGGGTCTCACTCTTCACACCAGGGCCGTCCGACCGTTAATTCTGTCATTATTATCTCACACTCGCAGCATGTCTCCCTTGTAAGACGTTGAGGAATCCCTATCAATCCCAGAGTCTTCCGCTTCCGGCCATGGCAGCACCATGTCGCTCAGAAGTTGGACAGTACCCAAACTGATTAAGGAACTCAACAGGCGAGGGATTCGTTATCCAGCGTCGGCCCAGAAGGCAGAGCTATACAGACTCTTGATGTCTGAGCTAACGGCTCCACCGGCAGAATAAGTCCCCATGTCGACCATCCAATTGTCATTGGCACTGTTGCATTCTACGATCAACAACATCGCCACCTCTGTGTCAGACATGCAGGCTAGGTTGATCGCCGTAGAGTCCAGGGGACTGAGACCTAGTCCCTCTGCCCCTCCTGTTCCAGTGCCCTCTGCTTCCTGTTCTCATTCCCCAAGTAGGACCTCATACACGCCTGAGGTAGCTCCTGCACATTTTGTCCCGGACAACTTCAGGAAGGATATCCTAGAGGAAAAAGACATTAATCTAGTTTCCATCCTCATAGCTACCCATGACAACGTAGACAACAGGACCATCGCTTGCGGCGACGTTTCCATCATTCTAAAGGCCAGGGACGTCCGCCTCAACAAAAATTGTCCATCCCTGAATTTGTCCTGGCCTTCAGTTCTGCCCACCCTGGGAGACGAGAGGAACTGGACACCTATCTGTACAGGGTCACTGATCTAGGCCACAAGTATGGCGGCCACGCCTTTTACGACTACCACCGCTCGTTTTCCGCCAAGGCGGCTGCCACTCTTGCCCAATTTCAGCACACCACCAACTGGGCGTCCATGGATATGGAGCTCTTTTGTCGCCATTTTGCTGGCCTCAAGGCTCCAGCATGTGCTTCTTGCAACTCCATCCTCCACTCTTCAGATTGGTGCCCTAACGCAGTTCCTCCCGTCTCAGGTCAGATTCCTTCCCAGCACCTCTGGTTTCCCGCAGAGACCTTCCCCATCCACCGATAAATTAGGCTGCCCCATAGTTTTCCTGGGCAATAGTCAAGGAGGGGTTCCATACGGGTCTAGTCGCTGTTCCCCAGTCCACTTGGGAGGGTCCTAATCTCCTTTCAGCTGCCAGGGATCCCAACTCGTAGGAGTCTTAATACAGTCTGAGTTAGAGAAAGGGTTCCTTATTGGGCCATTTTCCACAGTCCCCTTTGATTCTTGGAGGGTCAGCCCTATTGGCATTGTGGCAAAAAAATTTGCCAATAAAAAACGTCTTATTTATGATCTCTCTGCGCCTCATGGTTCCGGCATTCCGAGCCTCAACTCTCTAATTCCCTCTGAGGAATTCTCCATGCGGTACTCCTCAGTCGATGATGCTATCCATCTCATCCTCCAGGTAGGCAGAGGGGCTTGGCTATCCAAAGCAGACATTGCGGATGCTTTCAAACTGCTCCCTATCCACCCGCAGCTCTGGAGGTTTTATGGCATCAAATGGCAAAATCTGTACTATTTTGCTTGCCGTTTGACCTTCGGGTCCAAGAGCAGTCCCTGGCTGTTCGATCAATTTGTGCAGGCCCTGCATTGGATTTTAGTCAACTGCTGCTGTCACGGCGGACAGGATACAAGATACACAGGATATAAACAAACAAGTGTCTAGGCAAGAAGCTGGGAATAGAGGTCACCTCCTGACAAATCCCTACCAGCTCTCCCTAGACTTCTATGCCCACGTTCAGACCCTGAAGGTGGGAATGAATGTGTCCCCGTGCCTGGGATGAAGATTCCCTAGAATCCCTAAGATGGTGAAAGGGGGAAAGAGGCAGCCTGCTCCCTCAGTACCTGGAGGGGGCAGGCGTCTCTCTAACAGCCTAGACAGACAACCACAAGAAAAACAAAACCAACTTATCTTTTACTGAGCAGGAACAGCAAATCCTTCCTTCCTCTAAGCCAGACAGAAGCTATAACCCGCACAGGACACTGGGAGTGGGCGTAATTTAAACTCAAACCAACGACCCCACCCAGTGCACCTGAAGGGAGGCGGATATAGCTCAACTCTAAAACAAAAAACAAAAGTCTACACACGTGCTGCTAACCTGGCAGACCTCCGCACATAGCCTGAGCAGGGCATGACAGTACCCCCCCTTCTACGGGTGACCTCCGGACACCCCGGACCAACTTTATCCGGGTGGGATCTGTAAAAAGCCCTCACCAGTCGGCTGGCACTAACATCCACAGCAGGAACCCACATCCTCTCCTCAGGGCCGTATCCCCTCCAGTGTACCAGATACTGAAGGGAACTCCGAAGAACTCTTGAGTCGAGAACCCTGGAGATCTCGAACTCTAAATTTCCATCAACCAGAACAGGGGGAGGAGGCAATGGCGATGGTTCCACCGGTTTCACATATTTCTTCAGTAAAGACTTGTGGAACACATCATGGATCCTCCAAGTATGCGGAAGATCCAGACGAAACGCTACTGGATTGACCACCGCAGATATTTTGTAAGGTACAATAAATCTTGGACCCAGTTTCCAAGATGGTACTCTCAGTTTAATATTTTTAGTAGATAACCACACCAGATCACCCACACACAGGATCGGACCAGTCATTATACCTCTCACCCATCTTCTCCAAATTCACCTGGATCCTCCGCCAGATAGAAAACAAGGCAGAAGAAAATCTCTCCTCCTCTGGCATCCCAGAGGAACTAGTGCCAGAAAAGGTACCAAACTGAGGATGAAAACCGTATGCGCCAAAAAATGGCGACTTACCCGTGGACTCCTGCCTACGGTTATTCAAAGCAAACTCTGCTAAGGACAAGAATGAGGACCAGTCCTCCTGATTCTCAGCCACAAAGCACCTCAAGTAGGTCTCCAGGTTTGGTTTAGTACGCCCTGTCTGCCCATTCGACTGCGGATGAAAAGCCAAACAGAACGAAAGTTGAATGCCAAGCCGAGAGCAGAACGCCCTCCAAAACCTGGAGACAATCTGCGTGCCCCTATCAGAGACCACATCCGAGGGAATACCATGCAATTTCACGATCTTATCAACAAAAATCTGAGCAAGAGTTTTGGCATTGGGCAGACTGGCTAACGATACAAAGTGAGCTATTTTACTAAAACGGTCAACAACCACCAAAATTACTGTTTTCCCGGAGGAACTCGGCAGATCCGTAATAAAGTCCATAGACAAGTGCGTCCAAGGACGAGACGGAATAGACAAAGGAAGAAGTGAACCAGCAGGTCGAGTATGAGCAACCTTTGACCGTGCACAGGTTTCACAAGCTGCTACGTAATCCTTAACACTCTTACGTAACCCGGGCCACCAGAACCTCCGGGACACAAGATCAAAGGTGGACTTGCCACCAGGATGTCCAGCAAGGACAGTATCGTGATGTTCATTGAATACCTTGTATCACAGTCCATCAGGAACAAACAACCTCCCTGGGGGACAAGAACCAGGAGCCCCCTCCTGGGCTCCCAACACCTCCATCTCCAATTCAGGATACAGAGCGGAGACCACCACCCCATCAGCCAAAATCGGAGCAGGATCCTCTGAATCACATCCCCCAGGAAAACTGCGAGACAACGCATCAGCCTTGTTTTTAACCCCTGGGCGAAAAGTAACCACAAAATTGAACCTGGTAAAGAACAGTGACCATCTGGCCTGTCTAGGATTCAGACGCTTGGCAGATTGCAAGTAAGCCAAATTCTTACGATCTGTATATACTGTAGCGGGATGAGACGCCCCCTCCAACCAGTGACGCCATTCCTCAAAGGCCAATTTGATGGCCAGCAATTCTCTATCTCCTACATCATAATTCCTCTCGGCAACCGAGAGCTTCTTGGAAAAAAAAGCACACGGAACCCATTTGCCAGGAGATGAACCCTGCGACAGCACTGCTCCAACCCCCACTTCTGATGCATCAACCTCCACCACGAATGGCTGAGACACATCGGGCTGCACCAGAATGGGAGCAGACGCAAAACATTCCTTAATAGCCGAAAAGGCCTGCAATGCCTCATCCGACCAGACAGAGACATCGGCGCCCTTCTTAGTCATATCGGTCAGAGGTTTCACAATGGTAGAATAGTTCAAGATAAATTTTCTATAATAATTAGTAAACCCCAAAAACCGCATCAAAGCTTTCTGATTCTCCGGTCGGTCCCATTTCAGAACTGCCCGGACCTTTTCGGGATCCATACGAAAACCAGAGTCAGAAAGCAGATATCCCAGAAACGGAAGCTCATGCACAGAAAACACACATTTCTCCAATTTGGCATATAATTTATTCTCCCGAAGGATCGTCAAACCCTGTCTCACGTGATCCTGATGGGTCTTCAGATCATGAGAGTAAATTAGAATGTCATCCAAGTAAACTACCACGAACCTCCCCACAAAATGATGGAAAATGTCATTGACGAATCGCTGAAATACCGCTGGCGCGTTAGTTAACCCAAAAGGCATAACCAGATTCTCAAAAAAAGACCCTCGTGCGTGTTGAAGGCCGTTTTCCACTCATCCCCTTCCTTGATTCAGATCAGATTGTAGGCCCCTCTTAAATCCAACTTGGAGAACACCTTGGCTCCAATAATCTGATCAAAAAGATCGGAGATCAAAGGAAGGGGATACGGATCACGGACCGTAATACGGTTCAATTCCCGGAAATCCAAACAAGGCCTCAGTGATCCATCCTTTTTCTTTACAAAGAATAAACCCACTGCCACCGGAGACTTAGATGGCCTAATATGACCTTTTGCCAAACTCTCGGCAATATACTTCCGCATGACCTCTCTTTCAGGTTGAGAAAGATTGTAAAGCCGAGACTTTGGCAACTTAGCCCCTGGGATGAGATTAACTGGACAATCATAGTCACGATGAGGGGCAATTCCTGAGCCCCACCCTCCGAAAAAACATCCGCAAAATCTGAGAGATGCAAACAAGGTATCTGTTGGATCACTACAGCTGGGTAATTTGGATCAGGTGCTCTTGGTCTTCGTGACCCACCCAGTCACAATAGAAGAAACAAGTAATAAAACAGTGAGACCAGGCACTCAAATATGTAGTCAAAATAAAGAAATATTTAATTAACCTCCTTAAAATTGCATTAATTCATGAGTATAGTAGCATAAAAACACATATGAGAAGGTCACATAAGTGGCAACATTAATTCATAAATGTGCAATGAGTGAATGTCACAAGTCTTAAAGAACCGGCATGCTGGAACAGAAGTTTTCCAGAATTTTAAAGTAAAGACGGCTGTCATAGACCAGCAACTACTGGAGAAGGCTCTAATGATACGAAGCTGCAACACGCGTACAATCAGCTGGTGATATGAAGCTCCAACAGCTGGTGATACGAAGCTCCAACTAAGCACGTAGTCAGTTGATATCCGGCCTATTGCGAACTTCCAAGTTCACACAAAGACAAGAGGACATCGACTAGATTGCGGTAACACTAACACAGTTCCGACAAGAGGTGGGACGCCACCTCGGTACGTTACCGCACTGTGCCTCTTGACCTCCTCTGTCTTCTTTAAGACTTGTGACATTCACTCATTGCGCTGCTGAAAGTCAGTAGCTACACCATACGGAACATGATTATCTGAGAATCCGTTCAGTTAAGAGTTTTATTCGGGCATACAAGAGGATTAACACATGGATTGCGGTTGTCCACAGTTGGACTTTGATTATCATTGTTGCTAATACATACACTCCTGCACTTTGATGAGCACCCTTGCTGCTATTGTTACTATATTTATGAATTAATGTTGCCACTTATGTGATCGATGCGATTTATTTTTATGTGATTTTTATGCTGCCACATTTATGAATTAATGTTGCCACTTATGTGACCTTCTCATATGTGTTTTTATGCTACTATACTCATGAATTAATGCCATTTTTAGGAGTTTAATTAAATATTTCTTTATTTTGACTACATATTTGAGTGCCTGGTCTAACTGTTTTATTAATAAAATCTGAGAGATACAGAGGTAAAGCCGTAGTAGACACACCAGAGATAGATGTGCCAAGACAATTGTCCGAACAAAATTCACTCCAACCAATGATCTGTCTTGCTTGCCAATCTATAATTGGGTTATGTTTTGTCAACCACGGTAACCCTAAGACAATAGGAGCGGGCAAGTCCTTCATGACAAAACAAGACATGATCTCAACATGTGAATCACCCATCCTTAACAGAATACCATGAGCAATATGAGTGAGACTCCTTTGAGAAAGAGGGGAAGAATCAATTGCGAAAACCGGAATCTCTCATTCTAAAGTGCAAGTACTTAGACCCAGATTTTGAAGAAAAAGAAAATCAATAAGGTTTACCCCAGCACCACAGTCAATGAATACTTCAACAAAAAAAAATCTTGAGTCTAGCGCCACCATAGCTGGAAGGAGAAAATGAGTATTACAGGGAGCTTGCATACCTGCTTGCTCCACCACCCCATTCACACTACCAAGAGTCAGGGATGTTTCTTTTTTCTCTTTAAGTAAACCTCTTTGTGATTCTTTCTCATCAACATGCGGTTTAACAAAAGGACAAGCAAAAATAAAATGACCACCTTTTCCACAGTAATAACATAGTTTATGCAACCTCCTAAAGTTCCTACTATCAGAACGGATAGACACCTGACTCAGCTGCATGGGTTCCTCCCCTACCCCAGAGTTACATGTCATATCACCCTGGAGAGCAGGTGTCGGGATTCGAACCCGTGACCAGCCACATCCCAGGCGGTAGCCCTGCTTACTAGGCTACCGTCCTCTCTGGACATTCCTCCCTGAAGCCTATTAGTTAACCTCAGTCTTGCCAAGCCTTGCTCATTACCCTTGATTCCCCACACCTGGTACTTCCCTATTTAAGTCCAGCCCCTTGCACTCCAGTTTGCTGATTATTGAGCTCCTGAGCCTTGATCAAGCTTCTCCTCATCCGCTGCTCCTGCTACAACTGGAAGTCCACTGCTGACCAGGAATTGCCTACCGACTACTCTTCTGCTTGACCCTACCTACTGAACTGCTACCACCGTTGCCATCCGGATTGTCTGACTACGCTTACTGCCGCCTGCCCTGACCCACCGCCTGCCTACCGACTACTCTTCTGCTTGACCCTACCTACTGAACTGCTACCACCGTTGCCATCCGGATTGTCTGACTACGCTTACTGCCGCCTGCCCTGACCCACTGCCTGCCTACCGACTACGCCTCTGCCAGACTTCCTGCACCTACTACCTGCCTGCGGTCCTTGCCACTGGGCTCCACTCCTACCTCCAGCCAACGGTCCTCTGACTCAGGTGAGCCTCAGTACAGGACTGTTACAGAATAATCAGCCGCACCATGGAGTCCGCAATGGCCACTCTGCGTAAGCAGGTCTCCGAACTTCAAGATTTTGGTACTACTTTTCAGGAGAAATTTGCCCAGCTCCAAGGCGTAGTCCAAAGCCAACAGAGGGAGATTATTGAACTACAGAGGCAACTCCTGGACGTTCGCGGCGCGCCCGCAGACACCCGCATGCCACTCCCATCAAGATTCAGCGGCGACAGACGCCAGTATCGGGGGTTTCTAAACCAATGCCGCATCTATTTTCAGATGTACCCGGCCCCCTTCACCACTGAGAAAAAGAAGGTGCTATTCGTGGTCAATCTCCTGACGGATGAAGCATTAGCATGGGCATCACCATACGTGGAGACTAACAGTCAGCTCCTGGACAACCTAAACAACTTTATCACCGCCATGAGCCAAGTCTTCGATGACCCCAACCGCTGTGCGACAGCCGAGGCGCGACTACATGGTCTGCGGCAAGGGAGACGCTCCGTCGCCGAATACACCGCCGAGTTTCGCCGTTGGGTCACGGACACCACCTGGAACCCAGCGGCACAGAGAAGCCAATTCCGGCGAGGCCTGTCAGAATTAATAAAGGACGAACTCGCCAGAGTTGAGGCCCCGGACGATCTGGATGACTTCATTCAGTTATGCATCTGGATAGATCAAAGACTCTCCGAGAGGAAGAAAGAAAGACTCTGGTCCTCGGACCACAGACCCACTTACTCCTTCTCTTCCACCGCCCAGCGCGACCCCCAGTCAGTAACTGAACCTATGCAGGTTGACGCTCTACGTAGGTCTCTATCCACAGCTGAGAAGGAGAGAAGGCTGGCCGAAAACCTCTGCCTCTACTGTGGGGAGCCGGGTCATTTTGCCATCAAATGTCCTCATAAGATCCGAAAGACTATTGCCGTCACGGAGCTAAAGGAGCAACCACAGACTCCAACCCCGCCAGCAGCCCCGGAAAATAACAACACGGCGGCTCATGGATCCCACTTCATCGTCCCCATCCTCATCGACATTGAGGGGCGACAACTCCCCTGTTCAGCGATGTTAGACTCCGGGGCGGGAGGCAACTTCATGGACCTAACCTTCGCCCGCGAAAAGAACATTCCACTGACAATCAAGGCAGCCCCCGTTGACCTGGAAACCGTCGACGGATCCCCACTCTCCTCGGGGCCGGCCCCTCACGAGACCACCGAACTACAACTCCTCATTGAACCTGATCACCGTGAAAAGATCCACTTCTCTCTGATCGCCTCCCCGAAGTTCCCAGTGATCTTGGGCATCCCATGGTTGACCACCCACAACCCCTCGGTGGACTGGGAAACCCGCTGCATACGATTCCCATCCGAGTTCTGCACGCTAAATTGCTCCCACAAACCCGTCCTTCCACCCGAAGACACCACCATCTCAAAACTATCCGTCAAGGATCTGCTACCCCCTCAATACCGTGAGTTCCAGGATGTCTGCGACAAGAAAAACGCAGACAAGCTGCCACCACACCGACCCTATGACTGCCCTATAGAACTGTTGCCCGGGGCCGAAATACCCTTTGGCAGTATCTACTCCCTCTCAGAGCCTGAACTCAAGGCCCTGAAAGAGTACCTGGACGAGGACCTGAGGAAGGGGTTCATCCGGCCCTCCACCTCCCCCGCGGGAGCCCCCTTTTTCTTCGTAGAGAAAAAAGACTCCTCCCTGCGTCCCTGCATAGACTACAGAAAGCTTAATGACATAACCGTAAAAAACCGGTACCCACTCCCACTGATTTCCGAACTCCTTGAGAGACTCCGGGAAGCGAAGATCTTCACCAAACTCGACCTTCGAGGGGCCTACAACCTCGTCCGAATCCGCCCTGGGGACGAATGGAAGACCGCCTTCCGGACACGTTATGGTCATTTCGAGTACCTGGTCATGCCTTTCGGACTCTGCAATGCTCCCGCCACCTTCCAGCACTTCATTAACGACGTCCTCAGGGACATGCTGGATCTGTTTGTAGTCGTTTACCTGGACGACATCTTGATCTTCTCTGAAGACCTCGAGCAGCACCGCGAACACGTCCGCAGGGTACTGCAGAGACTCAGACAGAACTCTCTCTATATCAAGCTAGAGAAATGCGAGTTTGAGCGAACCACCACTCAGTTCCTCGGATACATCATCTCCCCAGAGGGCCTAAGTATGGACCCGGGGAAGGTCCAAGCTGTGATGAACTGGCCCATTCCGAAAAACGAGAAGGAGATACAAAGATTCATTGGCTTCGCCAACTTCTATCGGAAGTTTATCCGGAACTTCTCCAAGGTCATATCACCAATCACCCAACTCACCAAGAAGGCAGTCCCCTTCTCCTGGACACCCGAGGCCCAGGAGGCCTTCACCAAGTTGAAACTCCTCTTCACTTCTGCCCCAATCCTAATCCACCCGAACCCCGAGCTCCCATTTACAGTTGAAGTGGATGCATCAGACTCTGCGGTGGGGGCAGTTTTGTCACAACGGACAGGGGAGAGGATGCTATTACACCCGTGCGCATATTTCTCCCGCCAGATGTCCCCCTCCGAGAAGAACTATGACATCGGGAACAAAGAACTGCTGGCGATCAAGGATGCCTTCTCCGAGTGGAGACACCTGCTGGAGGGAGCCACCAACCCCATAATTGTACTAACTGACCACAAGAACCTCGAGTTCATCCGCAGCGCTAAGAGACTCTCAGCCAGACAGGCCAGATGGAGCCTATTCTTTTCCCGCTTCAACTATCTCATCACCTATCGCCCTGGATCAAAAAACGGCAAGGCTGACGCCCTCTCCAGAATGTTTTCCGAGCCCTCACAGAGTAACAAGGGCCAAAATAACATCTTACCCGAGAGAAGGGTCGTAGGGGCCACCTACTCTAAAGAACTCCTGGGCACAATCAAAGAAGGATACGAAAATGACCCCTTCCTCGCCCACCCCACAAGGAATATCAGCCTTACGTTTAAGAACGGTCATTGGTTTCATCAGGACCTACAACTATATGTACCAGAAATCGCACGGCTCGAAGTGCTCAAATTCAACCATGACTCCAAGCTGGCCGGCCATTTTGGCATAAAAAAGACCCAGGAGCTTCTCTCCCGCTCCTTCTGGTGGCCAACATACAAGGAGGACATCAAGAGGTACATCTCCTCATGCGCGGTCTGTGCCCGCAATAAGACTCTTCGTTCCTCCCCTGTGGGTCTGTTACAACCCCTCCCTATTCCCTCCCGCCCCTGGGGCTCGATCTCCATGGACTTTGTGGTAGACCTTCCTCCTTCAAAAGGGATGAACACTATCCTGGTCGTGGTCGACCGTCTCACCAAGATGGCCCATTTCATCCCCTACAAAGGCCTACCCACAGCCAAACAGACGGCCGATCTTATTCTCAGAGAGATCTTCAGGCTGCATGGGATCCCGGACGACGTGGTCTCCGACCGAGGCGTACAATTTGCCTCAAAGTTCTGGAAGAACTTCTGCCTGGCGCTCGGGGTTAAAGTGAACCTGTCCTCTGCTTTCCACCCTCAGTCAAACGGGCAGACGGAGAGAACTAATCAGACCCTAGAGCAATACCTACGCTGTTTCAGCTCCCACCTCCAGGATGACTGGCTGGATCATCTCCCCACGGCCGAGTTCGCCTACAACAATGCTGAGCACAGCTCAACCAAGCACAGCCCCTTCTTTGCTAACACAGGCTCGCACCCGGTGTTCATTCCCCACCTACCCGTCGCCTCCACCCTCCCAGCTGTGGCCGAACGCCTAACAACCCTACAGGAGGCACAAAAGAACATTATTGACAACCTCCAGCTTGCCCAGAGGCGCTTTAAACAGGGAGCAGACAGACGTCGCAAACCCACCCCGGGCTTCCATGTGGGAGACAAGGTGTGGCTGTCCACCAGGAACCTCAGATTGAAGGTCCCCTCCAAAAAATTTGCCCAAAGATACATGGGTCCGTTCCGGATCACTGCACAAATCAACGAGGTCACTTTCCGTCTCGACCTTCCGGACTCCATTAGGGTGCACCCTGTCTTCCATTGCTCTCTCCTCAAGCCATACGTGGAGAACACCTTCACAGGCCGCCACTCTCCCCCTCCACCACCCGTGAGGGTACAGGGTGAAGAAGAATATGTTGTCGCAAAGATTCTCGACTCCAGGATCCACCGGGGAAGACTACAATACCTAATTGGGTGGAAGGGTTACCCTCCTGAGGATAACTCCTGGGAGCGAGAAGAAAATGTCCACGCCCCCAGACTGGTAAAAGAGTTCCACCAACGGCACCCCGGTAAGCCTGCCCCTGCGGTGCCCGGAGGTCACCTTGGAAGGGGGGGAGTACTGTCGGGCTTCGAACCCGTGACCAGCCACATCCCAGGCGGTAGCCCTGCTTACTAGGCTACCGTCCTCTCTGGACATTCCTCCCTGAAGCCTATTAGTTAACCTCAGTCTTGCCAAGCCTTGCTCATTACCCTTGATTCCCCACACCTGGTACTTCCCTATTTAAGTCCAGCCCCTTGCACTCCAGTTTGCTGATTATTGAGCTCCTGAGCCTTGATCAAGCTTCTCCTCATCCGCTGCTCCTGCTACAACTGGAAGTCCACTGCTGACCAGGAATTGCCTACCGACTACTCTTCTGCTTGACCCTACCTACTGAACTGCTACCACCGTTGCCATCCGGATTGTCTGACTACGCTTACTGCCGCCTGCCCTGACCCACCGCCTGCCTACCGACTACTCTTCTGCTTGACCCTACCTACTGAACTGCTACCACCGTTGCCATCCGGATTGTCTGACTACGCTTACTGCCGCCTGCCCTGACCCACTGCCTGCCTACCGACTACGCCTCTGCCAGACTTCCTGCACCTACTACCTGCCTGCGGTCCTTGCCACTGGGCTCCACTCCTACCTCCAGCCAACGGTCCTCTGACTCAGGTGAGCCTCAGTACAGGACTGTTACAGCAGGTGAGACAAAACCACTCACAGAAGGGATCCCTTGCGCTGAGGGAACCTTACACCTCTCTCTAATACGTCTATCTAACCGTACTGCCAAAGACATAGCATTCTCCAATGTATCCGGGTACTCATGAAAAGCTAGGACATCTTTCAATCTCTCAGATAACCCCTGACAAAACTGACTAGGGTCAGTTTGCACCACTCTGACTCGGTAGCCCATCTCCTAAACTCAACGCAGTAAGTCTCTGTAGTATGTTCACCTTGTAATAAATTACGCAATTTAGATTCCGCCATCGAGACTCGATCTGGAACATCATAAATTAACCGCAAGGCTTTAAAAAATTCTTCCACCGACCGGAGGGCCAGAGAACCGGGCGGCAGAGAAAAGGCCCAGGATTGCGCGTCCCCTTTAAGCAGGGAAAAGATTATCCCTACCCTCTGACTCTCATTACCAGACGAAGATGGACGCAGCCGAAAATACAACTTTCATGACTCTTTGAAGCGGATAAAGTCATCCACACCCCCTGCAAATCTATCAGGGAGAGCGACTTTAGGCTCCCCATAAATTTGACTTCCTCCTATTGCACCTGATGCCAGAGCATTCTGACACCGTGTGACCGAATTACGCAGATCCGCAACCTCTAGAGATAATCCCTGCATGCGATCAACTAGCGCATCAATTGACTCCATCTCAAAACAGCTGAGAAATGGCAGTCAAAGTATTGGCGGGTAATAATGTCACGGCGGACAGGATACAAGATACACAGGATATAAACAAACAAGTGTCTAGGCAAGAAGCTGGGGATAGAGGTCTCCTCCTGACAAATCCCTACCAGCTCTCCCTAGACTTCTATGCCCACGTTCAGACCCTGAAGGTGGGAATGAACGTGTCCCCGTGCCTGGGCTGAAGATTCCCTAGAATCCCTAAGATGGTGAAAGGGGGAAAGAGGCAGCCTGCTACCTCAGGACCTGGAGGGGGCAGGCGTCTGTCTAACAGCCTAGACAGACAACCACAAGAAAAACAAAACCAACTTATCTTTTACTGAGCAGGAACAGCAAATCCTTCCTTCCTTCCTCTAAGCCAGACAGAAGCTATAACCCGCATAGGACACTGGGAGTGGGCGTAATTTAAACTCAAACCAACGACCCACCCAGTGCACCTGAAGGGAGGCGGATATAGCTCAACTCCAAAACAAAAATCAAAAGTCTACACACGTGCTACTAACCTGGCAGACCTCCGCACATAGCCTGAGCAGGGCATGACAGCTGCGATTGCCCGCTGGTCATTCATTACCTGGATGATTTCCTGTTGGTTGAACCACCAGACTGCAGACCCAGCAAACTCAGGTCCCTTCTCCAGATCTTCTCCGAACTTAACATCCCTGTCGCATCTTTAAAGGTAGAAGGCCCTTCGACGGTAATCACCTTCCTAGGTATAGTTCTAGATACCATCAAAATGGAAACTAGGCTACTGGAGGAGAAGCTCGCAAAAGTCAGGGAAGAGATATCCAAGGCAGTGGGTTCCAGAAGTTTCACTAAAGTAGAATTGCCATCTTTGCTGGGCATGTTGAACTTTGCTACCAGAATCATGCCACAAGGCAGGGCCTTCACCTCCCGGTTGTTGCAGTTACTTCCCTCAGCCCCCGAGCAGGATAGCCCCATCTGCTTAGACAGCCAAGCGTTCTCTGATTTGGCAATGTGGAATACATTCCTCTCCAATTAGAACGGGCCAACTCTTCAGTAGTTTTTGTCACCGACAATCAGGCGGTAGTAGACATCATCGCCAAAGGCAGATCCAAGTCACCTTTTATCATGTCTTTCGTCCGCAGGTTGGTCTGGCTTTTCCTGTGCCACAATTTTCACATAACATGCAAGCACATCCAGGGCACACAAAATGTCGCCGCAGAAGCCTTGTCACGATTAAATTTTCGCTATTTTTTCCAGGCAATGCCGGACGCGGAACGAGTGGGTTTATCTCCTTCCAGCTTTCCAAACATTAGTCATAGATTAAAATCTTACATTGATTCAGCAAAAAATCTGGTGCAAAAGTCTTTGTCTGTCAACACGTCTAGAAATTATAAAACCGGCTGGAATGTGTTCAACAGATTCACACTCCTTCACCCAAGACATGATACCGGCAAGACCGCATACAGATATAGCATCGCTAGCGCTCCCTTCAGAATCGCGGCAGCGCAAAGCGATTTCCAATTAAATTAGCAAGCCCGAATCGCGTAAATAGACATTGAGAAAATTCAGGGTGCAATGTTGGTTTGTGAACACCAGATGGCGCATGGAACTACAGTCAGTAGTGCAGGTAAAGGAGGAAATAATCAAAAGGCTTTGCTAAATACAAATGTATCCATACTGTACATGTTGTTTTTCGATACTGTATTAACATTCATGTACTGTATTAACATTCATACTGTATTAACACTATAGGAACATAGCTAATAAATACACTCTGTATCTACTATATTATATATCTGTATACTCTACACTGCTCCATTAGATATCTGTATACAACACTTTATTATATATCTGTATACACTGCTCCATTATATATCTGTATGCAGTAGACCGCAAAAAATCCGGTACAATGTATCACCAGGTGTTATCCAAAACTAATCCACTTGTATCACAGATGTAAAGACATAATGGAGCGGTGTATACAGATATATTATAGAGCTACATATGCAAATATATAGTCTAATATTCTAGATGTACTGAATCATAATTGTGATCGATACATAAATATATGAATGTACAGTTAGTCCATTGTACATCAGTTAGTCCTGTAACTGTGCTTAGCATGAGCACAGCTACAGCTCCTAACAAAAAGAAAGAGTGCTTCAAACCATTGGACTCACAACTGCTGTGACTAATCCCAACCCCCACAATTATCATCTATTGTTCTGAAAGAAAAAAAAAACTAGTGCATATAGTACTTTCTTTAGCTGGGGGAGGGGGGGGGGGGGGGGAGGGTAACACACCGAATGTGTAACACTAAACCAAAAATAGAGGTGGGAAGTGGAAACTCTGTTTTATTATTTTTATTTCATTTATCCATGGTATCTTTCTGAGTGTATATTCTGTATACTAACCTAACCCCGCACCCTCAGAAATGATGAAGTGCCTGCCCTTCAAGTACAAGTGACACTGGAGCGCTGCACTTTTATTAATGATGTATGCTGGCACTTGTAGTTCCACCACAATAGATCACTCCCTCATAGTGATAACAGACAACCTGTAGCTTTGGATATGCTAAATACATATTGATGTATACAGAGAAAAACAAATAATAAATAAAAATTGCTTGCTAGAATTAACTAAGATAGAGAATATAGCGCTATATTTTCTATCTTCGTTAATAAGAAGATATAATGTATATTATTTGTTTTTCTCTATATACATAAACGGAGAGCTCAGTGACATAATCTGTACCCAGTATGAATGACTATTTATTTAAATACTGTAGTAAGGTAGAAGGTAAAAATAAAAAATAAATACAGTAATAAGGAGTACTAGAACTCCCCCTCATGTCCTTGCCACCAGAGCATGACTCTTTTTAGTACAATAAGTTCAACCTGTATCACTGTTCATCCTGCACCCCCTGGTTCATGAATAGAATGCCAGGTCTCTTGAGCTCTGCTAATCCTGATCTGCCTGTTTCATTAACCAGTATGATAACCACTGCAGGATGTTCTCTCAGTGAAGACTGGGATTTATTTGCATAATAAATCAGTATAATATATCTGTATACACCGCTCTATTATATACAGTACTGTATCTGTATCCACCATTCTATTGTAGATCTGTATACACCGCTCAATTAGTGTACAGTATGTCTTTAGATCTGTGACTGTACAAGTGGATTGGATTTTGATAACACCAGGTGTTATCTCGGGATTGCGGACTCACTGAAAGTAAAGTGTCCATCTTTTATTGTAATGTTGGCACTATCACTATGGACAAAACAGATTAAATAAGAAAGTACTGTGCCTCCCCTTTTGCATATATTTAAATATAGGATCGATGGTCGGCTCTGTATATATAAAATATTAATCTATTTATTTTTTAAATAATTTACTGTGCATAAAATCACAAAAATCCCTGTATCCTTATTTAAAAAAAAACATAGAAAAAGATAACAAAAAAATTGAAAAATACAATTGCACATTTTATTACTACCATATAATAGTACTGTAATGAGCAGATAACCACTATACAAGATCCATAATTGCCAGAAATATATATATATATATTTATACATAAATACAGTAGATACACTGTACAGTATATATACTTTGAACCTAAGCCATTCCAATATTTATATGTGGACATTACATTAAGGCTGAGTTCACACGGGCGAGTATTCCGCGCGGGTGCAATGCGTGAGGTGAACGCATTGCACCCGCACTGAATCCTGACCCATTCATTTCTATGGGGCTGTGCACACGAGCAGTGATTTTCACGCATCACTTGTGCGTTGTGTGAAAATCACAGCATGCTCTATATTGTGCGTTTTCAACGCAACGCAGGCCCCATAGAAGTGAATGGGGCTGCATGAAAATCGCAATCATCCGCAAGCAAGTGCGGATGCGGTGCGATTTTTACGCAAGGTTGCTAGGAGATGATCGGGATGGAGACCCAATCATTATTATTTTCCCTTATAACATGGTTATAAGGAAAAATAATAGCATTCTTAATACAGAATGCATAGTACAATAGCGCTGAAGGGGTTAAAAAAATATAAAAAATTATTTAACTCAGATCCGATAGTATATTCTAACACAGAGGCGTTCCCATAGTGATGGTAACGCTTCAAGTTAGAATACACTAAGAACTAAGGCCCCCCCCTCCCTCCCCAGTATTAAAAGCATTGGTGGCAGTGTGCCCCCCTCTCTCCCTCCCCAGTATTAAAAGCATTGGTAACCAGTGCGGCCCCCCCCTCCCTCCCTCCGCAGTATTAAAAGCATTGGTGGCAATGCGGCCCCCCCTCCCTCCCTAGTATTAAAAGCATTGGTGGCCAGTGAAGCCCCCCCCCCTCCCTCCCTCCCCAGTATTAAAAGCACTCTGGTGAACAGCTAGCAGGGTTAAAAATAGGGCTGGAGGGGTTAAAAATTAATAAAAAATAATTTAACTCACCTTAACCACCTCAGCCCCCCTAGCTTAAACACCCTTAATGACCAGGCCACTTTTTACACTTCTGACATACAGTACTTTCACCGTTTATTGCTCGGTCATGCAACTTACCACCCAAATGAATTTTACCTCATTTTCTTCTCACTAATAGAGCTTTCATTTGGTGGTATTTCATTGCTGCTGACATTTTTACTTTTTTTGTTATTAATCGAAATTTAACGATTTTTTTGCAAAAAAATGACATTTTTCACTTTCAGTTGTAAAATTTTGCAAAAAAACGACATCCATATATAAATTTTTCTCTAAATTTATTGTTCTACATGTCTTTAATAAAAAAAAAATGTTTGGATAAAAAAAAAATGGTTATAGCGTATAAAAGTTATAGCGTTTACAAACTATGGTACAAAAATGTGAATTTCCGCTTTTTAAAGCAGCTCTGACTTTCTGAGCACCTGTCATGTTTCCTGAGGTTCTACAATGGCCAGACAGTACAAACACCCCACAAATGACCCCATTTCGGGGGTTATTTTTTTTAATTTTTTTTTTTCCTTACAAAGTCTCATATTCCACTAACTTGTGACAAAAAATAAAAATTTCTATGAATTCACTATGCCCATCAGCGAATACCTTGGGGTGTCTTCTTTCCAAAATGGGGTCACTTGTGGGGTAGTTATACTGCCCTGGCATTCTAGGGGCCCTAATGTGTGGTAGGTAGTTTGAAATCAAAATCTGTAAAAAAATGGCCGGTGAAATCTGAAAGGTGCTCTTTGGAATGTGGGCCCCTTTGCCCACCTAGGCTGCAAAAAAGTGTCACACATGTGGTATTTCCGTACTCAGGAGAAGTTGGGCAATGTGTTTTGGGGTGTCATTTTACATATACCCATGCTGGGTGAGATAAATATCTTGGTCAAATGCCAACTTTGTATAAAAAAATGGGAAAAGTTGTCTTTTGCCAAGATATTTCTCTCACCCAGCATGGGTATATGTAAAATGACACCCCAATACACATTTCCCAACTTCTACTGAGTACGGA
Source organism: Bufo bufo (assembly GCF_905171765.1). Taxonomy (NCBI): domain Eukaryota; kingdom Metazoa; phylum Chordata; class Amphibia; order Anura; family Bufonidae; genus Bufo; species Bufo bufo. The sequence continues at coordinate 439,027,377 of NC_053390.1, read as the reverse complement.
GATACCACATGTGTGACATTTTTTTGCAGCCTAGGTGGGCAAAGGGGACCACATTCCAAAGAGCACCTTTCGGATTTCACCGGCCATTTTTTACAGATTTTGATTTCAAACTACTTACCACACATTAGGCCCTTAGAATCCCAGGGCAGTATAACTACCCCACAAGTGACCCCATTTTGGAAAGAAGACACCCCAAGGTATTCGCTGATGGGCATAGTGAGTTCATGGAAGTTTTTATTTTTTGTCACAAGTTAGTGGAATATGAGACTTTGTAAGAAAAAAAAAATAATTTAAAAAAATTATAATTTTCCGCTAACTTGTGACAAAAAATAAAAAAATCTAGGAACTCGCCATGCCCATCACGGAATACCTTGGGGTGTCTTCTTTCCAAAATGGGGTCACTTGTGGGGTAGTTATACTGCCCTTGCATTCTAGGGGCCCTAATGTGTGGTAAGTAGGTAAATGACCTGTGAAATCCGAAAGGTGCTCTTTGGAATGTGGGCCCCTTTACCCACCTAGGCTGCAAAAAAGTGTCACACATGTGGTATCGCCATATTCAGGAGAAGTTGGGCAATGTGTTTTGGGGTGTCTTTTTACATATACTCATGCTGGGTGAGAGAAATATCTCGGCAAAAGACAACTTTTCCCATTTTTTATACAAAGTTGGCATTTGACCAAGATATTTATCTCACCCAGCATGGGTATATGTAAAATGACACCCCAAAACACATTGCCCAACTTCTCCTGAGTACGGCGATACCAGATGTGTGACACTTTTGCAGCCTAGATGCGCAAAGGGGCCCACATTCCTTTTATGAGGGCATTTTTAGACATTTGGATCCCAGACTTCTTCTCACGCTTTAGGGCCCCTAAAAAGCCAGGGCAGTATAAATACCCCACATGTGACCCCATTTTGGAAAGAAGACACCCCAAGGTATTCAATGAGGCGCATGGCGAGTTCATAGAAATTTTTTTTTTTTGGCACAAGTTAGCGGAAATTGATTTTTTATTTTTTTTTCTCACAAAGTCTCCCTTTCCGCTAACTTGGGACAAAAATTTCAATCTTTCATGGACTCAATATGACCCTCAGCAAATACCTTGGGGTGTCTTCTTTCCGAAATGGGGTCACATGTGGGGTATTTATACTGCCCTGGCATTCTAGGGGCCCTAAAGCGTGAGAAGAAGTCTGGAATATAAATGTCTAAAAATCTTTACGCATTTGGATTCCGTGAGGGGTATGGTGAGTTCATGTGAGATTTTATTTTTTGACACAAGTTAGTGGAATATGAGACTTTGTAAGAAAAAAAAAAAAATTTCCGCTAACTTGGGCCAAAAAAATGTCTGAATGGAGCCTTACAGGGGGGTGATCAATGACAGGGGGGTGATCAATGACAGGGGGGTGTCATTGATCACCCCCCCGTAAGGCTCCATTCAGACGTCCGTATGTGTTTTGTGGATACGATCCATGTATCAGTGGATCCGTAAAAATCATATGGACATGTGAATGGAGCCTTACAAGGGGGTGATCAATGACAGGGGGGTGATCAGGGAGTCTATATGGGGTGATCACCCCCTTGTAAGGCTCCATTCAGACGTCTGTATGTGTTTTGCGGATCCGATCCATGTATCAGTGGATCCGTAAAAAACATACGGACATCTGAATGCAGCCTTACGGGGGGTGATCAATGACAGGGGGGTGATCAGGGAGTCTATATGGGGTGATCACCCCCGTCATTGATCACCCCCCTGTAAGGCTCCATTCAGACGTCCGTATGCGTTTGGCGGATCCGATCCATCTATGAGTGGGACTCCTGACTTTACATTGAAAGTCAATGGGGGACGGATCCGTTTACAATTGCACCAATATTGTGTCAATGTAAACGGATCCGTCCCCATTGACTTAACACTATATACAGTTGAGGTGCCATCGCCCGACTCCTGTATAGTGTCGGGATGACTACGGGCTGTATCAGGAGCCGGATAGCGATATTAACCGCCTCCGGACCGTCGAACGCAGCGACGCGTCCTGGAGGCGGTCGATTCATTCCTCCTGGACGCATATACGCGTCCTCTCGCGAGAGGCGAGATTTCCTGTGAACGCGCGCACAAAGGCGCGCGCGTTCACAGGATCGGAGGGTAAGAGAGTAGATCTCCAGCCTGCCAGCGGCGATCGTTCGCTGGCAGGCTGGAGATGCGATTTTTTTAACCCCTAACAGGTATATTAGACGCTGTTTTGATAACAGCGTCTAATATACCTGCTACCTGGTCCTCTGGTGGTCCCTTTTGCTTGGATCGACCACCAGAGGACACAGGCAGCTCAGTAATAAGTAGCACCAAACACCACTACACTACACCCCCCCCTGTCACTTATTAACCCCTTATTAACCCCTGATACCCCATATAGACTCCTTGATCACCCCCCTGTCATTGATCACCCCCTGTCTTTGATCACCCCCTTGTAAGGCTCCATTCAGACGTCCGTATGTTTTTTACGGATCCACTGATACATGGATCGGATCCGCAAAACACATACGGACGTCTGAATGGAGCCTTACAGGGGGGTGATCAATGGCGGGGGTGATCACCCCATATAGACTCCCTGATCACCCCCCTGTCATTGATCACCCCCCTGTAAGGCTCCATTCAGACCTCCGTATGTTTTTTACGGATCCATGGATACATGGATCGGATCCGCAAAACACATACAGACGTCTGACTGGAGCCTTACAAGGGGGTGATCACCCGATATAGACTCCCTGATAACCCCCCTGTCATTGATCACCCCCCTGTAAGGCTCCATTCAGACGTCCGTATGTTTTTTACGGATCCACGGATACATGGATCGGATCCGCAAAACACATACGGACATCGGAATGGAGCCTTACAGGGGGGTGATCAATGACAGGGGGGTGATCACCCCATATAGACTCCCTGATCACCCCCCGTCATTGATCACCCCCCTGTCATTGATCACCCCCCTGTAAGGCTCCATTCAGACGTCCGTATGTTTTTTACAGATCCACGGATACATGGATCGGATCCGCAAAACACATACGGACATCTGAATGGAGCCTTACAGGGGGGTGATCAATGACAGGGGGTGATCACCCCATATAGACTCCCTGATCACCCCCCTGTCATTGATCACCCCCCTGTAAGGCTCCATTCAGACATTTTTTTGGCCCAAGTTAGCGGAAATTATTAACTTGTGGCAACAAAAAAAAATTCTATGAACTCGCCATGCCCCTCATTGAATACCTTGGGGTGTCTTCTTTCCAAAATGGGGTCACATGTGGGGTATTTATACTGCCCTGGCATTTTAGGGGCCGTAAAGCGTGAGAAGAAGTCTGGGATCCAAATGTGTAAAAATGCCCTCATAAAAGGAATGTGGGCCCCTTTGCGCATCTAGGCTGCAAAAAAGTGTCACACATGTGGTATCGCCGTACTCAGGAGAAGTTGGGGAATGTGTTTTGGGGTGTCATTTTACATATACCCATGCTGGGTGAGAGAAATATCTCGGTCAAATGCCAACTTTGTATAAAAAAATGGGAAAAGTTGTCTTTTGCCGAGATATTTATCTCACCCAGCATGGGTAAATGTAAAATGACACCCCAAAACACATTGCCCAACTTCTCCTGAGTACGGCAATACCACATGTGTGACACTTTTTTGCAGCCTAGGTGGGCAAAGGGGCCCACATTCCAAAGAGCACCTTTAGGATTTCACAGGTCATTTTTTACACATTTTGATTTCAAACTACTTACCACACATTAGGGCCCCTAGAATGCCAGGGCAGTATAACTACCCCACAAGTGACCCATTTTGGAAAGAAGACACCCCAAGGTATTCCGTGATGGGCATAGTGAGTTCATGGAAGTTGGAATATGAGACTTTGTAAGAAAAAAAAAAAAATCATCATTTTCCGCTAACTTGTGACAAAAAAATAAAAAGTTCTATGAACTCACTATGCACATCAGCGAATACCTTAGGGTGTCTACTTTCCGAAATGGGGTCATTTGTGGGGTGTTTGTACTGTCTGGCCATTGTAGAACCTCAGGAAACATGACAGGTGCTCAAAGTCAGAGCTGCTTCAAAAAGCGGAAATTCACATTTTTGTACCATAGTTGGTAAACGCTATAACTTTTACCCAAACCATTTTTTTTTTTACCCAAACATTTTTTCTTTTTTATGAAAGACATGTAGAACAATAAATTTTGAGAAAAATTTATATATGGATGTTGTTTTTTTTACAAAAAGTGAAAAATGTCTTTTTTTTGCAAAAAAATCGTTAAATTTCGATTAATAACAAAAAAAGTAAAAATGTCAGCAGCAATGAAATACCACCAAATTAAAGCTCTATTAGTGAGAAGAAAAGGAGGTAAAATTCATTTGGGTGGTAAGTTGCATGACCGAGCAATAAACTGTAAAAGTAGTGTAGTGCAGAAGTGTAAAAAGTGGCTTGGTCATTAAGGGTGTTTAAGCTAGGGGGGCTGAAGTGGTTAACTTTAACTCAACACCGCCATCTACTGGCATTGGTGTGTATTGATAGACTGGAGGAGATAAAATCGTGTTTAGTTAGTAACGAATTGAGAAATAAGGGAGCGGTAGCGATGACACATCTGTACATCATGGCTTTCTTGGCGTACTGCCATTTGGAACTCAAACTTTCCTACAACTCCATAAAGTTATACCTGGCCGGGGTACAGCATTTCCTCACGTTGGAAGATCCAGACTGTAGGTCGGTTTTCTTGTCACAGGCGATAAAAGCTACCCTCAGGGGCATACAAAAGAGCAGCGGGGGGACGGGCACTCGCAGACAGCCGGTATCAGGAGAGCTCTTTAGGAAGTTATCCACCTCCCTAGATGGCAATCCTTTTGGGCTCCTTTCTAGTACCGTCATCAAAATCGGCTATGTGCTTCAACTTTTACGGTTTCTTAAGGCCGGGGGAGTTTACCAGCACCTCTGCCAGAGTCAAGGGTTTAACCAGGGGTCAACTGGTCCGGTGCAACGATAAGTTCATCCTGTACCTCGCTTCTTCCAAAACGTCCCAAGTCGGGCCACCGGTAGAAATCAGGTACTTCCCGACTTTCAATGAATGGTGCCCGGTTCAGGTTTTCCATAAGTTACTGGCGGCTTTGGGCGACTCGGCCCAAGACAGCCCTTTGCTCCCTTTCAAGGTTAGGTCCATCACTTCATCCCAGTTCATTTCGCACATCCGCTTACTAGCGGCCGGTTTAGGGTATGACCCGAAAACCTTTTCGGGGCATTCCTTACGAATTGGGGCTGTATCCGCAGCTTCAATGCACAATGTTCCAGCTCACATCATTCAAAAAATGGGTCGCTGGCACTCTTCATGCTACGGTCGGTACATTCCGAACCCTCACATGGAGATATCTGAGGCTTTCTGTAGTTTGGTTTTATGACTTGCTGCGTTTCTAATAAACTCCTTTCTACGCTACCTGGCTTGCTTGCTCTGTGGGGAAGGTAACATAGACTTCTGTGCATGTTATCAATCCCCCTCCCCATCACTCAGATAGTATACTTGCTTTCTTAGTGTCACATATGGGGGGAAAGCCTGTTTTTCTAGAAGGAGGTGAGAAGACGAGCCCTTGTTTATCTAATCTCTTCTCTACACCTAATTAGGTAATTTATTGACACCACAATTCAGACATTTACCAGCATCCTGATCATGTTGTCAAGTCATACAAAAAACACTTGTATCCCACACATAACACTGACTGTCAATCTAAATAATCATTTCGTTTTCAATTAATAAAAATACTTCCCAAGTATGCAGTGTGCTCTCCCATAACTTATATGGGAGAACTCCACTATATTTGGAACTCCCACAGCGCTATGGAGGGTGGCTGTGCCTGCATGGTGCTCTCTCCTTCAATTCAGGGGGCCCATTCTGGAGATAGGAGCAGGTCTCAGTGATAGGACCCGCACCTATCTGACACTGATGGCATATCCTAGAGATAAGCGATCAAGGTCTGAGATGAGCATAACACTTTTATTTTCTTTGGAAAAAGATAAGTTTAACAATCTTTGGGTCCTCCCAGTACATATTACAGAATAAAATAAGAATGTCGTATTGTAGCTTAAGAGCTACTGTACTTCTACACAATGGCTAATTACCACCACACTATAGTTTCCAAAAATGTAGGCAGGCCTTGTAGTTTTGGGCAGTACTTGCACAGTGTGCTGTGAGATCTTTGATACTCTGCCTACATATGCATGACCTATAGCCTGTTAGCCCAAGTGGTGCTCTACATGTAATCACTTAAGTAGCATCTTGTAGACAGCTTATCTGTGTGCATCCAAAATACAAAACATCAGCTCTCTAATAGATGGAAGGTGTGTGTTACAAAGTGGATGTGGATACACTGTGCCATTAATACAGATTTGGCTTAAAGCTACTCCTAAGAATGTTATCTAAGTGGGCCCCTGTGGTCTTCACCCTTTAACCTCTGTACAGTGATCTGGACTTCGGTGTAGGGGAACCACCAGGCCGCTACTTTTTGGAGTAGTCTCTGTTAAAGTGACAGCCGACCCATGAGGTCAACAGACATCGGAGCGGAACAAAGACACATTAGGCAAAACCGTAGTCAGGGAAAGGCTGAGTTCATGGGAGGCAGAGTTTGTGTGATCTGATAAACAGTCCAAGGGCAGGGTGGGCAGCTCAGTGTCAGAATGGTATCAGGCAGAGGTCAGGTCAGGCAGTGGAGGGATCAAAACTGTGAAGCAGCCAGAAGTTGATACATGAGTAGAACAGCACACCTTTTCAGGACACTAGTGGACAAGAACCTATTGCTCAGGTACCTTCCTATAGGGGAAAGAGCCTTAAGTACAGGATAGACAGCCATTTAATGGCCCTTTAAGAGCCAGAGGTAGGGCATGAGTGCCCTATAGGCAGAGAGAGCCCTAGCCAGCAAGAAGCTCGCTGCAGCCTGCGTAGAGGGACAGAGCTAGTCCAGCAGCCAGGCCCTACAGGAGCAAGGATAGAGTGGCCGCAGGGTCCAATGCACCATAAAATGAAGGCACTGGAGAAGGTGGGCAGTGCAGCAGTGGTCATGGACTGCTGCAATAACAGTGTATGAGTGGATGTTCATCAGTGCTTTGACATATAGCACTGGGGCCTGGTTTCATCCTAGAGTTAAATTGTGTTTTTAACTATGTGTCAGAAAGTATGGTCTTTTTAAGTGATATGAAGTAACTGTATGACATTTTCACTAAATTGCTTTTCCAGAAAATACCAGCAGGCAGAGCAGGCAGCTAATGTTATCAAACACATCAAAATGTGGTATATTGTATCATCAACATAAATTCCTTAAATTCTAAAACAACTGTCTGAAATTATGACATAAACACATTATGACATAAACACAATTTTTGCCTCAGTTGTATATACAGTTCTGTGGAAAGGTTTTAGACCGGTATGTAAAAAATGCCTGTTGCCTTGTTTCTACAAAAAAGCTTGATACAGGCAGATACTTAGTCATCATGCAATACCATCAGAGAGGCATCTGATTGGCTTCAAAAAGTCCAAATGTATTATGCAGCAGGACAATGGCCCCAAATATACAGCCAATGTCATCAAGAACTTTCTTCAGTGTAAAGAAGAACCATGAGTCCTTGAAGTGATGATATGGCCCCCACAGAGCCCTGATCTCAACATCATGAAGTCTGTTTGGGATTACATAAAGAGACTCGTTAATTTCTAACGATAATTTGTTTTCCCTTAGTCCTAACAGCAGCACAGATGGGGTTAACTGCCCCTGTGGACTGGTAGCACCGGCGGAATTTTTAATGAGCCCAAGAACCAATAAATGATCTTCAGCTCCCTGAAAGGGAGGAGATCACCCCCCAGCCCACCGTGTTTTTAACAAGCATAATGTATTTAGGGTGGGATATTTGTGTGCTGCTGTTAGGACTAAGGGAAAACAAATTATCGTTAGAAATTAACGATTCCCTTACGTCCTACCAGCAGCACAGATGGGGAGATAGCAAGAAGAATCCCCTAGGGAGGGTCCTCATGCCTGGCAGAACTAAGAACTGTCTGCCCAAAAGCCGAAAACTCTGCCATCCTAGCATCTATCCTATAATGGGAGATGAAGGTTGACTCAGAGCTCCAGGAGGCCGCCTTACAGATCAACTCTAAGGGGAGAAGTCTTCTCTCCGCAACAGAGGTGGAGACAGCCCTAGTAGAATGGGCTCTCACAAACTCCGGAGGATCTAGAGATTGGGAGACGAAAGCCTCCCTAATAGCCTCCTTGATCCAGCGACTAATGGTAGCTTTAGACGCTTTACGGCCTTTAGACTTACCGGCAAACAGGATAAGGAGATTCTCATCTATCCTGAACTCTCTGGATCTATCCACATAGACCTGGAGGCATCTTGAAATATCCAGCGGGTCTCTTGCTGGAGTATCAGAGGAGGAGGCTGAAAACAAAACAGGTAAAGAGATTACCTGGTTGATATTTTGGAAGGTAGGCACCTTAGGCCTGAAGTATGGTAAAAACTTCAGGAGTACTCTGTCCTGTAAGAAGATAATATACGGGTGAATTGCAGAGAAAGCCTGCAATTCAGAGATCCTTTTGGCTGAAGCTACAGCCAGAAGAAAAACCATCTTTAAAGTAAAAAATTTGAATTCCACCTCCTCCAAAGGCTCGAAGGGGGGAGATGCTAGGCCCCTGAGCACTACTGAAAGATCCCACTGGGGGATAGGTTTCAGTATAGTAGGCTTTAGTCTTTCAGCTCCCTTCAGGAAGCGTTTGATGAGTGGGTCCCGAGAATGTGGCCTGTTGAGACAGGCCGAGATGGCACAAATCTGTACCTTCAAGGTAGCTGGAGAAAGACCTCTATCTAATCCATCTTGAAGGAATTGTAGTATCACAGGAAGGGGCGGATCTGCGGACGCCACCTGTTTGGAATCACACCATGCCACGAAGATTCTCATGATCCTGGAGTAGGCCTTCTTTGTAGACTCTGCTCTGGAATGCGACAAAGTTCTCAGGACCGACTCGGAAAGCCCTTCTATGTTGGGAAGGGACTGATCAACCTCCAGGCTGTCAGGTTGAACCTGTGCAGATCTGGGCAGAGGTGAGTGTCCCACGACACCAGGGTCTGCTCCGGAGGGAGTCTCCAGTATTGTCCCCGACTCATCTGAATGAGCTGGGTAAACCAGGATCTCCTGGGCCAGAACGGTATGATGGCTATTACCGAGGCCTGATCCTGACGTATTTTCATCAATACCCTCGGTATCATTGAAAACGGAGGGAAGATGTAAGCCAGCCTGAACCTCCACGGTATCGACAGAACATCTATCGCTAGGGGGTTGTCTTCCCTGTACAGGGAACAGAACCTCAGCACCTTGGCGTTGAACCTGGTTGCCATGAGATCCACCTCTGGCATACCCCATCTGTGAACTAACTGCCTGAAGATCTCCGGATGCAGAGACCACTCCATGGTCGGTAATCCTCGACTTAAGCGGTCCGCTATCATATTGAGGGAGCCTCGAATATGAGTGGCAGATAGATGGGAAAGGTTCGTCTCTGCCCACCGAAGAATTACCCCGATCTCTGACAGAAGGGGCAATGATCTTGTGCCTCCCTGCTTGTTTATATAGAGAACCGCAGTCATATTGTCTGACTGGACTTTCACTGCTTTGCCTCGGATCTGAGGGGCGAAGTGAAGGAGGGCTAGCCGGATAGCTCGCATCTTGCAAAGATTGGAAGAAAGACGCCGCTCCAGAGGAGACCAAGATCCCTGTACTGGGGATCCGTCCAGGTGAGCGCCCCAGCCTACAAGGGACGCGTCTGTAGTCAATATGACCCAAGCTGGTTGGGTCATAGACTTCCCTGCTGGTAGCTGAAACCACCATCTGAGGGAATTCCGGGTTTGACTGGACAGGGAGCACAGGGAATCTAGCCCCGCAGGGCTGCCGTTCCATAAGTGTAAGACCTCCGACTGAAGAGGACGGAGATGCCATAACGCCCAAGGGACTGCGTCCGCAGCCGCTGACACGAGCCCCAGCATCTTCATGAGAGTCCGGATAGAGACTCGACGAGGGACAAAAAGGACTCTTGCTAGGTCCTGAATCCGCACTCTCCTTTCTAGAGTCAACCGGAGGGACATCTCCACAGAGTCAACCACGAATCCTAAATAATGGATTGAAGTTGATGGGCTCACATTCGACTTCTGCCAGTTGATAATCCAGCCCAGGCGGAGGAGAAAAGAGATTGCGATCTGAAGATGGTGGGTAAGAACCGGAACTGAAGAGGCTATGAAGAGCCAATCATCCAGATAAGGGATAATAGTCAGTCCTTGAAGTCTCAAAGCTGCCACCACCAACACCACCACTTTGGTGAAGATAAGGGGGGCGGAAGAGATTCCAAAGGGAAGCGCGGTGAACTGAAAGTGCCTGCGAACCCCTAACATCTGGACCTCGATCCTGAGGAATTTCCGGGAGGCGGAATGTATCGGGATGTGAAGATACGCATCCTTGAGGTCCAGAGTGGCCTTGACGTCCCCAGGGTTGAGGATATGGCTGACTGACCTTATGGTTTCCATCCGAAACCTGGTTTTCCTTATAAATCGATTGAGAAATCTCAAGTCGATGATCATCCGGAGATCTCCCGTCTTCTTGGGAACCAGGAACACTGGAGAATAAATCCCTAGGGCTCTCTCCCCTGCCGGCACCTCCTCTAGGGCTCCCTTGGAGATATAGTCCTGAATATAAGATTCTAGGATCCTTTGTTTGGCAGACCCGAAGTTTCGCGTGGCGATGAATCTCTCTAGGGGGAGGGAGATAAGATCTACCTAGTACCGGGCAGAAATTATGTCCTGAACCCAGGGGTCTGCGATTAACTGGGCCCAAGGGTCTTTGAAATGGGAGAGACGGCCCCCCACGGGAATCTGGGGGAGGGGTACGGGAAAGTCTAGAGGAGATACTGCAGGGGCAGCAGGGCTTATCCAAGAGCCTCGAGGAGGCCCATAGTCAGGAGGGTTTTGCCTCCCTGGTGGGTTTGCGGAAGCGTCTCGAAAACTTACGAGACGGCCCCCCCCCAATCTCTGCGCCTAGCCTGCTGCCCTGAACGGCCTCCGCCTTTCTTATCCTGTCTGGGGCGTCCCCGAAAGAGCTGCTGGGGGAGACTCTTCCCTTTCTTGTCGGAGAGTCCCTCCATGATCCTGTCCAATTCGGACCCGAACAGCCTATCCGGCTTGAAGGGGAGCCCACAAAGATTGAATTTGGACGCGTTGTCCGCGATCCATGGCTTCAGCCAAAGTGGTCTGTGGGCAGCTGAAACTAGAGCCATTGTTTTGGCGGCCAGTTTCAGCTGCATCTGGGTGGAATCGACCAAGAAATCCATAGCCAGATTGGCTGATTTAAAGGCTGCCAAGATGTCGTCTCTAGAAACGCTCAATAGTATGTATGGAAGTTCAAAGAGTAAGCTGTATTGAGGGGGAAGTTCAACCTCTCAGCAGCATGCAGGAGAGGACGCATGCAGAAAACACTTACAGTAGCAGGCTTTAGAAATAAGAGAGCACTTAAATGAACACTAAACCTAGGCCTCTTTCACACTTGCGTTGTCCGGATCCGTCGTATACTCCATTTGCCGGAGGTGCCCGCCGGATCCGTAACACCGCAAGTGAACTGAAAGCATTTGAAGACTGATCCGTCTTCAAAATGCGTTCAGTGTTACTATGGCAGCCAGGACGCTATTAAAGTCCTGGTTGCCATAGTAGTAGTGGGGAGCGGGGGAGCAGTATACTTACCATCCATGCGGCTCCCGGGGCGCTCCAGAATGACGTCAGAGCGCCCCATGCGCATGGATGACGTGATCCATGCGATCACGTCATCCATGACCGTGGGGCGCCCTGACGTCACTCTGAAGTGCCCCGGGAGCCGCACGGATGGTAAGTATACTGTTCCCCCGCTCCCCACTACACTTTACCATGGCAAACAGGACTTTAGCGTCCTGGCAGCAATGGTAACCATTCAGAAAATGCTAAACGTCGGATCCGGTAATGCGCAGAAACGACGTTTAGCTTAAGGCCGGATCCGGATTAATGCCTTTCAATGGGCATTAATTCCGGATCCGGCCTTGCGGCAAGTGTTCAGGATTTTTGACTGGAGCAAAAAGCGCAGCATGCTGCAGTATTTTTTCCGGCCAAAAAACGTTCCGGAACTGAAGAGCGTCGGGCGCTCCAGAGTGACGTCAGGGCGCCCCACGCGCATGGATGACGTGATCACATGAACACGTCATCCATGCGCATGGGGCGCCCTGACGTCATTCTGGATCCGTCTTCAAATGCTTTCAGTTCACTTGCGCTTTTCCGGATCCGGCGGGCACCTCCGGCAAATGGAGTACACGCCGGATCCGGACAACGCAAGTGTGAAAGAGCCCTTACTGATAATACAACCATCTGCATCGGTTATGAACGGATCCAGTTGTATTATCTATAACATATCAATGACGGATCCGTCATGAACAGAATTGAAAGTCAATGAAGGACGGATCCGCTTTCTATTTTGTCCAAGGAAACGGATCCAGCACCATTGACTTGCATTGTGCGTCATGCCGGATCCGTTTTGCTCCGTATCCCATGACGAAAAAGCAAACTGCAGCTTGCTGCGGTTTGCTCTCCGGTATAGGAACACAACCAATTGGAATGGAATGCATTTTGGAGCATTGCATTCTGCTCAGTTCCGTTTTGTCCTCATTGACAATGAATGGGGACAAAACGGAAGCGTTTTTTTCCGGTATTAAGATCCTCTGCCGGATCTCAATACTGGAAAAGTTCAACACGATAGTAAAAGTAGCCTAAGGCGCTCTCTCCTAAAGGAGAGATAGTAGCCCCCAAAATCGAAACCTAGAAATGAATGCTAAAAGTAAACAAGAAGTATGTAGTCTCTCAGTCTGCATCATTTTCTGCATGATCCTGATGCAGTGTTGTAGAAATCATGTATGTTAACCCCTCCTGACAATCTCTTCCATCTTTGGCTAGAGTCCGACTTAGGGGCTGGGGCTTAACCTGTTTTTAGCTAATGACTCTGCTACTGATGTTTCTACTGCAGATTTTGCCATGTGAACCTAGCCTGACTGTTAACTTCTGTTATAAATGTATAATACCAACAGAAGACTTCCCATACTCATAATCACCTACCTTCATGGGGATGCTCATTAAACAGGACCTGTTGGCAAGCACTGCAGTAAGCTCTTCTGGTATTTTCCAAAATCTCTTATACAATTTTTAATACTCACACAGTCCCTTTGAAATGATTATTATTTTCTTCATAGAAATATGTGGCATTTTTGGCTTAATGAGGTCTTCAACTGTCACTGCAGCCATGGCGTTTATGCTTGTAGATGCAGTGCTGTAGGAACAGAAAAAGCATGAAGAAGGAGAAGACTACACTGCAGAAAAGCCTATTAATTGTATAGATCCATGAATCACTGTACCTGAGTGTCCCACTGTATGCACAGGCAAGGAAAAGACCTGGGACACCTGGATATTGTTCAAATATCTCCAACACCAGGTATGGAATGTACTAGAAGAAAACAGTAATTAGTTGGCTAGTCTTTCCCAGATATAAATCCCTGTTATTACCATGGTGCCACCTTGGCTTAACAATGTCACTTGACTGTGTTTGTTAGAGATTTGTTCTTTGAGAGAAAAAAACAACATTTGTGTTCCCTCTTAATGCATCTCCATGCTGTGCTCTTGGTTTAGTCAGTGTTAATGAAGAACTTTGGCTTTCTTTTTTTTTTGGGACAAATAATGCAAACTCACCAGCAATATCTACTGATGTAATTTGTTTTATCCCAGCTCAGTCACAGTCATACATTTGAAACTTCCATTATGGGCATCTGGGTCATGTGATCTCCAATCTGATCACCAGTCCCGAGCTTGCTTGCCTGTGATTTACAGGATTACATCATCATCTCTCCTGACACCTCTCACACACCTCTCCACCCAGATGTTCCCTCCTTGTTTCTCTTTGTGTCCCTCCATGCATAGAATGATGCAGAAGATTTATTTTCTCTATGAACAGTGATATAGAAGCGGAGTCAGTCAGTGGTTAGGTCCAGTTATTAAACTCCCCTGACTCATGTTTTTTTTTTTTTTTTTTTTTATCTGTAAGTACTATGTGCAGAATCTCTAGTGTATTCTATGAGATGCAACTTCACACTGCTCTCACTTGCCTCCTGCTTGTAATAGCAGACAGGGAGAAACCTATCACAAGTGGGAGATAGATTGAAGCTGCATCACATAGCAATACATTGGGACTTTGCAGACATTCTATGTCACTGATTTCTCACTCACTGCACTTAGATAGGACTCAGAACAAAGCAACTATGCTAACTATGTGTCTGCAAAGCCAGAGGCATCATGGGAAGTGCAGTCTGCATCAGGGGAACCACATCAGAGGGGAATAAGGAATCAAGATGGCATACAATGTATAAATGTCACATCAACCTAAACAGGCATACACAAGACCTTCTACATCAGGGGTACTCAACTGGCGGACCGCGGTCCAAATACGGACCGCGGCCGCCAGTTGTCCGGACCCCGGCCATCCTTCAGAGCGCTGCTCCTCTCCTGCACACTGTGCCGTGCAGGAGGAGGAGCTTACCGGCGCACTTCCACCTGTCCCACAGCGCAGAGAGACAGGGCTTCCTCCACATGTAGCGCTCCTCCTCCTGCACACTCTGGCAGCTCTGCTCAATACAGCGGCGGGGCACAGGAGCTGATAGTTCTCAGCAGCGCAGGAGGAGTCGCTCCCTCCCCCCTGTGCTGCTGCTGTCCCCGCCGCTGCCAATAAGAAGAGGCAGGAGGAGGAGGGGAGGGGCTGTGGCCACTGCGCCACCAATGAAGAAAACTGACCTGTAATACAAATACAGGAGGCGGGTGCTGGAATCAAATAGCGGCACCCGACCTCTGTGACAGGGAGCTGCGATCCGCTGCAGTTGAGTTAACCCTTCAGGTGCGGTACCTGAGGGGTTAATTGTAGCTGATCGCAGCCCCCTGTCACAAAGGTCGGGTGCCGGCTATTTGATTCCGGCACCCGCCTCCTGTATTTGTATAAGAAACGTTGGTGGCACAGTGCGCCCCCCCCCCCTTCCCCATTATAATAAACATTGGTGGCTCAGTGGGAAGTGCCAATGAGGGTTAAAAATAATAAAAGAAAATTAACTCACCTCCTCCAGTTCATCGCGTAACTGCCAGTCTCCAGTTCTTACTTCTTTCTTCAGGACCTGTGGTGACGTCACTGAGCTCATCACATGGCCCATTACCATGGTGATATATATACGCCAGTGTTTCCCAACCAGTGTGCCTCCAGCTGTTGCAAAACTACAACTCCCAGAATGCCTGGACAGCCTTTGGCTGTGCGGGCATGCTGGGAGTTGTAGTTTTGCAACAGCTGGAGGCACACTGGTTGGGAAACACTGTATTACGGTACCTCCACCTCCATTTGCTCACGCTGTGGAGAACACTCCCTGCTGACTAGAAGCTCAGGACAGGACCTACAAGATGTCATCACGTTAGAGCACCGGTCCTGAGCTTGCAGTCAGCAGCGAATGTTCACCGCAGCCAGGTGAATGCTAATTATTTTATTTTTTTTGCAAAAGCAGAGAAGGGGGGCAATACTCTTACTGGGGGCACTAATGGGGACATTATTCTTACTGGGGCACTAATGTGGCCATTACTAATTCTGGGACTTACCCGGGGAGCTCCACTATAACGTCAGAGCGCCCCACGCGCATGTTTCACATGATCGCATGGCATCTTTACTGTTGGCGTTCAGCTCGGACCTTCACCTGACTGCAGACCCTGGTATGTGGACCTTTAATAAAACTAGTTGAGTACCCCTGTTCTACATTATTCTTTAATAATAGCCTATACTGAACTATATAGACAAATTGATGGAGCGCTTTTTTTAGGGTTATATATTATTAATAGCAGAACTTAGTGCAGAATAAGAGTAGCATTTTAGACGCCGGTCTTAATAAAGGCCCATAGCTGGCGGTGGTTTCACCGAAGTTCTGAAAAGGCGCAGGCCTCTCCATAACTTCGGCGCAACCAGCGCCAGTTCTAAATGTAAGACAGCTTTCTTGCTGTCTTACATTTAGAACAATTTCTACACCTAAAACAGGCATAGAAAATGATGAATGAGCAGTGCCTGCCGGCCCGTCCTCTTCCCCACCCACAATTGTAAACCTGGCGTCAGCAGGGAGAAGTCGCAGACAGCGGCGCAACGGTTAAAAAATACGCCTAATTTAGGCGTATTTCAGAATAGTAAATGACCCCCTTTGTGTAGAATAATGATGACAGAAAAAATTAATTAGCTGTTGAGATGGAAATGGCTCAAACGGATGCCAAACTGATGCACAGGATCCAAATTTTTGCAGACTCTCTTATTTTTCTTTATAACTCTGTTCTTATGACGGATCAAAAGAACGGAACTATAACTGTGATGTGAGCTCTCCCTTGGGGCTCATGCACATGAACGCATTTTCTTTCCGTGTCCATTCTGTTTTTTTTAAAAGGACCGTATGCGGAACCATTCATTTCAATTGGTCCGCAAAAAAATTGAAGTTACTCCGTGTGCATTCCGTTTCTGTATGTCCATATGTCCGTTCCGCAAAAAATAGAACATGTCCTATTATTGTCTGCATTACAGACAAGCATAGTATTGTTCTATTAAGGGCCAGATGTTCTGTTCTGCAAAATACGGAATGTACACAGACGTCATCCGTATTTTTTGTGGACCGCAAAATACATACGGTCGTGTGCATGAGTCCTTACTCTGTTCTTGAGAATTCCTTTTGCAATAAAGACATAATGGCAGGTTATATTTTTATAACAGGTCACAATACTTTAAACTCCTTGAATAAGTGACTATATAACTACCTGGTCAGGAGCAGAGACATATCCAGCAAGAAGTGGGTCACAGTTCACGTAGAATGTGAACATTATAATTCCACAGGTGACCGCGCTTGACACGATGATGCAAATGGCCACTTGATTCACCAAGATTGCTCTGTGGGAAACAAGACTCTCAGACTCTAATCCATCCAAAACCAACACAACTAGGAGAGGGGAAGTTAAAAGAGTAGGGAATCTAAACTTCTTCTGTTCTATTCTACTGATATCTGTACAGGTGAAACGCGAAAAATTAGAATATTGTGCAAAAGTCCATTTATTTCAGTAATGCAAAATTAAAGGAATTGCATTGATGCAGCTTAAAATTTGAATTTTGTAAAAAGATTCAATATTCTAGGCTCAAAGTGTCACACTCTAGTCAGCTAATTAATCCATACCCCCTAAGCAAAGGGTACCTCAAAATTGTGACTTTGGGGTTTCATAAGCTGTAAGCCATAATAATCCAAATTATAACAAATAAAGGCTTGAAATATCTCGCTTTGCATGTAATGAGTCTATCTCATACAGTCCTGATCAAAAGTTTAAGACCACTTGAAAAATGGCAAAAAATCATATTTAGCATGGCTGGATCTTAACAAGCCTTGTTAAGATCCAGCCATGCTAAATATGATTTTTTGCCATTTTTCAAGTGGTCTTAAACTTTTGATCAGGACTGTACATTAAATGGCCACTTTATTAGAGACATCCTCTTTTAGCCTTCAGAACTGCAGAAATTCCTCGTGGAATTGATTCCAGCAGGTGTTGATATCATTCTGCAGAAATATTGGTCCGTGCAGACAAGATGGCTTCTCACAGCTGTCAAAAGTTAGATGGAGGTACTGACGTTCTCTGAAAAGCCGGTTCTAGCTTGTCCCAGAGCTGCTCTATGGTAGTGATGGCTAGCCTCTGGCACTCCAGCTGGGGTGAAAATATGACTCCCAGCATGCTTTATTCATTTCTATTGAGCTTTGAGATCTGCTAAGCAAGGGGGCATCTTGGGAGTCATAGTTTTACCACAGCTGGAGTGCCGGAGGTTAGCCATCACAGCTTTATGGGATTAAAATTTGAGGACTGTGAAGTCCAGGGAAGCAAGAAGAACTCATGTTCCTGGAACCAATCTGACCCTTGTGGCAGCTACTATAAAAGGATAAACTTGGTTAGCCACAATGCTCAGGTAAGCATGTGCAAGGTGGAGACTCCTGAAATATTGCGGCAGGGTGTGGAGGCCAAAATTTGAAAGACCCAGTGATCCTTATGGCTACTATGTAAAGAATGTTGGATGTTGTGACGAACACCGCACCTCGCTGCCGCCTGACGTCAACTACGTTGAGCTCATGAGATATGGTATAGTCACCCTGTTACATGACGTTACGGCCTCCAGGAGGAGCGGGTAAGGTCAGTCTTGGTACAGTTTATACAGCTGCCTCCTGTCCACGTGGGCCCAGAGAGGTAGAGTGTTGTAGACGCTCACTCGCTCACAACCCTGACAAGCGGAGAGAGCCTTTTCACTGCCCCAGTGAAACAGCGCGTTCTCAGCCCGGGTATGTTTGATATAAGCCTGGTCCGCTAACGGGATTATTTAGGGTAAGAAACCAACGCGCGGTAGCGTATTACTAGTCCAAAACACAGACGTGGGGATTCGTGATCGAGATACAAGGCAGCACAAGATTAAATTATATATTTAATCGCCTTAAGGGCTCACTAGAAATAACACTATGCACACAAAGAATATATACAGTGGTCTAAGGGTACAAATAGGGTTAAGCAGAACAAAAAAGTCAGTTTACCAGGTAGATGAGTCCTTTGGGTTGTGATGAGTTCTTAGCTGTAGTCACATGGGAGGCAGTGATGTCAGCAGTTTGCAGGTCCCTCTAAACACATGGCATGATGTGACCCCCCTTCAGAGAGAAGACGCTGGACTCTGCTTGCCTGGCCATTTTCAACTGTAGTCGGCCCCTCCCCTCACTGCCTTTGGGAGGGGTCCCCCCTCCCTGTTGGTCTGGGCAGACCAACGACCCACAAAACCCATTAGGGCTCATAACTCCAGACCAGAAGGTCACAGGGAGAAGGTTCTGGGACGAACAGACCCGCCTGGGTTCAGGCTACAAGTAGAGTCCAAACCTGGTACTGTTATTTGGTTTCTGTGGGGAGATATGTATATCTCCCTTCCCTGCCATCCTATTACCAAACTGTAACGGGGCGCCGAAGCCGCACTCGGTCTCCCATCAGCCGCAGACCTGCTGCTTAGCTTCGGGAGCGAGGATCTGTGTTCGGCCTCGTTCCCAGGGAGGCTTTTGCTAGCTGGGAGGCTCCCTGCTCCTTGGTCTGCCTTGAGCGCAGAGCTGATTACTCGGTGCTCGACTTGTCTGTCTGTCGGTCATGTGACGCTGGCCACGTCACATGACCCTCACTCCCTACTATAAATACAGGCAACCTGCTGGCTACAGGTTGCCTATGATTTTGGTCCCTTAGGCTGTGTATTATTATTGTTATTAAGCTTACCTTTGGATTTGACCCTTGATCTGCTTCCTGACACCTCTTCTGCCTGCTCCCTGAACCTTGACGCTACCTCTCGGATTTTGACCTCGGCTTGGTTTTGGATTTTATCTTTGCCTCTTCTCTTGTACTGACGTGATCTCCCGGATTTTGACCTCGGCCCGCTCTTGGATCTGTCTCTGTCTCCTCCCTCAGACTGACGTGACCTCCTGGACTGACCCCGGATAGTTGACTTACCTCGCTCTTCCGTTTTTGGTGGTACCTTGCTTGTTCCACCTTTCTGTCCGCTTGAGTGCTACCTCTCATTGGCTGTCCGCTTCCCTTCTGTCTCTATCTCTCTGCTTGCACTTACTCAGGTCAGGGACTGTCGTCCAGTTGCGCCCCGTCACCTAGAGCGGGTGGTGCAAGTAGGCAGGGACAGGGGATCGGGTGGCAGCTCAGGGGGTGCACCTCCGCTCTATCTTTATACCCGTGATGCTACCCCGTGACACCAAACTATGACCACGGGCCTGTTCATCGTGGCCGCAGGGACACAAATATGTATCTGGTTTATGTCTGTGATGGTAGGGCGATTCACAATTCCTTAATTCCAATATGTCTCATAACTGCCTTTGTTCCAAGGACTGACTTAGACCCCCTGCAAGGAAGTTTTCCTGCAGGATCTGGGCTGTCTGAATGGAGGTGTAAGATATAAACAAAGGTGGCCTGCTAGAAGTTCTCTGCCATTTGGCTGGGCTTTAAAGCAGGGCCCCCCTGTGGAGTTTGATTTCCTCTCTCAGCTATCTGACAGCAGATGGCTGGTGTGGGAACATGGCTGACATTAACTAATAATCCATATTCCTCACACGTCCCCCTTTTAGAGGGCGCCAGGGGGCAGCACCTTCCTGTGTTCCTCCGTGCGCCCATCCGCACCCTCTACTTGCCAGGATAGCCCATCGACGTTCCCATGATCATCGCCCTACTTGTGGCGAATGGTCAAGTGATACTGTAGCAGCCTTCTATTCGTCCCTGACACGAAGGGGGTTGTGGTCCGTCTTCACAGTGAAGCGGCGCCCGTATAAGTACAGCTGCAACCATTGCCCAGACAATGGCCAGGCACTCCTTCTCCATTGTGGAGTACGCCACCTCCTTCGGCAGGAGCTTCCGACTCAGGTACAAAACGCGGTGTTCCTGGCCCGTAATGTCGACCTGGCTGAGTACAACACCAAGGCCAACATTACTGGCGTCGGTCTGTACTATAAACGGCCGCGTGAAGCTGGCTGCTTGTAGTACAGGGATGCTCGAGAGGGCACCCTTCAGGCCGTCTCGCATTAGTTTGTCCAATCGACTGCGGAGGGCAGCGTCTTCTTGGTGAGGTCTGTCAGGGGCTTTGCCAGGCTATTATTGTGGGGAACGAACCTCCTATAGTACCCTGCGGTGCCCAGGAAGGACATCACCTGTTTTTTGGTCCTGGGGATGGGCCAGGATGCGATAGCATCCACTTTCCCGGGCTCTGGCTTCAGGGCCCCCCTACCTACCCGATGCCCCAGGTAGTGTACCTCGCTCATGCCCAGCTGGCACTTTTCCGGCTTTATGGTCAAACCTGACTGGCGGATCCGCCCGAGCACTTGCGTCAGGTGCTCTAGGTGATCCTCCCATGTGGGACTAAAGATGGCAATGTCATCCAGGTACGCAGCTGCATACCCTTCAAGTCCTTTAAGCAGTATGTTGCTCATCCGCTGAAAGGTGGCAGGGGCATTCGTTATGCCGAACGGCATCACCGTGGACTCGTACAATCCGAAGGGGGTAATAAAGGTAGAGTGTTCCCGTACCTCAGGGGACAGGAGAATCTGCCATTACTCCCGGCTCAGATCCATAATGGTCAGGTACTGGGCCCCGGCCAACTGATCAAGCAGGTCATCGATGCTTGGCATTGGGTACGCGTAGGTGCAGCGTTGAGTCCCCTGTAGTCTACGCAGAACCGGGTGGTCCGGTCCTTTTTTGGGACGAGGACCACCGGCGAGGCCCAATCGCTGTTGGATGCCTGGATGACCCCCAGCTTCAGCATCTTGTCAATCTCCTGGCACATGTGCTGCTGCACCTCCAAGGAAATCCAATATGCGGAACGCCGGATTAGGGGTGATGACCGGTGTCCACGTGATGGACAGCCAATTCCGTCCTTCCAGGCTTGTTGTTGAACAACTCCCGGAAGAGGTGAAGGGTGGCCCACAGCTGGGACCTTTGGCCCTTCAAGAGCTGTTGGCCCACTGCCAGATCCTTGATGGAACCACCCACCTTCAACTGAGCGAGCATGTCCAGGAGGGTCTCCTCCTCCCCCTCTCTGGAAGGTTGCATGCAGTAAGGGCACATGCCTCCTTCATCATGTTCACGTGGAAGGCCTTCCGCGCTGGTGAACCAGGAACGGCCCCTCCCAGGCCGCCTGAAGCTTGTCCTGAGGTACGGGGATCAGTACCCATACTTTTTGACCCACCTGATAGGTCCTCTCACAAGCGTTCTGGTTGTACCATCGCTTCTGGTCGGCCTGGGCTCGCTCCATATTGTCGTGCACCAACTGCGACAAGGCCTGCATCTTGTCCCGGAAGTGCATGACATACTCGACGGCCGACACTCCAGGGTTGGCTACATCTCCCTCCCAGGCCTCTTTCACCAGAGCCAGAGCCCCCTGCACACGTCGCTTGTACAGGAGCTCGAAGGGGGAGAACCATGTGGAGACCTGTGGGACCTCCCAGTAGACAAACAGCAGATGTGGGAGGTACCGCTCCTAGTCACACCCGTGGGAGTCGACCAACATCTTAAGCATCTGCTTTAAGGTGCCATTAAACCGTTAGCACAGGCCGTTGGTCTGTGGGTGGTACGGACTGGTCACCAGATGTTGCACCTGTGTTTGCCTACAGAGGGACTCCATCAATTGCAACATGAACTGGCACCCCCGGTCGGTGAGCATTTCCAGGGGACAGCCCACTCTGGAGAAAATCTCCAGCAAGGCGGATGCCTCCTTGTCGGCTTGATTGGATGACAAGGCTACCGCTTCTGGGTACCGGGTGGCATAATCTACTACCATCAATATGAAGCATTTCCCAGACCTGCTGGGAATGGATAGCGGTCCAATCAGATCCACAACCACCCTCCTGAAAGGCTCTTCAATTATGGGCAGCGTTACCAGTGGGGCTTTGAGGCATGGCCCCGCCTTCCCCACCCGCTGGCAGCTTTTCACGGCTGTACTGGAGCAGTTTTGGAATCCGGATCTCTGTAAACTCACATCGGGCTGGGGAGGGCTGCTGCAGTTGGAGCTGGAGCATTTGCAGTTGGTGCTCACGCTCGGCTTCCTCGAAACGCTTTGCTGCTTGTTCACGACGTTCTGCAGCTGCCATGAGGGTCTCATAGGCAGTCTTGTCTCCAGCCTGGAGACAGTCCACGGCAGCTTTTAGGAGATCAGCTGAGCCTGCCTGGCTGGGGGAATGGGCAGGTGGAGGGCGGCCCACCGCCGCCAACTGGCTCCTTGGGGAGCTATGGCTGCTAGGGATGAGCGAACCCGAACTGTATAATTTTGGGGTGTCCGTGACACGGACCCGAACCCGAACATTTTCGTAAAAGTCCGGGTTCGGGTTTGGTGTTCGACGCTTTATTGGCGCTTTTTGAAAGGCTGCAAAGCAGCCAATCAACAAGCGTCATACTACTTGCCCCAAGAGGCCATCACAGCAATGCCTACTATTGGCATGGCTGTGATTGGCCAGTGCAGCATGTGACCCAGCCTCTATATAAGCTTGGGTCACGTAGCGCTGCACGTCACTCTGCTGATACAAGCGTAGGGAGAGGTTGCAGCTGCGACATTAGGGCGAGATTAGGCAGATTAACTCCTCCAAAAGACTTCATTCAGTGATCGATCTACAGCTGTGGATCATTGAACTGCTTCTATTCAATTGCTCAGTGTTTTTAGGCTGCCCAGAGCGTTTTTCAGTCACTTTTTTCTGGGGTGATCAGCGGCCATTTTGTGGCTTGAGGTGCGCCAGCACAAGCTACCACCAAGTGCATTTAACCATCAATAGTGTGGTTATTTTTTGCTATATCCTACATCAGGGTCAAGCTTTCATCAAGTGCATTTAACCATCAATAGTGTGGTTATTTTTTGGCCATATACTACATCAGGTGCAGGCTGAGCCTATGTCACCCAAGTGCATTTAACCATCAATAGTGTGGTTATTTTTTGGCCATATACTACATCAGGGGCAAGTTGAGCCTGTCACCCAGCGCCTAAAAAATAGGCCTGACATTTATATTCATCCAAATCTGTACTGTTTTAGCTGGTCCAGTTATTTTTAGTGACCGTCAAAGCACAGTTTTTGTTCTGGGTTGAAAAACAATTCCCAAATTTGCAATTCTCAAAATTAGTGGTTTCTGCTGTATCAGGCCTACTTTAAATCTATCCCTAAAAGGGTATATTAGATTCAAGGTGCTGATAGGGTCATTCTGAAAAACTTAACACACACGCTACAGTGCAGATCCAAGTCTAATTCTGTGATTAAACGTATACCTGTCACACAGCGCCTAAAAAATAGGCCTCACATTTATATTCAGCTAAATCTGTCATTACTGGTGTGGCCGACAGTGCATCCAGCACGTTCACATTATCTCCCACCCAGTCTTCTGCAGAAAGCGCACAGATGGCGCATGAAAACCAAGCCCATCAGTCTGTCACATCACCCCCATGCATATCAGGGAAACTGTCTGAGCCTCAAGTTATGCAGCAGTCTCTTATGCTGTTTGAAGACTCTGCTGCCAGGTTTTCTCAAGGGCATCCACCTAGCCCTTCCCCAGGGGTGGAAGAGATAGAATGCACTAACGCACAACCACTTATGTTTCCTGATGATGAGGACATGGGAATACCACCTCAGCACGTCTCTGATGATGACGAAACACAGGTGCCAACTGCTGCGTCTTTCTGCAGTGTGCAGACTGAACAGGAGGTCAGGGATGAAGACTATGCAGGGGACGATGAGGTCCTAGACCCCACATGGAATGAAGGTCGTGCCACTGACTTTCACAGTTCGGAGGAAGAGGCAGTGATGAGACCGAGCCAACAGCGTAGCAAAAGAGGGAGCAGTGGGCAAAATCAGAACACCCGCCGCCAAGAGACTACGCCTGCTACTGACCGCCTCCATCTGGGACCGAGCACCCCAAAGGCAGCTTCAAGGAGTTCCCTGGCATGGCACTTCTTCAAACAATGTGCTGATGACAAGACCCGAGTGGTTTGCACGCTGTGCCATCAGAGCCTGAAGCGAGGCATTAACGTTCTGAACCTTAGCACAACCTGCATGACCAGGCACCTGCATGCAAAGCATGAACTGCAGTGGAGTAAACACCTTAAAAACAAAGAAGTCACTCAGGCTCCCCCTGCTACCTCTCCTGCTGCTCCAGCCTCGGCCTCTTCTGCTGCTGCCGCCGCCTCGGCCTCTTCCTCCGCCTCTGGAGGGACGTTGGCACTTGCCGCCCAGCAAACATGAGATGTACCACCAACACCACCACCTGCGTCACCAAGCATCTCAACCATGTCACACGGCAGCGTTCAGCTCTCCATCTCACAAACATTTGAGAGAAAGCGTAAATTCCCACCTAGCCACCCTCGATCCCTGGTCCTGAATGCCAGCATTTCTAAACTACTGGTCTATGAAATGCTGTCATTTAGGCTGGTGGACACACAGAGCTTTAAACAGCTCATGTCGCTTGCTGTCCCACAGTATGTGTAGTGTACGGGGACTGTAATGCCCGTCACTACAAAAGTGTCACTTGGTGTGCTGTCGTCCCTCCTTAATCATGGGAAGTTGGTATATGTCAGTTTTCTAAAATGTCATGTAATGCAATGCTATGTAATTCCCTGTTACTGTGAAACTTGCATGTACAGGCCTGCTAGGGGTGTCATTCCAGCTCTTGGTCAGTAGGGGGAGCTAGGGAGCCCTAGTTTATATAAGGCCCAGTCAGGGAAGTGAAAGGCAGACGGAGTCTAGTGTCTGTAATCTACAGTTGGAGATTAGACAATGTCAGAGACAAGTCCAGGCCTGAAGCCTGCGGTCCAGGAGAAGATTTCCTCCTGAATTCCCATATGCAGAAACAGGAATATCTTAGCTAAAGAGCCGGAGGAAGCAGAGAGAGAGACAGAGGCAAAAACTCAAGAAAGCAAGAGGTACTCAAGATAACAGAGGAGGTACTTTATGAAGCTAGAACCAAGGATATATGCCAGAGCTATTGGGCCTTGGGGAAGATATGCTAGATTCCAGGATCAGTCAGAAATAGAGTGCAAGCTCCTGTACTGCAAGTCCTGTGTTTAACACTCTGTAATCACCTTGCTCAATCTGTATTGCCTGCATCAACCGTATTGCAAAATCGACTGTATGCCAAGGAACTGCGATTCCATTATTGTCTCTGCATGAAAACTACTAAAGTTGGAGTTCTGTTTTAATACCACGTGTTCCTCAAGTTATTCCTGCTATCAGCAAACGGCGTGCCACCGTTTAACTGGCACTGGCGTCACGAACAATTTGCTACCATCACCTGCCATTGCAGAGAGTCAGCCGTCTCAGGTTAGTGTCATTGCACTACTACACCCAGAAACACTATTAAACACAACTTGAGTACGCTGCATATGTTGTTCCCAGCCGGCACTACTTCTCCAAGAGAGCCGTGCCTTCCCTGCACAACCAAGTATCCGATAAAATCAAGTGTGCACTGCGCAACGCCATCTGTGGCAAGGTCCACCTAACCACAGATACATGGACCAGTAAGCACAGCCAGGGACGCTATATCTCCCTAACTGCACACTGGGTAAATGTAGTGGCGGCTGGGCCCCAGGCGGAGAGCTGTTTGGTGCACGTCCTTCTGCCGCCAAGGATCGCAGGGCAACATTCTTTGCCTCCTGTCTCCTCCTCCTCCTACTCAGCTTCCTCCTCCTCTTCTTCCACCTGCTCATCCAGTCAGCCACACACCTTCACCACCAACTTCAGCACAGCCCGGGGTAAAAGTCAGCAGGCCATTCTGAAACTCATATGTTTGGGGGACAGGCCGCACCGCACAGGAGTTGTGGCGGGGTATAGAACAACAGACCAACGAGTGGTTGCTGCCGGTGAGCCTCAAGCCTGGCCTAGTGGTGTGCGATAATGGGCGAAATCTCGTTGCAGCTCTGGGACTAGCCGGTTTGATGCACATCCCTTGCCTGGCGCATGTGCTGAATTTGGTGGTGCAGAAGTTCATTCGCAACTACCCCGACATGTCAGAGCTGCTGCATAAAGTGCGGGCCGTCTGTTCGCGCTTCCGGCGTTCACACCCTGCCGCTGCTCGCCTGTCTGTGCTACAGCGTAACTTCGGCCTTCCCGCTCACCGCCTCATATGCGACGTGCCCACCAGGTGGAACTCCACCTTGCACATGCTGGACAGACTGTGCGAGCAGCAGCAGGCCATAGTGGAGTTTCAGCTGCAGCAAGCATGGGTCAGTCGCACTGCGGATCAGCCCCACTTCACCACCAATGACTGGGCCTCCATGCGAGACCTGTGTGCCCTGTTGCGCTGTTTCGAGTACTCCACCAACATGGCCAGTGGCGATGACGCCGTTATCAGCGTTACAATGCCACTTCTATGTCTCCTTGAGAAAACACTTAGGGCGATGATGGAAGAGGAGGTGGCCCAGGAGGAAGAGGAGGAAGAGGGGACATTTTTAGCACTTTCAGGCCAGTCTCTTCGAAGTGACTCAGAGGGAGGTTTTTTGCAACAGCAGAGGCCAGGTACAAATGTGGCCAGACAGGGCCCACTACTGGAGGACGAGGATGAGGAAGAGGTGGAGGTGGAGGAGGATGAGGATGAAGCAGGTTCACAGCGGGCTGGCACCCAACACAGCTCGGGCCCATCACTGGTCCGTGGCTGGGGGGAAACACAGGACGATGACGATACGCCTCCCACAGAGGACAGCTTGTCCTTACCTCTGGGCAGCCTGGCACACATGAGCGACTACATGCTGCAGTGCCTGCGCAACGACAGCAGAGTTGCCCACATTTTAACGTGTGCGGACTACTGGGTTGCCACCCTGCTGGATCCAAGGTACAAAGACAATGTGCCCACCTTACTTCCTACACTGGAGCGTGATAGGAAGATGTGCGAGTACAAGCGCACGTTGGTAGACGCACTACTGAGAGCATTCCCAAATGTCACAGGGGAACCAGTGGAAGCCCAAGGCGAAGGCAGAGGAGGAGCAAGAGGTCGCCAACGCAGCTGTGTCATGGCCAGCTCCTCTGAGGGCAGGGTTAGCATGGCAGAGATGTGGAAAAGTTTTGTCACCACGCCACAGCTAACTGCACCACCACCTGATACGGAACGTGTTAGCAGGAGGCAACATTTCAATAACATGGTGGAACAGTACCTGTGCACACCCCTCCACGTACTGACTGATGGTTCGGCCCCATTCAACTTCTGGGTCTCCAAATTGTCCACGTGGCCAGAGCTAGCCTTTTATGCCTTGGAGGTGCTGGCCTGCCCGGCGGCCAGCGTTTTGTCTGAACGTGTATTCAGCACGGCAGGGGGCGTCATTACAGACAAACGCAGCCGCCTGTCTACAGCCAATGTGGACAAGCTGACGTTCATAAAAATGAACCAGGCATGGATCCCACAGGACCTGTCCATCCCTTGTGCAGATTAGACATTAACTACCTCCCCTTAACAATATATTATTGTACTCCAGGGCACTTCCTCATTCAATCCTATTTTTATTTTCATTTTACCATTATATTGCGGGGCAACCCAAAGTTGAATGAACCTCTCCTCTGTCTGGGTGCCGGGGCCTAAATATGTGACAGTGACCTGTTCCAGTGGTGGGTGACGTGAAGCCTGATTCTCTGCTATAACATGAAGACTGATTCTGTGCTGACATGAAGCCAGATTCTCTGTTACGGGACCTCTCTCCTCTGCCTGGGTGCCTGGGCCTAAATATGTGACAGTGGCCTGTTCCAGTGGTGGGTGACGTGAAGCCTGATTCTCTGCTATGACATGAAGACTGATTCTCTGGTGACATGAAGCCAGATTCTCTGTTACGGGACCTCTCTCCTCTGCCTGGGTGCCTGGGCCTAAATATGTGACAGTGGCCTGTTCCAGTGGTGGGTGACATGAAGCCTGATTCTCTGCTATGACATGAAGACTGATTCTGTGCTGACATGAACCCAGATTCTCTGTTACGGGACCTCTCTCCTCTGTCTGGGTGCCGGGGCCTAAATATGTGACAGTGGCCTGTTCCAGTGGTGGGTGACGTGAAGCCTGATTCTCTGCTATGACATGAAGACTGATTCTCTGCTGACATGAAGCCATATTCTCTGTTACGGGACCTCTCTCCTCTGCCTGGGTGCCTGGGCCTAAATATGTGACAGTGGTGGGTGACGTGAAGCCTGATTCTCTGCTATGACATGAAGACTGATTCTCTGCTGACATGAAGCCAGATTCTCTGTTACGGGACCTCTCTCCTCTGTCTGGGTGCCGGGGCCTAAATATGTGACAGTGGCCTGTTCCAGTGGTGAGTGACGTGAAGCCTGATTCTCTGCTATGACATGAAGACTGATTCTCTGCTGACATGAAGCCAGATTCTCTGCTATGGCATGAAGAGACTGATTCTCTGCTGACATGAAGCCAGATTCTCTGCTATGGCATGAAGAGACTGATTCTCTGCTGATGTGAAGCCAGATTCTCTGCTATGGGACCTCTGTCCAATTGATATTGGTTAATTTTTTTTAATTTTATTTTTTTTAATTCATTTCCCTATCCACATTTGTTTGCAGGGGATTTACCTACATGTTGCTGCCTTTTGCAGCCCTCTAGCTCTTTCCTGGGCTGTTTTACAGCCTTTTTAGTGCCGAAAAGTTCGGGTCCCCATTGACTTCGATGGGGTTCGGGACGAAGTTCGGGTCGGGTTCGGATCCCGAACCCGAACATTTCCGGGAAGTTCGCTCAACTCTAATGGCTGCGCTTCCCCTCGCCTTGAAGAAAGTTGCCTTCCACCTCCTCTTGGACCATTATCTGAAATGCGTTCTCCCCACCACCGCTCAAAGCCTCGGCCATCTCTTTTGCTTTGCTTCTTGTGAAACTGGCCATCATTGCCACAGATGATCACTGACACAGACCTAATACACACACTCACCTTATTGTATTTGCACTCAGACTGTCTAGTGTTGAGCTGATCTTAAGACTCCAGCGGCAAAAGCTACTGCTGGTAGTCTTTAGTGTCTGGGAGTATGGGTCCCCCCCACACACACGCACACACTAGTATATCGATCCCACTTTGCTGCCACCAAAATGTTACGAATACCGCACCTCGCTGCCGCCTGACGTCAAATGGTTACCAAGGCATGAAGTTATGTCCTCCTGGAGGAGCGGGTAAGGTCAGTCTTGGTACAGTTTACACAGCTGCCTCCTGTCCACGTGGGCCCAGATGGGTAGAGGGTTGGAGATGCTCGCTCGTTCACAACTCTGACGAGCTGAGAGAGCCTTTTCACTGCCCCAGTGAAACAGCGTGTTCTCAGCCCGGGTATACTGCCACCAGTTTCTTGATTGATATAAGCCCGGTCCGCTAAAGGGATTATATAGAGTAAGTGTCACGGATGTAGTAGGGGAGAACACCAAAAGACAATCAAGAAGGAAGGGGAAAGACCGCTAGGGAAGGAAAAGGGTCACCACCTATAAAACCCTGCTCCTGGCCCTAACTCCTATCCATATGGGCACCTCTCGATGGTAGAGATACCCATACACGGGAACCTAGAAAACCCTGGTGACACTCAGATACCCTAAAGATAATGACAGGGCAGAGACCACCTGTTCCTTCCCTGGTGAAGGAACTAGCGTCTCACTGAGGCCTAGTAAACAATCGGGGAAGGGGGGGGGAATACAAAACACGACAAGCGGAACACTTAACTTTAGAGGATGAAGGATGAACAGGACTTCAACACAAACCACACTCCAGCTCTTCCAAGACCAAATGAAGCTATCCCAAGCAAGGAGTGATGGGAAAAGTCAGACTAAATAGGGTGTGGTAGAGGTCACATGGAGGTGTGGACATACCAGCAACACACAGACAAAGTGAAACCAAAAGAGGCTGTCAGATCACTAATGCATAGATAATCTTTCAGACCTTCTGGGACCTGTCACAGATGTGACAGTAAGAAACTAACCCGCGGTAGCGTATAACTAGGCCGAAACAAGGACGTGGGGATTCGTGATCGAGATACAACACAACACAAGATTAAATTATATATTTAATCGCCTTAAGGGCTCACTAGAAATAACACTACACACACAAAGAATATATACAGTGGTCTGAGGTTACAAAACAGATGATAGGGTGCAACCAGGGTTAAGCAGAACAAAAGTCAGTTTACCAGGTAGATGAGTCCTTTGGGTTGTAATGAGTTCTTAGCTGTAGTCACATGGGTGGCAGTGATGTCAGCAGTTTGCAGGTCCCTCTAAACACATGGCACGATGTGACCCCCCTTCAGAGAGAAGACGCTGGACTCTGCTTGTCTGGCCATTTTCAACTGTAGTCGGCCCCTCCCCCCCCCTGCTGGTCCGGGCAGCCCAACGACCCACAAAACCCATTAGGGCTCATAGCTCCAGACCAGAAGGTCACAGGGAAATGGTTCTGGGACCAACAACCTGCCTGGATACCGAGTCCAAACCTGGTACCGTTATTTGGTTTCTGTGGTAGATATGTGTATCTCCACAGTTCTCTGCCATTTGGCTGGGCTTTGAAGCAGGGCCCCCCTGTGGAGTTTAATTTCCTCTCTCGGCAATCTGACAGCAGATGGCTGGTGTGGGAACATGGCTGACATTAATAATCCATATTCCTCAATCCTCACACATGTAAAAAGAAAATAAAAGGTTACAATACCCACAAGTGTATGAGTATATATTGATTGCTAACTTATCCAAATATATGTGAATCCTGTTATGTCCGGGTCACTTAGACTGTGTGCTATTTTGTTCAGTATTTTTTGGCAGAGTTTGGCTCTTGTGGAATGTGAACAAAGGCTTTGGTGGAGACCAGGTTAGAAAAAACAGATGGTGCAGCTGGTAGTTAGGATTTTACACCACTATAAGGCCTCTTTCACACTACTGTATGGCTATTTCAGTGTTTTGCAGTCCGTTTTTCACGGATCCGTTGTTCCGTTTTTTTTGTTTCCGTGTGGCATATACAGTATACAGTAATTACATAGAAAAAATTGGGCTGGGCATAACATTTTCAATAGATGGTTCCGCAAAAAATGGAACGGATACGGAAGACATACGGATGCATTTCTGTATGCATTGTTTTTTTTGCGGACCCATTGACTTTAATGGAGCCACGGAACGTGATTTGCGGCCAAATATAGGACATGTTCTATCTTTGCACGGAACGGAGATACGGAAACACGGAAACGGAATGCATACGGAGTACATTCAGTTTTTTTTGCGGACCCATTGAAATTAATAGTTCCGTATCCGGACCGTATACAGAACCCAAAAAACGGCCCGCAAAACGGAAAAAAAAAACGGTAGTGTGAAAGAGGCCTAAGAATTAGTTATATCTGCTAGAGTAGCTGCAATGCCTGTAGGTACAGACAGACACGAACTGTGAGCCCTGACCTAGAACCTGGCCTGTTTTCCCTACTAACTTGCAGTAAAAGCCCTAGGTAACAAGTCCGCAACTGGTCCCTATATATCTAAGGTGCAGAGACACACAAACACCAAGAGACAAAATAACACAAAAACAGGGTCATACATAAATGGGTCAGAACCAGACAGGCTATGCAGTACCAAACGAGAGATAGAGAGTGGTCAGAAGACAAGCCGAGATCAGAACCAGACGGACAACGCAGTCCTAAATGGGAGACAGAGAGTCGTCAGAAGACAAGCCGGGGTTACAGGAATGAGCAATCCAAAAAGCACAGGAACCAGGAACACAGCTAGTGAGTCAGAGACTCTCACTGGCACTGGTGTATGACCAGGAAGGGCTTTAAATAGAGCACCAAGTTCCAGGATTAGAACCTGATAGGTCATGACTCCGTACTCCATTAGTCAGAACACTAGCACACAGGAATAAAGCAGCTGAGCAATTTGACCACTGCTAGTCTCCTCCAGCACACACCCACTGTGGAGAGAAACAGAGCATTGCATCCTGTTGCTAAGGATGCTGTCACATCATCAGGGGGCGTGGTTTCGCAGCACGTCTCTCCCTGCTTGGCCGCACCAAAGCCAGAAATTGTGCCGCTGGAGGTGAGTTTTTGACAGTAGCTGGACAACTTATTCTTATCTTACAAGAAACAT
The DNA here is from genome assembly GCF_905171765.1 of Bufo bufo. NCBI lineage: Eukaryota > Metazoa > Chordata > Amphibia > Anura > Bufonidae > Bufo > Bufo bufo. The sequence goes on along the minus strand of NC_053390.1, from coordinate 438,994,628 downwards.
TATATTTATTTTCTTCAACACCTACTATATACAGTAGATATAAAAAGTCTACACACCCCTGTTAAAATGTCAGGTTTCTGTGATGTAAAAAACTGAGACAAAGATAAATAATTTCAGAACTTTTTCGGTACCACTCAATTGAAAAACAAACTGAAATCTTTTAGGTGAAGGGAAGAAAACAAAACAAAAAAAAAATAATGTGGTTGCTTATAACTGGGGATGTAGCTGTGTTCAGAATTAAGCAATGACATTCAACATCGTGTTAAATAGGAGTCAGCATACACCTGCCATCATTTAAAGTGCCTCTGATTAACCCCAAATAAAGTTCAGCTGCTCTAGTTGGTCTTTCCTGAAATTTTCTTAGTCGCATCCCACAGCAAAAGCCATGGTCCACAGAGAGCTTCCAAACTATCAGAGGGATCTCATCGTTAAAAGGTATCAGTCAGGAGAAGGGTACAAAAGAATTTCCAAGGCATTAGATATACCATGGAACACAGTGAAGACAGTCATCATCAAGTGGAGAAAACATGGCACAACAGTGACATTACCAAGAACTGGACATCCCTCCAAAATTGATGAAAAGACAAGAAGAAAACTGTTCTGGGAGGCTACCAAGAGGCCTACAGCAACATTAAAGGAGCTGCAGGAATATCTGGCAAGTACTGGCTGTGTAAAACATGTGACAACAATCTCCCATATTCTTCATATGTCTGGGTTATGGGGTAGAGTGGCAAGACGAAAGCTCTTTCTTACGAAGAAAAACATCCAAACCAGGCTTCATTTTGCAGAAACACATCGGAAGTCTCCCAAAAGCATGTGGGAAAAGGTGTTATGGTCTAATGAACCCAAGGTTGAACTTTTTGGCCATAATTCCAAAAGATATGTTTGGCGCAAAAACAACACTGCACATCACCAAAAGAACACCATACCCACAGTGAAGCATGGTGGTGGCAGCATCATGCTTTGGGGCTGTTTTTCTTCAGCTGGAACTAGGGCCTTAGTTAAGCTAGAGGGAATTATGAACAGTTACAAATACTAGTCAATATTAGCACAAAACCTTCAGGCTTCTGTAGAAAGCTGAACATGAAGAGGAACTTCATCTTTCAGCATGACAACGACCCAAAGCATACATCCAAATCAACAAATGAATGGCTTTACCAGAAGAAGATTAAAGTTTTGGAATGGCCCAGCCAGAGCCCAGACCTGAATCCGATTGAAAATCTGTGGAGTGATCTGAAGAGGGCTGTGCACAGGAGATGCCCTTGCAATCTGACAGATTTGGAGTGTTTTTGCAAAGAAGAGTGATCTTGCCAAGTCAAAATGTGCCATGCTGATAGACTCATACCCAAAAAGACTGAGTGCTTTAATAAAATCAAAAGGTGCTTCAACAAAGTATTAGTTTAAGGGTGTGCACACTTATGCAGTAGGACCGCTACCTCCGCCTTTGTGCAAGGAGGAACAGGAGGAGCACTGCCAGAGCCCTGCAAAATGACCTCCAGCAAGCCACAAATGTGCATGTGTCTGCTCAAACGGTCAGAAACAGACTCCATGAGGGTGATATGAGGGCCCGACGTCCACAGGTGGGGGTTGTGCTTACAGCCCAACACCGTGCAGGACGTTTGGCATTTGCCAGACAACACCAAGATTGGCAACTTCGCCACTGGCGCCCTGTGCTCTTCACAAATGAAAGCAGGTTCACACTGAGCACATGTGACAGACGTGACAGAGTCTGGAGATGCCGTGGAGAACGTTCTGCTGCCTGCAACATCCTCCAGCATGACCGGTTTGGCATTGGGTCAGTAATGGTGTGGGGTGGCATTTCTTTGGAGGGCCGCACAGCCCTCCATGTGCTCGCCAGAGGAAGCCTGACTGCCATTAGGTACCGAGATGAGATCCTCAGACCCCTTGTGAGACCATATGCTGGTGCGGTTGGCCCTGGGTTCCTCCTAATGCAAGACAATGCTAGGCCTCATGTGGCTGGAGTGCGTCAGCAGTTCCTGCAAGACGAAGGCATTGATGCTATGGACTGGCCCGCCCGTTCCCCAGACCTGAATCCAATTGAGCACATCTGGGACATCATGTCTCGCTCTATCCACCAACGTCACGTTGCACCACAGACTGTCCAGGAGTTGGCAGATGCTTTAGTCCAGGTCTGGGAGGAGATCCCTCAGGAGACCGTCCGCCACCTCATCAGGAGCATGCACAGGCGTTGTAGGGAGGTCATACAGGCACGTGGAGGCCACACACACTACTGAGCCTCATTTTGACTTGTTTTAAGGACATTACATCAAAGTTGGATCAGCCTGTAGTGTGTTTTTTCACTTTAATTTTGAGTGTGACTCCAAATCCAGACCTACATGGGTTAAAAAAATTAGATTTCCATTTTTTTATTTTTGTGTGATTTTGTTGTCAGCACATTCAACTATGTAAAGAACAAAGTATTTCAGAAAAATATTTAATACTTCAGATCTAGGATGTTATTTTTGTGTTCCCTTTATTTTTTTGAGCAGTGTATATATATATATATATATATATATATATATATATATATATATATACAGTTGTGTTCAAAATAATAGCAGTCAGACATCACTAACCTGATCAATCACTGTTTTTGGTTGAAATTATATTTCTACATGGCAAATAATTTACTAGCAGGTGTAGTAGAGTAATAGAAATCCAACAGACCCAACAGTCATTACATGCATGCTGCTGATTCTGTGTAATTAAATCACTAATTGAAAGGGGCATGTTCAAAATAATAGCAGTGTGGAGTTCGATTAGTGAGGTCATTCATTCTTTGAAAAACAGGTGGCAATTATTGCCCTTATTTAAGAAAGGAAGGCAGCAAATGTACATGCTGGTTACAGTGCATTTCTCTCTGAAATTCTGAAGAAAATGGGTAGTTCCAGACATTGTTCAGAAGAACAGCGTACCTTGATTACAAAGTTGATTGGAGAGGGGAAAACATATAAAGAAGTACAGAAAATTATAAGCTGCTCAGCTAAAATGATCGCAAATGCTTTAAAATGGCAACCAAAACCTGAAAGACGTGGAAGAAAGCGAAAAACTACCATTCGAATGGATAGAAGAATAGCCAAAACGGCAAGGACTTAGCCAACAATCAGCTCTAGGAAGATCAAAGAAGGTCTAAAGTTACCTGTGAGTACTGTTACAATTAGAAGACACCTACAGTATGTGAAGCCAAGCTATCTGCAAGAAGCCCCCCACAAAGTCCCACTGTTGAAAAAAAGACGTGCTGAAGAGGTTACAATTTGCCAAAGAGCACATTGACTGGCCTAAAGAGACATTTTGTGGACTGATGAAAGTAAGATTGTTCTTTTTGGGTCCAGTGGCCGGAGACAGTTTGTCAGACGACCCCCAAACACTGAATTCAAGCCACAGTACACTGTGAAGACAGTGAAGCATGGTGGTGCAAGCATCATGATATGGGGATGTTTCTCATACTACAGTGTTGGGCCTATTTATCGCATACCAGGGATCATGGATCAGTTTTAATACATCAGAATACTTGAAGAGGTCATGCTGGCTTATGATGAAAAGGAAATGCCCTTGAAATGGGTGTTCCAACAAGACAACAACCCCAAACACACCAGCAAACGTGCAACATCTTGGTTCCAGACCAACAAAATTTACGTTATGGAGTGGCCAGCCCAATCTCCGGATCTTAATCCAATAGAAAACTTGTGGGGTGACATCAAAAATGCAGTTTCTGAGGCAAAACTAAGAAATAGATAAGAACTGTGGAATGTAGTCCAATCATCCTGGGCTAGAATACCTGTTCACAGGTGCCAAAAGTTAGTTGACTCCATGCAACACAGATATTGAGCAGTTCTCAGAAACTGTGGTTATACATCTAAATATTAGTTAAGTGATTCAAAGGAAAGCAAAATCTTCAAACATTTTTCAGTTTATATAGTGAATGTTTGAGTTTGTAAAGAAGAATACAAACACTGCTATTTTTTTGAACAGTCTAATATTCACTTTTCTTCAATTTTTTTTTTAGAGGAACAACACAAATTTGATATACTGTATTTTTCTTCATGTTTTGATTTGGAATAGAATGTGTAGTGTTCCCAATGCATTTGTGTGTATGGAAATAAAAGCTATAAGAAGGATTTTGAGCTTTGTAAATAACAACTGTGTATATATAATATATATATATATATATATATATATACATACCAGATGCATGTCTGACTCTTTGGCTGTGGTTCCCTTCTGGTCATGGGCCCTTAGATACTGTCCTAATGTCCCCATGTTCAGTCCACCCCTGCATTATCATACTTTGTTAATAATACAAATGAATTTGTGAAGCAGATCATCTGTATTATGTGTCATAGTTAATAGCCTGCTGCAGTGGTTAGAGGGGTATTCCCACCTTAAGGCCTCATGCACACGAGTGTGCATCCGTGGCCGTTGTTCAGTTTTCCGTGATTTTCTGCGGACCCATTGACTTTCAATGGGCCCGTTGAAAACTCGGAAAATGCACCGTTGTTCATCCGCAGCCGTGATCCGTGTCTCGTGTCCGTCAAAAAAATATGACCTGTCCTATTTTTTTGACGGACAACGGTTCACGGACCCATTCAAGTCAATGGGTCAGTGAAAAAACACGGATGCACACAAGATTGGCATCCGCGTCCGTGATCCGTGGCCATTGGCAACTTTCACACAGACGGATTGCAGATCCGTCTGCATAAAAGCTTTTTCAGATATGAGTTTTCACTTCGACAGTATATTCTAACACAGAGGCGTTCCCATAGTGATGGGGACGCTTCAAGTTAGAATATACTGAGAACTGTGTACATGACTGCCCCCTCCTGCCTGGCAGCACCCGATCTTTTACAGGTGGCTGTGATCCGCACAATTAACCCCTCAGGTGCCGCACCTAAAAGGGTTAATTGTGCGTATCATAGCCCCCTGTAAGAGATCAGGTGCTGCCAGGCAGGAGGGGGCAGACCCCCTCCCCAATATTATATTCATTGGTGGAAAGTGCGGCCCCCCTCTCCCCCCCTTGTTAAAATCACGTTCCGAATCCCCCATCATTGGTGGCCAGTGCGGCCTCACCTCTCCCCCCTAGTTAAAATCACGTTCCCCCATCATTGGTGGCAGTGGAGAGTTCCGATCGGAGTCCCAGTTTAATCGCTGGGGCTCCGATCGGTAACCATGGCAACCAGGACGCTACTGCAGTCCTGGTTGCCATGGTTACTTAGCAATTTTTAGAAGCATTATACTTACCTGCGAGCTGCGATGTCTGTGACTGGCCGGGCGCTCCTCCTACTGGTAAGTGAAAGGTCTGTGCGGCGCATTGCCTATAGCACAGACCTGTCACTTACCAGTAGGAGGAGCACCCGGCCGGTCACAGACATCGCAGGTAAGTATAATGCTTCTAAAAATTGCTAAGTAACCATGGCAACCAGGACTGCAGTAGCGTCCTCGATGCCATGGTTACCGATCGGAGCCCCAGCGATTAAACTGGGACTCTGATCGGAACTCTCCACTGCCACCAATGATGGGGGAACGTGATTTTAACTAGGGGGGGGGGAGATGTGAGGCCGCACTGGCCACCAATGATGGGGGATTCGGAACGTGATTTTAACTAGGGGGGGGGAGATGTGAGGCCGCACTGGCCACCAATGATGGGGGAACGTGATTTTAATTAGGGGAGGGGAGAGGGGAGGCCGCACTGACCACCAATGATGGGGGAACGTGATTTTAATTAGGGGGGGGGGAAGGGAGGCCGCACTGGCCACCAATGAATGTAATACAGGGGAGGGAGGGGGGTCTGCCCCCTCCTGCATGGCAGCACCTGATCTCTTACAGGGGGCTATGATACGCACAATTAACCCCTCAGGTGCGGCACCTGGGCGGTTAATTGTGCGGATCACAGCCCCCTGTAAGAGATCGGGTGCTGCCAGGCAGCAGGGGGCAGTAATGTACACAGTTCGTAGGATATTCTAACTTGAAGCGTCCCCATCACTATGGGAACGCCTCTGTGTTAGAATATACTGTCGGATATGAGTTTCACGATCTAACTCAAATCCGATGGTATATTCTAACATAGAGGTGTTCCCATGGATATGGGGACGCTTCAAGTTAAAATATACCATCGGATTGGAGAAAACTCCGATCCTATGGTATATTAACTCCTGACTTTACATTAAAAGTCAATGGGGGACGGATCCGTTTGCAATTGCACCATATTGTGTCAACGTCAAACGGATCCGTCCACATTGACTTGCATTGTAAGTCAGGACGGATCCGTTTGGCTCTGCACGGCCAAAAATCAAGGAAGACCCACGGACGAAAAAACGGTCACGGATCACGGACCAACGGAACCCCGTTTTGCGGACCGTGAAAAAATACTGTCGTGTGCATGAGGCCTAAGGTGGATTTAGACAAAACCATTCTGCAGCCAATTGTCAGGAAGGAAGCGTTCTTTCCTGAGAGTCAGCTGCTGCTTCAGTGAAGGACACAGCTGCATTTACATGCAATGTTCTACTTCACTATATGAGGCATGGTGAGACACGTTTCTGCATCAAAATCCACCTATTACTTGCGAATTTCGATGCACATTTGCTCCGATTTCAAAATATGAACAGCAGGTCAGTTTCCGCACAGAAAAAATATGCAAAGTGTACATGAGATAGATTTGTTAAATCACATTCTCTTTTCTGATACTATAATATGCTGTGGTTTTTCCACACAAAAATCTGCGCCGAAAAAAGTGTGTAATCCGCAACGTCTGCAGGTAGCCTAAGAAGGCCTAATAAATGTCTGAGGTAACAGGGACTGGTCCTTGGATAACCTCTAATAAAATATCTATTTGCCTACCAAATTACTGTAGATATAAGTTATTAGCACCATCCGCATAGCACCTATGGCACTGTGATGTCAGGCATTGATGGTTTATCCCTTTTAAGTTACTTTTCACACAAACAACTGTAGGAAATTAAAACATCTACAATAATTTATAATTACAGAGGATGTGTCAGCTCTCCTGACATGTGACACAACAATTCTTTAGCATCTTTTCTCATAAGTCAGCACTGTGCCGTTCCTTCTGAATATACATTAATAGATAGACAACTGGGTGTTATCATTCATCTTGTCAAAAGGGTGTATCTCATCATAATCTGTAAGTACACATCCCCAGTTGATACCATCCAGTGCATTACTCACTTACAATGCACAGTTCTAAGAAAAAAGGCGCCAGGATTGTTATTTCAGGAATAATACAAGCATTTATTAAAATAAGACATGTCTGGAGAACTAACAGGCCCACTTTAATTTGAGAATGGATTACTCACAGTTTAGCTGTATTTTCCGTTTTACAGGATATGTAGCGCTGAACCTGTGCTTGATGGACCCCATACATGGATAGCCACAGGAACGTGCTGCCACAGACAAATGTCCAGAAGGTGTATCGCCTGCGAGGGTCTGGGTCAAAGCTGTTACAAATACAGAGTATCACTGTCATGTACACACCTGTGAGAAGCCTTATAATACTATATCATTAAGGGCTCATGCCAGGGATGGACTGGGACAATAAAGTGGCCCTGGACTTCAGCCAGACCGGCCCACTTTATTTTTCCCAAACACACTCAAAAAAAAACATAAGTAAAAACATTCCACTGTAAGTATAAACAGGTTTTTTATTTTTACTCTTAATTTAGAAAAAAAAAAATGCATGCCAACATTACAGATGCCTTTAGAATGACATGTGTAAGTTACACTCCATTCAATGGCGGGTGTAATAAATAAGGAAAACAGTTATAAATAACATCTTATTTTTAAATATAACAACAAGAAACAGTTCAACCAATAACTTGTGGGAATCACAAACATAAAAAGACAGCGAAAAATCCACGCCAACATACAATTAACAAGGCAGTATAAACGGCTAACCACCCAAAAATGTTCAAAATCACTGGTAGGGCCTATAGCAGAAGCTTAGAAAATAATTCACTTTTCTCTGCAACTTTGTCAATGATCACATCAGAGTCAAGAGAACAGAGGATGTCCTTTTCTGTGGACATCAACATAAAAGCTTCCAGATGCTCTTGTGACAGCTTGGATCTGAGTCTGGTTTTGATGAACTTGAGTGTTGAAAATGTACGTTCACAAGCAACCTGAGTGATGGACAGGGTGAGTAGGAACTGGTATGCAAGACCTAGGAGGTGGTAGGCATTTGACATTATATTGAACCTCCTGAGAATCTGGTAGCAACACAGTGGGCATTCTTTACAGGAGGAACACTTCTTACATTGGACTTCGACCTGCTCATCTTCACTTTCATTCTCCAATGTTTTCACCTTGTATTCATCTAGTGGAGACATTTTTAATCTTTCCCACTGAAGAGCAAAACTGCTTAATTCACACTGTAGATTCTCAGCACTTGCTTCGCTGTCAAACTTTGACAGACATTTGCTAAGTTCTTGGAACATCAGTGGTGAAATAGACGAGGACTTTAACTGAGTGAAGTTTCTTGGGTCCAGAAATGCAAGGTCAGCATAGAGTGTTCCATGACTCAGAAACCTTCTGTGCAATGTCTCTGTAGCTGTGTCCATTATTTGATTGTGTACGGTCACTTCATAAGCCTTTTCTGGACTTGTGATCGTTTCAGCATGAGCAATCTCTCCAGGCATGGTTTTCTTCTTCCTTTTTCTCTGTGATGGCAATGTAGACTGAACTTCCAGTTCTATCTCTTTGTCCTGCTCCTGCAATTTTTCATTTGCCCAAAGAACAAATTTCTTTGCAGCTGCACTAACTGAGGCAAAATCTCTTGACATTTTTTTAAGACTTTCATGTGTTGCCATTACCATTCTATGAGCAGACAGTATATCCATCCCCTGTGTCTGAAGATATTTGGACAGTGGTGAAGTCTTCTCGAATATCCTGAGGAAGGTTTGTGCCGTAAGTATCATCTCATACTTGAGCAGAGCTTCTACAAATCCTCGTGCTTGAATGCGAGCAGTTGTTTTTATGGTAATGTCTTCCTGTATTGCTGTCAATGCAAGAATGACATCTACATAGAGACAATTGTCTGGATTTGCAAATGATCCAAATACTTTCCTGAGAGCGTTATCCTTGGCCCACCACCGTGTCTCTCCAATTAGTGAGAGTCGTCTCTGGTGCTTGTCTTGGCTCTTACTTTCCCACACATTCATCCTTTTATACGACTCTCGAAAGAACACTGCAATGTCATTAAGCACTGTAAAAAGTGATCCACATTGAATTACTGTTTGGGTTGTGTCAGCCAGAACTAGGTTAAGCACATGGGCATAGCACCAAACATGCACTTGATTTGGTGAAAATTTGGACATATGAGCAGAAAAGCCTTTGTAGCGGCCTTGCATGTTAGAGGCACCATCTGTAGCATGTCCGATGCACTTGCTCAAGTCCAAATTGATCTTATCCGCAAGCTCTGCAACAATATCCACAAAATGTTGTCCAGTGGATTCCTTACACTTGACAATGCTGATAAGCCTTTCATGAATGGTGTCCGTTACATATCGCAACACAATAGAACACTGGTCTTGTGAGGTTATGTCTTGTGTGGTGTCAATCTGCACAGAGAACATTACGGCATTTTTTATGTCTCTCACAATGGTCTCCTGAATAAGGTGCTGAATAGTGTCAATAACAGAATTAATGGTTCTTTTAGACAGTAACGTAACCAGGGAACCTCTGCCTGTTGCCCCAGTCTGATGTAGCTTCTTTGATTTTTCTGTGCATTCTTTTAAATGCTCTTTCAGACAGACATCATACTTACTTAATAGGAGTATCATTTCTAAGAAGTTGCCGTGATCAATATTGCTGTCATCAAGCATGTATGCAGCCTCATTCCCTGACCTATAGCTAAGACCTCTTTTGCCGATCAATTTTACTACATCAACCACACGCTCCAAGATTTGTCGTCTCTTTCTCATTTGTTCTCTGTGTGAGGACAGCTGACTTCCACTAAGTAAATGTTTAACGTCACATTTAGAGGCATTTAAGAAGTATGCTTCTGCGCAGGTTTTGTGTGCCATGCTCTTTTCATGTTCCACTATGCGCTGATGCACATGTTTCCAGTCTGTCATACCAGTTATGAACGGAGATCTGTCATATAACTTGGCAAATGCTATGCAGACAGAGCAATGTAGTGCATGGCGTTCTTGGCAGTAAGTAAGCCACCCTCTATTAGTTCCATCCTTGCAACAGAACACTTTCTGTACCAATGGATTACTTGTGGTTTGTTGTGGATGATAATTAAAAAATATCTTTAAATTTTCCTGGTGGGGACGAATGTAATAATTTATGTTTTCCTCAGTGACTTCACTTTCATCTGTGTATGCTGCCATTACACTCTCTCCTTTGTTTCCATCTCCTCTGTCATCTACTATCTCATGCGTTATGTCTTCTCCTCTCTCTAATCCTCTGTCTTTTTTCAGAACTTCTCTCTCTTGTCTACACTCATGTTCCTGCTCATCTCCTCTATCGTCTTCACATTCATCGTCTGCCTCATGCTCCCTCTCCTCTCCACTCTCCTCTCCACTCTCCTCTATTGTGGACCCAGCCTGAGAATAGACATATAGTAAGTCACAACTGTAGGCTAAATATGTTCCATAAAGTCCACAAATCTGTATGTGGTTTAAGAAGGAATAAATAATAATGTCTGACTTACCATAGCAGTCAGGCCCGCACTGCTCTCAGCTTTTGCGGACGTTCCAGCAAATAATGCATCTAATTTTAGACATTTAGTGGCATCTGCCTCAAGTGCTTGCCTTTTTTTGTCTCTTAACTTCTCGGCTCCTCCCTTACGTTTAGTCTTGTGTTTTAACATGTTTGTTGTTGCAAGTCACACCTAATGGCAATAGGTAACACTTGTTGTTATGTTCACAATAATAAAGTAAAGAAGTTTTACGTCCAGTAATACATAAAATTATCTGCCTGAATAGACGTATGAGGGGAAAAAAATAATAAAGAATTTATTAATATAAATTAGGGGAACTGAATATCACGTCTGTGACTAATCAGGCTTCCAGACTCCAAGAAAGTGGTGTAGGAGAGGGATAAATCCACACCACTGTAATAGAGTCTAGACAAGGATCCTGTACAGCTAGCACAGCGGTGCTAATATGAGCTGATCAGGAAACAAAACACGGCTCAAAGGGTTAAACCAAGCACAGCACAGGTGTACAGGGTGTGGATCAACCTGGCTGGGCTGTATGAGCTTGCTGACAAGTGAATAAGGCCCCCTTGAGGGTCATACATCCGCCAAGAGCCACAGGTAGTAGTGGTCACTCAGCCCTATCAATCAGCCCATCCGCCAGGAAAACTGATAGTCATAAACCCTGAGTATACAGGTCAGCTATTGTATGTGCTGCCTGAATATACCAAACACCCTGCCTAGAGAGCCGTGAAATAGACACACAATCACCGGCTCATATGGGCCACAATTCATCAGGAGCGAAGCGGAGTGTTATAACATTAATTGCCTGTAGAGCAGAGCCGCCGGCCTCAAACTGTTGTGTGTAAAGGCATTCGGCGCTATGATGGCCGTTAACCTTACTTGCTGTTGCTGACGCTGTGGTGGTGGCCAGGGCTGCCATCAGAAATTTAGGGGCCCCTTACACAGCTCAAGGCCTGGGCCCCCCAACCCCCCCCTAAGCGAAAGCTAATTTTGCCGCCCCCCTTGACTCAGCCCATTGACCACACCCTTTAACCCGCCGCTTTTTGTCGGCCACCTATTTAATAATTGTTTCATGCAACATTTTACTTGACCAGCTAATTTTAGATATTCTAGATATTCTTGGTGGTCATCTGTGCCATTTAGGCCTCAAGACATTACATGGCCCACTACACCACATTACATTATTGACAACTGTAAGTTTTACCTTGACTGGTGGTGGCCTAGGTGTGTTTATCAGCAGGTCTGCTCCAGTCACTGTTATAGGGGATCTGTGGATGACACTTATGTGGGGGGATCTGTGGATGACACTTATGGGGGGGGGGGATCTGTGGATGACACTTATGGGGGGGATCTGTGGATGACACTTATGGGGGGATCTGTGGATGACACTTATGGGGGGGGGTCTGTGGATGACACTTATGGGGGGGGGTCTGTGGATGACACTTATGGGGGGGGGTCTGTGGATGACACTTATGGGGGGGGGGGTCTGTGGATGACACTTATGGGGGGGGTCTGTGGATGACACTTATGGCGGGTCGTCTGTGAATGGCGCTGTTATGGAGGGGATCTGTGAATGGCACTGTTATGGAGGGGATCTGTGAATGGCACTTTTATGGAGGGGATCTGTGGATAGCACTGTTATGGAGGGGATCTGTGGATGGCACTGTTATGGAGGGGATCTGTGGATGGCACTGTTATGGAGGGGATCTGTGGATGGCACTGTTATGGAGGGGATCTGTGGATGGCACTGTTATGGAGGGGATCTGTGGATGACACATACCGTATATAGCATCTTATGCTATGTGTCATCCACAGATACCCCTCCATAACAGTGCCATTCACAGTCAGATACCCTCCATAACAGTGCCATCCACAGATCCCCCCCATAAGTGTCATCCACAGACCCCCCCCCCATAAGTGTCATCCACATGACAGACCCCCCCCCCCATAACAGTGCCATCCACGGATCCCCCTCCATAACAGTGCCGGCCCGTCATCCATAGATCCCCCTCCCCGCCACTCACATCACAGTAGTATTATAACATTAATAAATCGGTATCCGATCCGGCTGCAGTCAGTAACTTTAATTTTAACACAGGCAGCGGCGCAGCGCTCATCTCATCTCTTTAGTCTTTACTACAGACAGTACCTTACAGGCTCTTACATTCATTCAGCTCCCGCCTCCAGCCTGAGCCTCTCCAGTAACAAGTGCGGGCGGCAGCGCTCACTCACTGACGTCACGCGCCTGCGCCGCCTAGTGGGAGGAGCAGGCGTGTGACGTCAGTGAGTGAGCGCCGCCGCCCCCACACTGCCCTGCTGTTACTGGAGCTTTACCCCCCTGCCCCTGATGGCCGGCCCGGCGCAGGGCTGGTGCAAGGATTTTTGCCACCCTAGGCAAGAGGTAATTTTGCCGCCCCTTGACTCCGCCCACTGACCACACCCCTTTACCCGCCCCCTTTTTCGGCCTCCATTATGTAATTTGCCCCCACATACAGTAATACTGCCCCCACATACAGTGCCCTCCTTTATGTAATACTGCCCCCACATACAGTAATACTGCCCCCACATACAAACAGTGCCCTCCATTATGTAATTTGCCCCTCCAGTGCCCCCACATACAGTAATATTGCCCCCAGAGACAGTGCACAGTCAGACTCCATTATGTAATTTGAAATTGCCGCCAAAAGTCCCCCCCCCCCCGTACATACTTGTGTCGCTCGCTGACGCTGATGATCCTGTTCCTGTGGGGTGTCTTCTTTGTCTAGTGCTCTTTCCCTACCCCCGTAATATTTGTATACCTTCAGTCGTCACTTCCGGTTGTGACGTCCCCCCGGATATGACGATAGGATGGATCATGTGTATTGGTGCGAGATCCCGCGAGACCCGTGACCTCCTCCGGCCTCGCGGGATCTCGCGCTGAATCGACTTAACAGGGGCAGGCTGCAGCAGCACATCCACTATGAAGATCCGGCGGCAACTAGGAACACCCGAACAGCAGGAGGAGTCAGATCATTAATGCAGAGGAGGCGCAGCAGTCATGATGTCAGACATGGATCACAGGTAGGGGCGTGACGCGGGCGGCGGCTAGTAGGAAATTAGATGGATGGATCTCACAAGTAGGGGGCGTGGCACGGCGGCGGCTAATAGTACTCGGAATTCGGACTCCAGAGCGCCGGCGCCCCCAGGCAGAGTGCGCTCTACGCGGTGGCCTACTCTGCTTATGGGTGGCGCCGGCCCTGGCCCGGCGGCCCATAATTCGATCGGCCCACCGGGATTCTCCCGGTACTCCCGATGGCCAGTCCATCGCTGGCTCATGCACTTGAATGAGTCCACAATCTGGAAGGTCTGGTGCAGAATGGAGGCATGGAACCACACGAAGCCCTGCGGAGTGCTTATGTGGGGTTTCTCTCCATGCCTCCGCACCGCAAAAAAATAGAACATGTTCTATTTTTTTGTGTTGTGGAAGGATCACGGACCCATTCAAGTTAAATGGGTCTGGATCTGTCTGCGGCAGCCACAATGATGTTGCCCATGCATTGGGGAACGCAAATTGTGGTCCCCAAAGCACGGAACGGCCGGGCAACAGTGGTGTACATGAGCCCTAAAGGGGTTTTCCATGATTTTAATATTAATGACCTATCCTCAATATCAGATTGGCAATGTCAAGCTGTCCCATTGGGACGGCTCTGTAGTATACACTTGAATAGGAACGAGTCGCCTCATAAAAGTGAAGGGGACAGTTTGTAATTACACCTGCTCTTCGCTGCGCTGTCGATGGCATACAAGTAACAATGAAGGGAAGGCTGCACTCGCACGCAACGCAGCCTTCTCTTCAACCAGCTGATAAGGTGTCGGACCCCCGCCCATCTGATATTGATGACCTATCCTGGGGATAGGTCATCAATATTAAAATCCCAGAAAACCCGTTTAATTGTGCTTGTGTCTTTTCCACAATTTATAATGTAATAATATAAATTATCTTTCAAATTTTATCTGCAGGGAGAATAAGGAGGATTTATCATTGACTGACAACAGGCTCATTTCTTGCGCATTTTGCCCAAAACTTTCACCTTTTGTCATTTTTTTAGCTCCAAAAAGTATGATTTAGTGGATGATGTGCACTTTCCAGTGGCCTGACACATTTACTATAATTTATGAAAGAAGCTGCCATAAATGAAAGCGTAAATCTGTGCTCATTGCTGGCATAGATTTACTGTTCTGTCACACAGCCAGCCAGAAGATGAGCCAAATTTATTTAGATGCCTGCGCCTCTTGATACGTTTGTTGCGTCTTGCTCCATTGCACTTCTAATTAAAATTGTGGTCCTGGCTACGGTGGGAGACCGTGAAGAAGAACCGAGGGGAAAGGGATGACATGACTGTCAACTATAGATGGCTGGGGTGTGCGGGAAGCCATGGCCGGGTGCGAGCTAAATGAGGGGCATGCCTGATGGTGAGAGAGGTGAAGAAGGGGACGGGTGGGAGGGGTGAGAGCGCGGCGTCCGTGATGGGAGCGTGAGGCGGTGCTAAATAGGCCTCCTTCGCCCCTCCCACAAACGCAGGCTGAGCTTCAGCCTTGACTACTTGTGGTCCTGGCTACGGTGGGAGACCGTGAAGAAGAACCGAGGGGAAAGGGATGACATGACTGTCAACTATAGATGGCTGGGGTGTGCGGGAAGCCATGGCCGGGTGCGAGCTAAATGAGGGGCAAAAGTCAATGGGTAGGAAATATAAAAGGTGGAACTCATAGAGCTAAGCTGGTGAAGGCTTTGGCAATCTCGGCCCGCGGATTAGGGATGTAATGCGTGAAGCAGGAGGATTGCCATCTGCCCATTTTCTGGATGACGTGTGCTGGGACCCCGTGACTTGACGCTGCGGAAGCCGCGCCTATGCGAAATGAATGTCCCGAGATGGCCTTGGCATCGAACCCTAGTCCGGAAGCTAAAGTTCTGATATGATGGATGAACTGTGAAGCCGTGAGATATTTGGAGTTGAAGGGAAAGAGAGGGCTGCCTGGCGTGGAAACCTTTGAGATGGCGAGAAGCTTTTTGAACACGGCAACCGGGCACCATTCATTGAAGGTCTGGAAGTAGATCATTTTGACTGGTGGTCCCACTTGAGAAGTTTTGGTGGAAGGGAGAGAAAGGGTGCAATGCTTCTGCTGCCAGACCAGCTGGTCTGAAGTGGGGCCTGCGTGTCCGGGAGAGCTGGTGAATTCCCCGGGCCGTAAGAACCCGTAGAAACAGAGATACATGGCTGCTTTGATCACTATGCTTTTGTATGGCCCGAAAGGATCGTTGTCTAGGGAGGTGGAAAAAGCCCTGAACATTGCCCCGGTGACTGGTTTCCTGCGGGACTCCGGCTTGTTGCTGCTCTTTTGGATCCCTCTGAGGGTGGATTTAATGGCCTGAGAAGAAAATATGGATTGGCTGCCTGGGAAATCTAAGGTGAGGAAATGTTGAACCCCTGCAAAGTATAATTTGATGGTGCTGAAAGATAGGTGAAGGTCTGTGTGACAATAAGCCAGGAATGCCATGACATAAGTTGTTTGGTCCAGATGTCCTTGTGGGTGTCTGAGGGAGAATTGTGTGAAGGCTGTATTGATGGATAAGGAGTTATGGATGAGTGACTTGGCAGTTCTGACATGCTTGCTCAATCCATCATCAGTGTCTCGACGGCGGGTGGAGGGACCCCTGATAGATCTGCGTCTGGCATCACTTGAAAGAAAACCGAGAAGTTGAAACGGTAGAGGGCATCAGCTGCTGTGTTTGCTGAACCCTGTATGAACCTGCATGAAAAATGAAAATTGTATTTTAAGGCAAGGCATACTAATCTGCGGACAAAGGGCATGATTTGTGGGGAAGAGGAGCGACCTTTGCTGAGGATTTCTACCACTGCCTGATTGTCCGTGACGAAGACGACAGGCTTGTTCCTCCAGATCTCCCCCCAGGTCTGGGCAGCTGCCACGATGGGATAGATTTCTAACAGTGGAGAGGATATGATGGAACTCTGGATGGAAGAAATCTGAGGCGGCCAGGGACCCGCGAACCAGTGGTTGTTGAAAATGGCTGCAAACCCTTTTGAACCTGCTGCGTCGGAAAACACGGTGGGAGAATTATCATCCCAGGAAGGGACGAAGAGGGAGATGCCATTCCAGCTGGTCAGGAAATGGTGCCACATGTGGAGATCGGCCGTTGCGGCGGCGTCGAGGTGGATCAGGGAGTCCTGATCCGAGGCAGCAGGTAAAAGTTGCAGCAATCTGGAGATGAATGCCCGCCCCTGGGGCATGATCTTGGAGGCAAAATTTAACATTCCCAGACTCGACTGGAGTTCGACCTTGGTGAGGGTACTGGCCGCGACAGACCTCCTGATGAAATCTTGGATTTTTAGGAGTTTTTCGTCGAGCAATCTGGCTTCCATCTTACCAGTATCCAAGATGATCCCCAGGAATGTTATAACTTAAGATGGACCTTCAACTTTTGCTGGATGATCCCCAGGAATGTTATAACTGAAGATGGACCTTCAACTTTTGCTGGGGCAATCGGGACGTTCAGTTTTGAGAACAAGTCGAGAAGTACCTGGAGCTGATTGGGTGCTTGATCTGCGGTCTCGATCAACAGGAAGTCATCAAGATAATGGATGACCCTGGAGCATCCGCCGTGGTTGACCAAGACCCAGTGGAGAGCTGTGGCCAATTGATCAAAGAGCCAGGGACTGCTCTTTGATCCAAACGTCAGTCTGTCTGAGAAATAGTACCGTTCCCTCCACTTGATGCCGTAGAATTTCCATAAATGGGGTGAAACTGGAAGAAGTTTGAAGGCATCGGCAATGTCCGCCTTGGAAAGCCACGCGCCTGACCCCAGCTGGAGGATCAACCGAATGGCTTCGTCCAAGGAGGAGTACCGCATAGAGAAGTCTTCTGAAGGGATGAGTGAATTTAAACTAGGTGTGCTGGAAGCATGAGGAGCAGAAAGGTCGAATATCAGTCTTTTTTTATTTGAATTTTTTTTTGTGACCAGGCCAATGGGGTTGACCCTCCAGATGTCAAAGGGGGGGACTACGAATGGACCCAGGAGGAAACCCTTACTGATCTCAGACTGGATGAGGGAGTCCACTGATTCAGGATCTGCCAAGGCGGAACGGAGATTGGAACCCTCCCAAGTTGTTTGCGGGGAGGAAACTAGCCCTGTATGGAACCCCTGTGAAAAACCGGAGACCAAAAACTGCACGAAAGCGGGATCGTGGTGATGCAGCAGGAGGGCGGCTAGTAGATCAACGTTGACTCCAGCTAGTCATAGCTGTTTTGATGACCTTTGCGGACAGGACGACTGGGGATGGGCCCTGAAACAAATGGTGCAAACATGCAAAGCCTTGCATTTTGCGAAATAGCAATCAGACCAGTTGAAGTTGTTACAAACCTGACTTCTGCCCAAAAACACTATGGGCCTGCCCCATTTGTCTGTGTTCTGCCCTGAACTCGAAGACCCGGAAGGGAAGGCCGAGGGTCTGCCTTGGGCCAGGGCCCCTGAATTGGGACACCAGTCGGAGGAATGCAAGATGGACTGGCAATTGGCACAAGTGGGAGCTTTGAGGCCCGCAAAGTGCCTGCAGAAGAGCTCCATGTCTAGTGTGGACCAATCCGTGATGTGCCGGAACTGGGACAGAGCAGCAGCGGCTTTGGCGGAGAACGAACGATGATAATCGTAAAATGCGTGACCTCCATACTTGTGTCCCAAATCAGTGACCCTGTAGAGGTAGGTGTCGAGTTCCTCTCTGCGGTGCGGTTGGGCAGAGCATAGAATGTCTCGGAAAAGGCTGAAGGCCAGCACGAACTCTGGAATGGAGAGCTTTTTATGCAACCGGGCGTCTTTGGACTTGAGAACCACTGATACGTCTCCACATGCAATGGTCCTGTTCTCGTCAGAGTCGTGGGTAGAAATAAGTATGGAAGCCAAGTTAATGTCTTTACCTGCCAAAATGTCCTTCCGGATATTATCGGGAACGAAGTGTGATGGGGAAATGGTGAAGGAGCTGGGGGCCTGACTTGGGGTTGGGGCATGAATGGCGGACGGGCCTGGAACCGGAGAGGTGGGGGTGCTCGAAATTGATGGTCTGGTTTCCACCACCAGCAACCTGGTCTGCATGTCGGACACTGAACTGGTAAGAGTGTTGATAGCGGAATGAAGCTGGGCCAGCGCTGTCTGGACCGTGGACTGGGACACCTGATCTTCTGCCGCTGAGATAGGCCCCGCCATCAGTAGCCTGTACAACTCAGCTTTGCGGGCTGAGGCAGGATAGCGGATGCCTCTCCTGGTTAGTTCGGTCATAAGTTTCGGAATGGTCCATTGCCTAAATGAAAGAGTGCTTCCATGGGCCGAGCCAGGCGATTCCGGAATGGAGCGGGTCTCGGCGATATCAGATGCGTGGGACATCGTGCTGTGGAATGAAGAATGGAAGGTAAGAAGGGTGATAGAGCCACCTGACACCAGCGAGTGAATCCGTGAAACCCTCTGAATGACACCGAAGAGTGACTGAAATCCGTTACCAGGAAGAGGTTAAGAGGCCTGACCTACCTGACGAGCTGGCCTAGACTACCTGAAGGAAAGGTGACCTGCGGATGCCGGCCTGATCCTAAGGGATGAAGTAGTGGAACTAAACTTACCTGGACTTGGCGGATGAAATCGTAAACTGAAGTGACCTGGATGAAAAAGATGGCCTAGTATTGGTACCTTGAGGAATTCGCCTAGCGAACTTTGAACCAGACAGACCTCCTGGGTGACCCTAGAAACATGGGGTGAGGTTTGAGATAAGCAGAAGAAAGTAGAACCTGACGTGAATCAGGGAGCGGAAGCTGGGTCAAGCTTGACCGTGCCTGACACCTGTGAGGCGCCCCTGAATGACCTAATGCCTTGCGTGCGGCCGGAACCCGTGAACTAGCTACGTGGCTAGAGGCGAAGCCCCTGAGGCGCATCAGGGGCAACTAGGTTAGGACGGGCCGAGCGAGTAGAGCGACCGATGCACCTGCTGCGTGGCAGGACCGCGACAGCACCTGATGCGTGTCAGGAAGTGCAAATGAGACGTGAGAACCTGTCCCTGATGCGTGTCAGGGCGGTGGATGAACCTGATGCGTGTCAGGAAAACTAACATGGACTGCTACGTGGCAGACCACAACTGAAACCTGATACGTGTCAGGGAAAGAAACGAGACGGAAAGGGCATCTGCTGCGTGGCAGATGATTACGTGAATAAAACATTAAATGAGATAGAAAAATTGACATAAATCTGCTGCGTGGCAGATAATAGCGTGAATGAACCCAGAGCAAGACAAAAATTGACATGAATCTGCTGCGTGGCAGACAATAGCGTGAATGAACCTAAAGAAAAGACAAAAAATTGACATGAATCTGCTGCGTGGCAGACAATAGCGTGAATGAACCTAAGGAAAATTGACATGAATCTGCTGCGTGGCAGACAATAGCGTGAATGAACCTAAAGAAAAGACAAAAAATTGACATGAATCTGCTGCGTAGCAGACAATAGCGTGAATGAACCTAAGGAAAATTGACATGAATCTGCTGCGTGGCAGCCAATAGCGTGAATGAACCTAAAGAAAATTGACATGAATCTGCTGCGTGGCAGACAATAGCGTGAATGAACCTAAGAAAAGACAGAAAATTGACATGAATCTGCTGCGTGGCAGACAATAGCGTGAATGAACCTAAAGAAAGACAGAAAGTTGACATGAATCTGCTGCGTGGCAGACAATAGCGTGAATGAACCTAAAGAAAATTGACATGAATCTGCTGCGTGGCAGACAATAGCGTGAATGAACCTAAAGAAAAGACAGAAAATTGACATGAATCTGCTGCGTGGCAGACAATAGCGTGAATAAACCTAAAGAAAGATAAAAAATTGACATGAATCTGCTGCGTGGATTGCTGGGTATGGATTGGCTGAATGAAGTGTGCCCAGACTGAGAGTATGGTATGTGAAGAGTTTTGGTCATGTGACCTCAAGAGGGGTGACCAGGGTTGGTTGGATGCAGGTGCTATGGCAGAGCCTAAAATGTGCTGGATAATAAATCATGCTGGCTGTCGGGTTTCCCAGTGATGGGGATCTGAGCGTCGGCGTTTCCTGGAGACCAGTGTGGGAGCTGGGGCCAGCATGCAGACACGTGGAACGTTGAAGAGCGCGGCGCCGAGGCTCCCAGGATAGGGAGCAGCTCAAGGTGCCGCTTAGCTTACCAGGGGAGCGCGGTTCGGGAGGGTAGAGAAATTCAGACCGGAGGCAGGAACGAGCAGCAGCGAAGGTAGAGCGGCAGCGTCGGCACTGAACCCGGAAGTGAAGAGACGTCACGTGAGAGCGCGGCGTCCGTGATGGGAGCGTGAGGCGGCGCTAAATAGGCCTCCTTCGCCCCTCCCACAAACGCAGGCTGAGCTTCAGCCTTGACTACCTGTCATATGAACTACATATATTTTATTATAATATAATAATATAATTTATTAATAATATAATGTATACCCTACAGGTATATTATTGTAATATTTTAGTAAATGAACATGAACTTTATTACTAGCTACCACTATCCTAATTCTGTTAAAATAATACTATTAAACACAATTAAAGGTGTTGTCCGGGTTCAGAGCTGAATCCGGACATACCCTTATTTTCACCCAGGCAGCCCCCCTGAGGCTAGCATAGGAGCATCTCATGCTCCGATGCGCTCCCTTGCCCTGCGCTAGATGGCGCAGGGCACAGGCTCTTTTGTTTATCATAACACACTGCTGGGCGGAAGCTTTTCTCCCGGCAGTGTGTACGGTGATGTCACCGGCTTTGATGGGCGGGCTTTAGCGCTGCCCTAGCCGTTTTACTGGCTAGGGCAGCGCTAAAGCCCACCCATCAGTGCCGGTGACGTCACCGGACTTCCTGGCAGCCCCATGGAAAGCCCCGATACGTCACCGGAACTCCTAAAAATGCCTTTGCCCTGCACGATTTAGCGCAGGGCAAAGGAGAGCATTGGAGCATGAACTGCTCCGATTCTCAAGTCAGGGGGGCTGCCTGTGTGAAAATGGAGGTATGTCCGGGTTCAGCTAGCAAAACTGTAAAGTAAGCGAGCACTCAGTCTATGGCATCAATTTACATATTTAATGAAGCAATATATTAAAAATAAGCTAAAATTCTAAAGTATTAGCAGCATATATTAGAAAGCAGCAATAAGATATCACAATGGTAGCAGCATAGAAGATAATATAAATAAGATGTCACAATGGTAGCAGCATAGAAGATAATATAAATAAGATGTTATAAATAGGATGTCAAATAGGCCGCGTATATAGGGGAAGCCTCTATTGAGATAATTAGCAGCAACAAGAAAGAAGCAATAGGATATCACATTGGTAACAGCATAGAAAATAATGTGAATAGAATATCAAATAAATAAATACATTTAAGAATAGTGAATTTGTGGGAAGTGATATAGAAACAAATTAAATTCAAAGTGTTAAACACAAGTCCATACAATAAGTGGCTCTCCTAATCCTTAATATCCACGGAAAAAATGGTAATGGGCAATAGATGAAGCAATACAATTGATATGAAAAAAATATGTGAAACTTGTACTTTTTAATTGGTAGCAGATAGATACTTATGTTGCTTCTTTTTATGTAATTCGGATACAACCGCTGGTGGCAAAGTCGTCCCTGATTTCCTGCCACTGATTTTGCCGTGTGAACTTAGCCTGACAGGTTTTGCAAGACTGTTCTTGAGTTATTAACCCCTTCCCCAAGTACATTTATGTCATGGACAGGAGGATCTGAATAAAAATTACCATGACTGTAGGGTGCAATCACACATGGTGGAATTTTCCTCCAGAAAATGCAAAGGTGCAGATTTTTGGGTGTGAATTATGGTGCAGACTTTGTTGTGGATTTCTCTCTATTCAATTCAATGAGAAACTGATTCTGCAGTAGATAACACTGTGGAAAAATCCACAACAAAATCCACATGTTTCTGTTGCGGATATATCCTCATTGTTTTCTACTGCAGAATCAAATCCAATTGAATTGAATGGAGAGCTTCTCATACAGAAAATCTGTAACACAACAATATTTACGTTGGGGAATGGATAGACAATTTTCAGCACATAGGACAACATATGGAAAGTCTTGATGTTGCAGATTTTTTTTATTTATTTAAATAATTTTTATTTAAGAAACAACAAAATTATAACAAATACATAATTAAACAATGAAATCATCCATTCCCTTACGTCCTACCAGCAGCACAGATGGGGTTAACTTCCCCTGTGGACTGGTAGGACCGGCAGAATTTTTAATGAGCCCAAGAACCATAAACGATCTTAAGCTCCCTGAAAGGGAGGAGATCACCCCCCAGCCCACCGTGTTTTTTTCTGTCCTCTGGACAGGTGGACTGGCGGCGCTCCCCCTCAGGGAGCTGAAGAGTGCTAGGGGCTCTATTTTTCTTAAATCTAAAGTTT
The DNA here is from genome assembly GCF_905171765.1 of Bufo bufo. NCBI lineage: Eukaryota > Metazoa > Chordata > Amphibia > Anura > Bufonidae > Bufo > Bufo bufo. The sequence continues at coordinate 438,971,435 of NC_053390.1, read as the reverse complement.
GCCCTCTATGGCCTCTTATTGCCTTTATTATAGGCTAGTCGGCGTTCTATTTGGGGTACCGTCAGGGTGAGGGGTGTCCCCTCCCCTCTTCTTGTATCCAGCTTGGTATCCCGTCCTCCCTCGCCGCATGTGAGCGGCGTTATGGCCGTCGGGTGCCGCTGGGGTACTGTCGGGGAGGGGGGTTTCCCTCCCCTCTTCTTCCATCGAGTGCTGTGGTATCTCGTCCGTTCTCTCGCCGCATGTGGCGGCGCTATGGGCGCCGCCATCTCCGGAAGTGACGCGCACTAGGTGCGCTACGTCACTTCCGGTTTTTTCATAGCGATGCCGTGAGGGTAAACCTCACTGCTTCTATTAAAAGCTTTCTCCCTTTTTCACCCTGGGATCCAGGATTAGGTGGGGGAGACATTTAGGGTCGGGGGACCATGATGTTGACATGGGGGAGTCCTCCAATCCCGCCGGACGGACACAGCGTGTCTTTAGAGCGGATGAGACCCTTCTCTCCGTGATGCGCACGGAATGGAGAAAGCCTGAGAAGGGTCCAGTTCTCACTAGAAAATTCAAACTGATGTACCCGATGGCTAAACCCTTGGTGGAATCGTGGGGTTCCGTTCCCAAGGTGGACATGGCTATTGCCAAGTTGTCCCGGCGCACTCTAGTTCCTGCAGACGATGGGTCTAGTCTGCAGGAACCTCTAGACCGGAGGGTAGAGTGCACCCTTAGGAGGAATTACGTGGCGGCTGCTGCCTCCTCATCAACTTCTATTGCGGCCACGGAGGTAGCCGCCTATTTACGCTCTAAGCTTAACAGTATCCAGACGGACGTTGATCAGAGTGTATCAAGGGATGATATCCTGGCAGCCTTCAAGTCGGCCAATCTGGCCATGGACTTCCTGGTCGATTCTACCCAGATGCAGCTGAAGCTGGCCGCCAAAACTATGGCCCTAGTTTCGGCTGCCCGCAGACCACTCTGGCTGAAACCTTGGATCGCTGATAACGCGTCCAAGTTCAATCTTTGTGGGCTCCCCTTCGAGCCGGATAGGCTATTCGGGTCCGAATTGGACAAGATAATGGAGGGGCCCCAGGCAGGAGAAGAAAGGCGGAGGTCGTCCAGGGCAGCAGTCTAGGCGCAGAGATTGGGGGGGACCATCTCGTAAATATTCGAGACGCTCCCGTAACCCACCAGGGAGGCAAAGCCCTCCTGACTATGGCCCTCTTCGAGGCTCTTGGATAAGCCCTGCTGCCCCTGCAGCATCTCCCCTAGATTTTCCCGTACCCCTCCCCCAGATTCCCGTGGGGGGTCGTCTTACCCATTTCAAAGACTCTTGGAGCCGGTTGATTGCAGACCCCTGGGTCCAGGACATAGTTTCCCTCGGGTACCGGGTAGATCTTATCTCTCTCCCCCCAGAGAGATTCATCGCCACACGAAACTTCGGGTCTGCCAAACAAGTGGTCCTAGAAGCTTACATTCAGGACTATATTTCCAAGGGAGCCCTAGAGGATGTGCCGGCAGGGGAGAGGGGCCTAGGGATTTATTAACCGGTGTTCCTGGTTCCCAAAAAGACGGGAGATCTCCGGATGATCATCGACTTGAGATTTCTCAATCGATTTATAAGGAAAACAAGGTTTCGCATGGAAACCATAAGGTCAGTCAGCCATATCCTCAACCCGGGGGATGTCATGGCTACTCTGGACCTCAAAGATGCGTATCTTCACATTCCGATCCATTCCGCGTCCCGGAATCTCCTCAGGATCGCGGTCCAGATATCAGGGGTTCGCAGGCACTTTCAGTTCGCCGCGCTTCCCTTCGGAATCTCTTCACCAAGGTGAATCCCCTTATCTTCACCAAGGTGGTGGTGTCGGTGGTGGCAGCTTTGAGACTTCAAGGACTGACTATTATTCCTTATCTGGACGATTGGCTTTTCATAGCCTCTTCAGTTCCGATCCTTACCCACCATCTTCAGGTCGCAATCTCTTTTCTCTTCCGCCTAGGCTGGATTATCAACTGGCAGAAGTCGAATGTGAGCCCATCGACTTCAATCCATTACTTAGGATTCGTGGTCGACTCTGTGGAGATGTCCCTCCGGTTGACTCCAGAAAGGAGAGCGCGGATTCAGGACCTAGCAAAGGTCCTTTATGTCCCTCGTCGAGTCTCTATCCGGACTCTCATGAAGATGCTGGGACTCATGTCAGCGGCTGCGGATGCAGTCCCTTGGGCGCTATGGCACCTCCGTCCTCTTCAGTCGGAGGTCTTACACCTATGGAACGGCAACCCTGCGGGGCTAGATTCCCTGTGCTCCCTGTCCGGTCAAACCCGGAATTCCCTCAGATGGTGGTTTCAGCTACCACCAGGGAAGTCTATGACCCAACCAGTTTGGGTCATATTGACTACAGACGCGTCCCTTGTAGGCTGGGGCGCTCACCTGGACGGATCCCCAATACAGGGATCTTGGTCTCCTCTGGAGCGGCGTCTTTCTTCCAATCTTCGCGGGATGCGAGCTATCCGGCTAGCCCTCCTTCACTTTGCCCCTCAGATCCGGGGCAAAGCAGTGAAAGTCCAGTCAGACAATATGACTGCAGTTCTCTATATAAACAAACAGGGAGGCACAAGATCATTGCCCATTCTGTCAGAGATCGGGGTGATTCTTCGGTGGGCAGAGACGAACCTTTCCCATCTATCTGCCGTTCATATTCGAGGCTCCCTCAATATGATAGCGGACCGCTTAAGTCGAGGATTACCGACCATGGAGTGGTCTCTGCATCCGGAGATCTTCAGGCAGCTAGTTCACAGATGGGGTATGCCAGAAGTGGATCTCATGGCAACCAGGTTCAACGCCAAGGTGCTGAGGTTCTGTTCCCTCTACAGGGAAGACAACCCCCTGGCGATAGATGCTCTGTCAATACCGTGGAGGTTCAGGCTGGCTTACATCTTCCCTCCGTTTTCCATGATACCGAGGGTATTGATGAAAATCCGTCAGGATCAGGCCTCGGTAATAGCCATCATACCGTTTTGGCCCAGAAGATCCTGGTTTACCCAACTCATTCAGATGAGTCGGAACAATACTGGAGACTCCCCCCGGAGCAGACCCTGGTGTCGTGGGACACTCACCTCTGCCCAGATCTGCACAGGTTCAACCTGACAGCCTGGAGGTTGATCAGTCCCTTCCCAATATAGAAGGGCTTTCCGAGTCGGTCCTGAGAACTTTGTCGCATTCCCGAGCAGAGTCTACAAAGAAGGCCTACTCCAGGATCATGAGAATCTTCGTGGCATGGTGTGATTCCAGACAGGTGGCGTCCGCAGATCCGCCCCTTCCTGCGATACTTCAATTTCTTCAAGATGGATTAGATAGAGGCCTATCTCCAGCTATCTTCTAATGGTGGTCCAAGACATTGTCCGATTTAATTAATCACCCAGATTCCAACAGAGTAAAATACACTGCTCAAAAAAATAAAGGGAACACTTAAACAACACAATGTAACTCCAAGTCAATCACACTTCTGTGAAATCAAACTGTCCACTTAGGAAGCAACACTGAGTGACAATCAATTTCACATGCTGTTGTGCAAATGGGATAGACAACAGGTGGAAATTATAGGCAATTAGCAAGACACCCCCAATAAAGGAGTGGTTCTGCAGGTGGTGACCACAGACCACTTCTCAGTTCCTATGCTTCCTGGCTGATGTTTTGGTCACTTTTGAATGCTGGCGGTGCTTTTACTCTAGTGGTAGCATGAGTCTACAACCCACACAAGTGGCTCAGGTAGTGCAGCTTATCCAGGATGGCACATCAATGCGAGCTGTGGCAAGAAGGTTTGCTGTGTCTGTCAGCGTAGTGTCCAGAGCATGGAGGCGCTACCAGGAGACAGGCCAGTACTTAAGGAGACGTGGAGGAGGCCGTAGGAGGGCAACAACCCAGCAGCAGGACCGCTACCTCCGCCTTTGTGCAAGGAGGAACAGGAGGAGCACTGCCAGAGCCCTGCAAAATGACCGCCAGCAGGCCACAAATGTGCATGTGTCTGCTCAAACGGTCAGAAACAGACTCCATGAGGGTGATATGAGGGCCCGACGTCCACAGGTGGGGGTTGTGCTTACAGCCCAACACCGTGCAGGACGTTTGGCATTTGCCAGAGAACACCAAGATTGGCAAATTCGCCACTGGCGCCCTGTGCTCTTCACAGATGAAAGCAGGTTCGCACTGAGCACATGTGACAGACGTGACAGAGTCTGGTGACGCCGTGGAGAACGTTCTGCTGCCTGCAACATCCTCCAGCATGACCGGTTTGGCATTGGGTCAGTAATGGTGTGGGGTGGCATTTCTTTGGAGGGCCGCACAGCCCTCCATGTGCTTGCCAGAGGTAGCCTGACTGCCATTAGGTACCGAGATGAGATCCTCAGACCCCTTGTGAGACCATATGCTGGTGCGGTTGGCCCTGGGTTCCTCCTAATGCAAGACAATGCTAGACCTCATGTGGCTGAAGTGTGTCAGCAGTTCCTGCAAGACGAAGGCATTGATGCTATGGACTGGCCCGTCCGTTCCCCAGACCTGAATCCAATTGAGCACATCTGGGACATCATGTCTCGCTCTATCCACCAACGTCACGTTGCACCACAAACTGTCCAGGAGTTGGCAGATGCTTTAGTCCAGGTCTGGGAGGAGATTCCTCAGGAGACCGTCCGCCACCTCATAGGAGCATGCACAGGCGTTGTAGGGAGGTCATACAGGCACGTGGAGGCCACACACACTACTGAGCCTCATTTTGACTTGTTTTAAGGACATTACATCAAAGTTGGATCAGCCTGTAGTGTGTTTTTCCACTTTAATTTTGAGTGTGACTCCAAATCCAGACCTCCATGGGTTGAAAAATTAGATTTCCATTTTTTTTATTTTTGTGTGATTTTGTTGTCAGCACATTCAACTATGTAAAGAACAAAGTATTTCAGAATAATATTTAATTAATTCAGATCTAGGATGTGTTATTTTTGTGTTCCCTTTATTTTTTTGAGCAGTGTATATTATCATATGGAGATCTTTTCACCAGCATCTTACACAGAGCACTTTTCTCCCATTGAGAGAATAACCATAGCTGTCCAGCTATAAAATAGCCCTTAAAGTAGGGGACATTAAAACCAGTTACAGAATACCATTGAGAGATACCAGTATCACCTCAAAGAACGAAAGCACAGACAGTTCGCTAGGGACTCTCAGGACTTTAAGGAAGACAAAGCTTATCTGTTCCTAACCAATCCTGACAATTCCCAAAGAACTGACGTGTCCTCTTCTGAAACAGAAGTTTCAGATAACGAGAGGGACAGATACCCTAAGACTAGGGAACGAGGTCGTGGTAACTTTAGATCTAGGCGCCGGGGCGGCCGCTATAACACGAACCAGCCAAGCAACCAGGCACAATGTGCATCCCCTGCCCCACAGTCATCTTCATCTGCCTCTTTTTTAGATCAAACAATGCACTATCCATTACGGAGTCGAAACACCCTACCTCCCCCCAACCAATAGGGCCTACTTAGGACAAACTGGTAATTAACTTGTCATCACGTCCTTTAATCGAAGTAGAGACTAAGGTATTGAGACGAGGCTTATCCTTTGTCCCTACCACTAAATTTTATCTTTTTCGCTGGACTAAGGATCTCCACCGGTTCGCCCGCAATCTGAAGTGGCACAAACACTTCAAGCTTAGAGACAAAAAAGAGAGCGGTGAGCTGGGCGGTAGAAATCCTGGATGATGTACACCTCTTGTATAACCTTGATACCATGCCTAATAATCCTGAAGGCACAGGTCCTTTCACAGACCTTAAAAACAGAAGTACTAAAATGCCTCCAGTGGGAGATATCTCATGCATTGACGTTTTTTTTAAAACAAACCATCACCGAATTAACTGGGATAATCTCAAATCCCACAAAGTTTAACTGTAGTACGAATAAGAGGCAGGTGATAAAGGAGCTATCGAAAGACACTGATATCATTAATAAACCCTCTGATAAAGGGGGTAATGTGGTAATCTTAGACACCCCAGCCTATCGTGATATGTGTCTCACAATACTCAGCGACAGACAAGGTTACGAGGTATTACCATCTGACCCTACCCCAAGATTCCAGCTGGAACTGAGACAGATTCTGACAAAAGCCAAGATGGACAAGCTCATTAGCAGCGATGAGTTTGAGTTCCTCTACCCATTACACCCGACAATGGCAACTTTCTACTGCCTACCCAAGGTCCATAAGGGCACATTGCCCCTTAAGGGTCGGCCAATTGTCTCAGGGGTAGGTAGTCTGCCTCAGAACAGCGGAATCTATGTGGATCGGATATTGGGTCCGTTTGTACAATCACTTCCCTCCAATGTGAGAGAAACGGGTGATCTACTCTCTAAGCTAGAGAACCTTTGCCTAGAACCTAGTTGGTTCCTTGCATCAATTGATGTTGAGGCCCTGTACTCTTCCATCCCCCAAAATAAGGGTCTCCTAGCTACAGCACATTTCTTGAGAGCCAGGGGACGACAGTTCTCCGCACATAACGAGCTGGTTCTCCATCTTATGAACTTTGTGCTATCTAGCAATTGCTTTCTCTTTGACGGTCGGATATACCACCAGCTCAGAGGCACCGCGATGGGCAGCTCATGCGCGCCATCTTACGTGAATTTGCTCCTGGGCTGGTGGGAAGAGACCATCGTATTTGGTGATGCACCCAGCTGGTACACTGAATACATCATCCTCTGGGCCCGCTACATAGATGACATTTTCATTCTGTGGAGCGGGTCAGAGGATGACTTTAAGAGGCTGGTGGAGGAGCTCAATCATAATACCATCAACCTCAGGTTTATCTCGCTTATTGTACGTAATAATCTCCCATTCCTGGACATATGTATATCCAGGGACATCAAGGGGGGTTTGCAGACTACGAAAGAGACATCTACGAACTCACTACTTCGATGGGACAGCTGTCATCCTATCCCACTGAAACGGGGGATCCCCGTGGGTCAATACTTAAGGCTGAAACCTAATTGCTCGGAACAACGGGAGTTCAAACGTCAGGCAAACGAGCTAAGAAAACGTTTCCGGGCACGAGGCTACCCTGACAACACATTGAGAAAGGCCTATCAGAGAGGTCGACAGGAGACACGCACTACACTTTTGCATCCTACTGGGGCCCCAAAAAAAGACTACGAGTCATTGGCACATTTGACTCAGCGGCCACTCAAATTAAAGAGATCCTGGGACGCAATTGGGATACCCTCCTGATGGATACGGATCTGGCCGATGTAATCAGTCCTCATCCATCAGTGACCTTAGGAGAGGGACCAATCTCAAAGACCAATTTGTCCATAGCCATTATAGTCCCCCCAAAAAAAGGACATGGCTGGACAAACCGGTCATTGGATGCTTTAAGTGTGGTCGCTGTAGCTTCTATAAGTTTGTCACCCAGGGCAAATCACTGGTATTGGACTCCACAGGCTTTACCCACTACATACGCGATTTTATTAACTGTCGCACCGCAGGAGTTATTTACCTCCTTACCTGCGAGTGCGGAATAAGATATGTAGGTAAAACCTGCAGGGAATTACGGGTACGTATGGGCGAGCACACTGGCGACATACGTAGAAACAGGGATACCCCAGTGGCGAGACACGTTCACTCTGCCCACGGTGGGCTGGCGTCAGCAATCACATTTCTAGGCATAGAACTGATCAGGAAGCCACCACGAGGGGGGGATTGGGATAAACAGATCCTCCAGAGAGAGTGCTGGTGGATATTCAAACTTAAAACCACCAACCCCCACGGTTTGAATGATCAGCTACAATTTAGCTGTTTCCTGTGACCCGGATTGATGCCCTTCACCCAACAGTACTCTCTGCCCACGTACAAGATGGGGTGATTAATCGAGTGGATTAAGGGGCAATCATATCATCATATCATCTCTATATGCACCCCTTCCACTATTCATTCACCCTTTCCTTTTTGAGCTCTTCCCCCTCTTTTCTCCTATTTGTTATAATTTTTTATCAATGTTCACTTACCCTATCTAGATTCATAGGTCTGACTGCCAATAATGTCCCCCTCTGGGTCCCATGCAGGAGGTGATGCTTATTATCCCCTCAAGCCCTAGCATGAGTGTAGTTGTAGGAGCTGATTTGTTTTAACCAATGGCCCCTCCCACTCTAGCTACCCTCTATGGACAGCCGGCGCTGCGCTCTGTCCCGATGACGCCCTCATGCCGTGACGTCGATGAGGGCGCCGTGACGTTGGTGAGGCTGCGCCGCGAATGGTCTGCCCTACAAGCAGGTGCGCATGCGCCAGTGGGTACGGAGCGTGCCGCGTCACGTGACATATGCATAATCATGTGGGTGGCGGCTACGCCTATCACGCATGCGCACAGCCATCCCTCCCCTTCCATTTAAACCCTACAGCGCGCTTAGTTGTGCTGTCAGATGCCGGCAGACTGGCAGCACGCTCCCCTGCCCTGCCTCACTTCCTGGTAAAGGCCACACGCGCTCCAAGGAAAACAGTGAGTAACCATCCCGACATGCTACTAGATTGAGCCGCAGATAGTCCCTCACCCTGATTGGATTCCTCTTGATGTTTTCCATTTTTCAGGTGCCTAGGTTGAATAGGACTAAAAACGTCCTTCTAAGTCTGCGCCACTACAATTCCATTCCCCCCCCCCTTCTGTTTTAACCACACAGTTGCTTTGGGAGTGGGGGTTCTTCCTCTACCCAAGACCCTTGTCCCCTGATGAGTTAAGAGGTCTTTTACACTTAGAGGTCTTTTTCCTTTAGATACAGATATATTCCCATATGAAATGCGTAGGGACGTCGAGTATATCTCCATATAAGTTCTTTACTACCTCTACCTTTCTGATACACCCTGGGTTTACTTTCCTTGCCCCTAATAGGGCCACTCTCCCTGTCCCTGACAGGGTGACCTAGGGTAATTTATTTAGGGTTAGGTTCCGGGCGGGGCCACCCCTTGCGGGGATAGGACCCCGTGTTAGGAGGTTTACTTTAGGGCATAATAGGCCAAGTAGGGCATAAACAGGGACAGACTCTCCCTGTGGCCCTCCAGCACAAAGTAACCACCCACTGGAGGACGTATTCAAGCTTGAGAACCACTTCTGCTTGTGTACCGCACGAGAAGGTCCAGACCGTCCACCACCGGTAAGACCCACCCTTTTCTTTTGCCTATTGGCATGTCTATAGACCTCTAGGCACACCGCCGTGGTCTTAACTTCATTTATGTTCATTGTCTATCAGTCCTACTTCTGCCCTGTCTAGAGGCGGTATTGCGGATTTGACCAAAAGGTGACCTGGTACACCAGGTTCCTTGCCGTTGTCTGTATTGTTTGTCTGTAGGGGGTCCTCTTTCCCATTTCAGGGATCTTAATTTTTGATAATAAAAGTTAGGTTTTAAAACGTTGCTGCCCCCTTTGTTTCATATAGTCCTAATTACCGAGCAGCATTGGGGGTGGGTGCCACTGCACCTTTCTCCCCTGAGGGACCACCCTCTATATTTCGACATTAAACCCTCCCTGCTCCAAAGGCTTATAAAAATAGCTCAACTTTAACCTCAATCGCTTTCTTCCCCTAAGAAGATCAATAATCATCCTCTCAATGAGTTTGAAAAACTTCTCGTCGATCCTCGATTTACTTATGAACGGAGTCAAGTTAAGGTGAATAAAGTCATCGATCCTGGGCAATATCCTCATGCTCAGATATTCGAATGAGTCAACAACTTTTAAGATCCCCAGGATCCCCTCGCTTATATATTCAAATCTATCTAATAACATAAGGGTTGTTTCTGACCAATTAATATCTAGTCCAGAGACTTCCCCAAAGGAGTTAACTGTACGAATAAGGCCTCTTGGACATGAAAGTTTTTTTTTACTGTTTACGTTCCGTTTTTTGCGTTTCATATGCGGTCCATATACGGAACCATTCATTTCAATGGGTCCGCAAAAAAAAAAGGAATTTACTCCTTATGCATTCCGTTTCCGTATTTCCGTTTTTCCGTTCCGTTCAAAGATAGAACATGTCCTATTATTGCCCGCAAATCACGTTCTGTGGCTCTATTCATGTCAATGGGGTTGTAAAAAAAATGAACAGATACGGAATGCACCTGTATGCCTTCCGTATCCGTTCCATTTTTGCGGAACCATCTATTGAAAATGGTATGCCCAGCCCAATATTTCTATGTAATTACTGTATACTGTATATGCCATGCTTCCGTTTCCGTTTGCGATCCGCAAAAAACGGAAACCAAACAGAAAAACGGAACGGAAGCAGAACGGAAACACTACTAATACAAAAAACAAAAAAACGTATCCATTTAAAACGGACCACAAAACACTTAAAAAGCCATACGGTCATGTGCAAGAGGCCTAATTCTTAGGATAGTTCTATTAGTGTGATTTATAAAAAAAATAACACATCATCCGCATATAAAGAAATCCGATCCTCCAGACCCAGTACTCCAAACCCCTCAATTATTGTATCTTGCCTAACCCTAAGAGCCAAGGGCTCCATATAAATATTGAACAGTAATGGAGAAAGCAGACAGCCTTGACGAGAAGCTCTAGTCAACATAAAGCTGCGGGTCAAACTACCATTTAAATTCTTGCAATAGGGGAATTATACAAAAGCTTAACCATGTTTATAAAATTCATACCAAATCCCATCCTTCCTAACACCTTCCATAATAACCCCCACTCCACCCTATCAAATGCCTTGGAGGCATCTAATGACAGAATGGAGCTGGAATCCCCCCGGAAGACTGTAAATTTGCAAAAAGTTTATGAAGGTTAAGATGTCTACCTGTCACGTTCGAGGAGGGAAAGGGGTAAGGGTAAAAAAGTCCTCGTAAAACCCTGACTAACTACCAGTATGAACAGACCCCAGTGGTAGGCGTGTTCATACACAGGAATACCTAATGTCCTAACTCACCCTATAGGACCCTGGTACTAATGTCAGGACTGAGACAACCTGTTCCTCCAAAAGGAAGGACGTACAGGAGGCTCCCTCAGGCCTAATACAAATGACAGGGAAATGCAATACAAAGAACTCAAACAAAATACAAACAGAGAAAGGAAAGACGTAACTTCAAAGGAGCAATGGAAGCACCAGGAACTCCGCCAAAATCCACACACCAACAATCCACAACTCAAACTGAAGCTATAAACCGCACAGCATAGTGGGAGAAGCAACTATAAATAAGGAACGTTAAATGACCACATTACCAACACCTGAGGCAAGGAGCGTGGCCATTACCAGAAACACAGATGCCTATTGATCCACAAGAAAAACCTGTCAGATCATACCATGTGTTGCCAATCTCACCAATCTCCTGCCACCTGTCACGGGAACGTCTGTGACAGTACCTTTATCAGGGATAAACCCGTTCTGATCTGGATGTATAATCACGGAAATAACCCTAGAGAGTCTTGTTGCCAGCATCCTTAATAGGAGCTTAACATCTGTATTAAAGAGCTATCGGTCTGTATGATCCCATATCTAAGGGGTCCTTTCCTTTTTTCGTAATTAATATAATTACCACTTCTGTCATTGACTCGGGTAGGAAACCATCCTCCAATGACTTATCCATTACCCTCAAAAGGCGTGGAAAAATAACCTCACCGTACTTGCGATAAAACTCATATGGGAAACCATCCGATCCAGGAGCGGAATTTCCCGAACATGCCTTTATTGCTGCCTCTAACTCCTGAAGGGAGAATTCTACTTCAAGGGATTCCCTCTTTGTTTCAGTGAGAACCGGAAAAATTATGGAGTCCAAATAGGCATCCATCTTTTCATCCGAGATATTATTAGTGGAGCTATATAATTCCGAAAACAGTTTTAGGAATGCCCCCTTTATTTTATCCGTCTCTTCAGTAATTATGCCCTCGGGTAAACGAATACTGAGTATTTCTTATTTTTGGTCCTGATTAGATATCACTTTAGCCAACAATTTTCCTGGACGGCTGGATTCACTAAATAGTTTTTGTCCCCTGAAAAAAGCCTCTGCTAGGCCTTTTCCAGGAGAAAATCTGAATACTCCTGGCTTGCATTCTGCATTGCCCTTCTATTCTCCTCTGTTTTATTTCTGGAGAACTGATTCATCCCACATAGCGCAGCTGCCTTCAAAGCACTCTCTTTCTTCCCATAGCCCCTACTTAAATTGGTGATATTGCTGACAAGTAAACTCCTCACAAAAACACATCTCACACCAGTTGGATTTTAGCAGATATATAATTATCATCCCAGAAGTACACATATCCTGTTTCATCCAGTCATGATTATCTATTAGGGACAGCCAGTAAGGATTTAATATAAAGGGGGTACTACCCCTTCCCTATCACCAGTCATACAAAGCTCAAGGTATACTGGCACATGGTCCGAGAGTGACCTGGCTTCATATTTCATATGTTTCAAATATTTTTCATTAAAGGGCTTCTGTCACCCCCAAAACACAATATTTTTTTTTTGGGCTTGTTAAAATCCTTATTTAACGACTATTCCCTATATAGGGCTCTTACCTTTGTCTGTGACTTCGTTTCCATAAAAATCTCCTCCTCCTGTTGATTGACAGGGCAGCATTTCAAATCCCGCGCCTGTCTTTATTCGGCGCAGGTGCTCTGAGAGAAGAAGGCTCGCCTCCTCAGCACTCCCTCAGTGCTCCTGCGCCGATGACGTCACCGAAAGAGAACACGTCATCGGCGCAGGCGCACTGAGGGAGTGCTGAGGAGGCGAGCCTCCTTCTCTCAGAGCGCCTGCGCGGAATGAAGACAGGCGTGGGATTTGAAATGCTGACAGGGCCAGCCGGAGGAGGAGAGCGCTCTCTGGTCCTGTCAATCAACAGGAGGAGGCGGCGTTTTTTTGCGGTGGCTACCAGCAAGTAGACACCCTACTTGCTGGTAGTGAAGTGATTTGCATATTTCAAAAGATCGATTTTTATGGAAACGAAGCCACAGACAAAGGTAAGAGCCCTATATAGGGAATAGTCGTTAAATAAGGATTTTAACAAGCCCAAAAAAAAATATTGTGTTTTGGGGGTGACAGAAGCCCTTTAATTAATGCCAGGTCAATCCTGGACATACAGTTCACAGATTTGGATACACAAGAATAAGCTCTCCTCCCCCGTCCATGAAAACCCCAGGCATCAACAAAACCCGACTTCTGACAGAATTGTGCCAACGGGGATCCCTGATTAGATACAACAATATGACTATCTCCACCCATAGAAGTCCGGTCTAACTTGAGATTAATAACACAATTAAAATCCCCATTCACTAAAGTAAGACAGTCTGGACGTGGCTCCATAAATGTTAGTAAGTACGTATAAAGAAAAAGGAGGCGGAATATAAATAAAAGGTAGAATACATAGTCTTCCAGCAAGTTTCCCATAAAGGAAAACATTTCTCCCATACTTATCAATAGAGGATGCCTCGCAGACAAAATCAATCTTTTTATGTATAAACGCCATCACTCCTCTAGAGTAACTGGTAAAAGTTAATGAAATGACTGCGATACCCATCCTCTACTAATCTGCGCGTTGTTTCTTCAGTAAAATGGGTTTCTAATAGACAGACAACTGCTGGTAGATGTCTCTGAACTAGGTCAAACACTGCCTGTCTTTTTAGCTTATCCCCAAGTCCCCGTACATTCCAGGTCAAAATTCTTACAGACACACAGTATAGTCAACTAGGCGAATTCAAAAGTAAAAAGCCCCCTTAAAACCCAACCCCTCCTATTATCCATCCTAAGAGACGCATCGCTACCCACCCACAAAACCTCTATCCTCCCCCCAGAACCCCATGATCCGCCACTATCAAGAAGCAGACCTATCTACTCAGATCATCCCTCCCCACTAATCCTGCCTCCACCAAGAAAAACAATCACAAAGGGATAGGAAAACAAGAAAAATACAGCACTAGTCAAACATTGCTCCGATCTAGCCAATCAGTAACACGGGCCGGACTTTAAAAAAAGTTAGTTGCTCCATTAAATATTATCCGAAGTTTGGCTGGATACAAAAAAGAGTACTTATAGTCTTTGGCCTGTAGACGTTTTCTAACAGCCAAAAAACTGCGTCTCTTTTCTTGAATCTCTTTCCAGAAGTCCGGAAAAGAGGACAGGTTACTACCATTATATATAATGGGGGGACACTACCTGGCCCTCTTTAAAATCCTGTCTCTATCCTGGGAAACAAGGATCTTTGCCAGGAGTACCCGAGGCTGCATTCCAGGAGTTGGCTTACCCCCGGGGATCCAATGGGCCCTCTCTACTAAGAATAAGGACGAGAAGTGTTCCTTTCCAAAATTTTCCAGGATCAGAGACTGTCATTCCAATAGGATTTTTTTCCCCTGCACCCTCAGGAAGCCACAGAATTCTCACATTGGATCATCTCGAACTGTATTCAAGAGCCACGACTTTTTTTTTGTAGATTATTATATTCCGTTCTTAACATGGCAATTTCAGATTTTAATATTTTCATACTTCATACTCCAGGGAGTATGGCTCTGTCTCATATCTTTGTTACATCGTCTCTAATTATAGACACGTCCGACTGGACTGCCTCCAGCAGCATTGCAATATCTTGTATCACCTTTCCATTATTTTTGACTGTGGCTATAATCTCCTCCCATAGGAGTGTCCATTTCCTCTGCCCTCTCCCCAACTCCATTCTGGAAATAATTATCCACTGCCTCCTCCGATCTTGATCCAGCAATGTTTTTTTTTAACGTTAGATCCTGCTTCCCTTTTTGTCCAATTCTTGTATTTATATTTGGCGATTTTAAAAACTGGTCAATTTTTACAGCCTCTGCAGATCTCTGTCCTGTTTTAGACAACGACAAGTCTATTGACCCATGTTTTTTTTTCTTCTCTTTTTTTTTTTCTCTTCCTCCCCTCCTTTTTTTTCTCTTTTTTATTTCCTTCTCTTTCTCTTTTTTTTCCTTCTTTCCTTTTTTTTTTACTCTTTCCTTTCCTTTTTTTCATTTTCTTCTTTCTTTCCTTTCCTTTTCTTTTTTTTTTTTTAAGGGTAGAAAGTTTTTTTTTGTTTTTTTAACTCCTCCTAGATTTTTCTTTCCTCTTTTCTTCTTTTCCTCTCCAGAACTCCCCTCCCTTTTCTCCCACCTCTCCCTCCTGATTCTTATATCAATATCTCAAAATAAATTTAAAAAAAAAACACCAGGGGAAGAAAAGGGCAGGAGATGAAAGGAAAAAAAAGTCCAAAATAGGTAGATCTCACCATGATTCACTAACGAAGCAGAAGGGGCTTGAGGTCTATGCAAACTTTGTTTCAGAGCTGAGGAGTTAAGTACAGAGGGAGCTTGGGCTTATAAAAAGTTTCTTCTAGGGCTGAGAAGGAAGGAGGGGGGAAAACAAACAGGCAGTCAGCAAGGAGCTTAAACCGGAGCAACATGAACACTGGGTGCAGCAAGGAGTACAAACCAGGCTTCCTATCAGGCCCCACAGGACCCCAGCCCCACTCAACACGGAGCTGTCGTCCAACGGAGGAAGCCAAACAGCCGCGTCCGGGACACAAATCAGAGCACAGGTTGCTGCAGGAGCAGAAGCACTAGGAGACGGACCACAAACAGCGGGGGAGAGCAGAGTAAGGGGGAAAAAAAGCAGTCAGCGGTAGGTGGTGCTCGCTCCCTCTCACATCATAAGTTCCCCGGCAAGAGTCTCAACATCCAGACACATAGCAGTAGGCATGGGAGCGAAGTATGAGCGGCATCAGGATCACGGAGGCAGATCGGGAGGAGGAGGAGTGCGGGACGTCACGTCCCCCAACAATGATGTTGCAGACTTTCTGGTGGAATTTTCCACCACACGTGAGTGCACCTGTACAAGTATAATGCTGGTTCTCAGAATATGGTGACAAAAACAAATGATTAAAAAAAAATTATTATGGCTCTCAGAATGCAAAAAAAACCAAAAAAAAAACCACTGAGCTCAAATGGTTGAAATGAAAGAATGTGTCCTCAAGTGGTTAAAAGCTTCATCCTCAAGGGCTTAAAATTGATTCTATCATTTCTATACATTTTATACTTACTCGCCAAAATTAATTCTGGAGTGATTTCTTGCAATTTCAAGGACAGCAGTGGGTCCACCAACCAGCAAAGCACCACGAATTGCGATTGCCAGGAAACCAGAAATCATTACTAGTACTTGAAATACATCTGTCCAGATCACAGCTTTCATACCACCCTATGGGAGACATACACAAGGGGGCACATTTATCAAGCTCACCTTTTTTTAGGCGTACACTTAGACAAATATTTGCTTTGTCTGTCTTTCTTTTGCCGACTATTTTTCAAAAGTCTTACAGCACTTTATGAATTAGACTAAGGGCTCATGCACACGGCCGTTGCACGGAAGTGGCCGTATTGTGGCCGCATACGGCGGGTCCCCAATACACGGGCACTGGCCATGTGCACCCTGCATCACGGATGCGGACCCATTCACTTGAATTGGTCCGCAATCTGGGAGATGCGTTGCAGTGCTTAACGGAAGCACGGATCGGAACCCCACAGAAGCACTATCGAGTGCTTTCGTGGTGTTTCTGTCCGTGCCTCCACACCGCAAAAAAATAGAACATGTTCTATATTTTTTTCAGTGCGGACTGATCACAGACCCATTCAAGTTGAATGGGTCTCAATCCGTCCCGGCCGCCACAGGGATGTTGCCCGAGCATTGGGGACCTCAAATTGTGGTCCCTAATGCACAGAATGGCCGCACACAACGTCCGTGTGCATTAGCCCTAAGTCTATTGCTAGTAGTCTGACATCTGGTGGTTCTTTATCACTTTATCAGTACGACAGGTTCATATTCATTAAGACTGGTGTAATTAGTATGTGCATAAAAATATTGCGCAAGTTAGCTGAAAGTAGGCACTCAAAACAAACTTGGAGTAGAAATTAAACTGTTTTTACAACTAAATCAGGTGCAAAATAAGGCACACCTACATAAATAAGTCAGAAAATAGGCGCAAAAGTTTGAAAACTTCTGAATTACTCTAAAAAATCAACAGGCCAAACAGGCAAACAAGGCACAAATGCCTCCAAAACAGGCCATTTTCAGTAGTAACTGCGACTGAAAAAAATAAGACAGTCTAAAACAGCATTTTTATGCCTAAAAACAGGCGCAGACACTATAATAAATGTGCCCCAAGGTGATAACTTGAAAGCTTAAATTATTACATGTAGTTTCTGCTTTTTATATTGTGTTACTGTTGCATTACAATCCACCTGGATTGAAACAGACAATGGTCCAGTCTCTAGATAAAGGGGTTCATTTATCAAACTGGTGTAAAGTAGAACTGGCTTACTTGCCCATAGCATCCAATCAGATTCCACCTTTCATTTTCCAAAGGAGCTGTGCAAAATGAAAGGTGGCATCCTATTGGTTGCTATTGGCAACTAAGCCAGTTCTACTTTACACCAGTTTAAAGAATGTTCGTGTATGTGCCATAATCTTCTGACTGAACAGATTCAGACCACTAAGGCCTAGTTCACACTTCAGTGTTTAAATCAGTGATTTCCATCAGTGATTGTGAGCCAAAACCAGAAATGGGGCCTATACAGAGGAATGGTATAATGGAAAAATCTGTTCTCTGTTTTTGAGCTGCATCTGGTTTTGGCTCACAATCACTGATGGAACTCACTAACTAGACCTTGGTGTACTAAATCTGTTAAGTCAGAAGAGTATGGCACATACAGTTGCAAGAAAAAGTATGTGAACCCTTTGGAATGATATGGATTTCTGCACAAATTGGTCATAAAATGTGATCTGATCTTCATCTAAGTCACAACAATAGACAATCACAGTCTGCTTAAACTAATAACACACAAAGAATTAAATGTTACCATGTTTTTATTGAATACACCATGTAAACATTCACAGTGCAGGTGGAAAAAGTATGTGAACCCCTAGACTAATGACATCTCCAAGAGCTAATTGGATTGAGGTGTCAGCCAACTGGAGTCTAATCAATGAGATGAGATTGGAGGTGTTAGTTACAGCTGCCCTGCCTATAAAAAACACACACCAGTTCTGGGTTTGCTTTTCACAAGAAGCATTGCCTGATGTGAATGATGCCTCGGACAAAAGAGCTCTCTGTAACGGTCAAGTACACACACACACAGGGGGGAGGATAATGACCACGGCGCTCCACCCTCACCCCTGGCCCTGCCTACTTGCCTCACGAGTCCTGATGACAGGGGACCACTGGACGGCAGTCCCTAACTTAGGATACGTGCGGGAAGGACAGACAAGACAAATAACGGAAAGACAAATAACGTATAGTGAACGGACCGGGCCAAAACCAAGAGGACAACACAGTACAGAGGGATAAGTAAAAAAAGGTCAGGAGAAGCTGCCCTGGGAACGAGGTCAAACACAGATCCTCGCTCCCGAAGCTAAGCAGCAGGTCTGCGGCTGATGGGAGACCGAGTGCGCCTTCGGCACCCCGTTACACTCTCAGAAGACCTACGATTAAGAATTGTTGACTTGCATAAAGCTGGAAAGGGTTAAAAAAGTATCTCCAAAAGCCTTGCTGTTCATCAGTCCACGGTAAAACAAATTGTCTATAAATGGAGAAAGTTTAGCACCGCTGCTACTCTCCCTAGGAGTGGCCGTCCTGTAAAGATGACTGCAAGAGCATAGCACAGACTGCTCAATGAGGTGAAGAAGAATCCTAGAGTGTCAGCTAAAGACTTACAAAAGTCTCTGGCATATGCTAACATCCCTGTTAGCGAATCTACGATATGTAAAACACTAAACAAGAATGGATTTCATGGGAGGATACCACAGAGGAAGCCACTGCTGTCCAAAAAAAACATTGCTGCACGTTTACAGTTTGCACAAGAGCACCTGGATGTTCCACAGCAGTACTGGCAAAATATTCTGTGGACAGATAAAACCAAAGTTGAGCTGTTTAGAAGAAACACACAACACTATGTGTGGAGAAAAAGAGGCACAGCACACCAACATCAAAACCTCATCCCAACTGTGAAGTATGGTGATGGGGGCATCATGGTTTGGGGCTGCAACAGGACAACGACCCAAAGCATAGAAGTAAATCAACAACAGAATGGCTTAAACAGAAGAAAATACGCCTTCTGGAGTGGCCCAGTCAGAGTCCTGACCTCAACCCGATTGAGATGCTGTGGCATGATCTCAAGAAAACGATTCACACCAGACATCCCAAGAATATTGCTGAACTGAAACAGTTCTGTAAAGAGGAATGGTCAAGAATTACTCCTAACCGTTGTGCACGTCTGATCTGCAACTACAGGAAACGTTTGGTTGAAGTTATTGTTGCCAAAGGAGGTTCAACCAGTTATTAAATCCAAGGGTTCACATACTTTTTCCACCTGCACTGTGGATGTTTACATGGTGTGTTCAATAAAAACATGGTAACATTTAATTCTTTGTGTGTTATTAGTTTAAGCAGACTGTGATTGTCTATTGTTGTGACTTAGACGAAGATCAGATCACATTTTATGACCAATTTGTGCAGAAATCCATATCATTGCAAAGGGTTCACATACTTTTTCTTGAAACTGTACACAAATCCCACTGCACAGGTTAGTAACAGACAAACAGTCACTCACTCCACCTGCTGGTCCCCAAAATGACCTGGTAGTGACCTGGTAGGGACTGACTAGAAACTAGTAGATATGAGCACTATATATGTTCAGTAGTTTCACAGGTATTTACGTTATATGGTTCATTAAAATATAGCAGTCATTTTATTATTAACCTGTAAAACAGTTTCATATTTCAGTGATAAAAAAATATGTTGGATAATGTGTTTTTTCTACTTACTACTGATGTATAAAATGTGCATATTGCTCCAGTGGAAAACAGAGATGCCCAAATGTCCAATCCCGTGACTAATAATAATAATAAGAAGAAAAAAATTAATGAAAGAGCTTTAGTTAATATGCGAGCAATAAAAGTAGCAATAATATAAGAACCTTGGTTGAGTATTAGTGCAGGAGCATAGATGACAATGCCAGTGTATAACATCTGCAGAAAGAAGAAGATCACTTAATAACAGCACGTCTACTTTATTAATTGTCCTTTTATGACAAATGTATACTTACAGTTCCCAAAAGGAATTGGATAGTACCATAGAGGCGAACACTTCTCCCAAACCTCATTTCCAAATACTGCATTGAAGATGAAGACACATTATCAGGTTGTCCTGGGGGAAGTTACGTGATCAGCAGGGGTGCACCTAGCCTTTCCACTGCCTGAAGCGAAAACTGAAATGGCGCCCCTCCCTCCCCATTGCCAATTTCTTAACCTAAACCCTTCCTTTCAGCCCATTGCCCTTCAGCTGCCCCTCCCTTGCCTCTACCTGGTGCTGCCTGGTGCTCACCTAGCCTCATTGGTGGTGCACCCCTGGTGATCAGTAGGTAAAATACTGGCAAAATACACAAAAAAAGCCCTAAACAAACCACGCATAATGATTTATGCAGCAAAGCCTAAATCAGATTTTTGCACGACAGAAATAAGTGGATTATATAACTTCCTTACTTGATAAGTACTTGTGATACCAAGCCTGTAGAACATAGGCATGAATACGTAGGCAGTCAGGGCACTGTTTAATGCCTGACCTAGGCACATCTGAAGAAACTTGGCACCATAACGATAAGCTTCAGCTGGAACTCCAAGCACTTGTACAGCTGACATGAAGCTGGCAGATAAGGACAATCCTACTGGCACAGCTGACATGCTTCTACCCCCTGTAAAGAAGTCATCTGATGTCTTTTGCCCTCCACGTGCCAGAGCATAAAAAAGTCCAATTCCTGTGGATCCCAGGAGCATTGCAGCAAACACCCCATAGTCCCACAGAGAAAAAGTCAATTTGTCCCTCACATATGGTACATAATCTGCCATTGGACCTAAGATAAATGGACAAAAAGAAAATAAAAAGTCACTTTGTATCCTATCCTAGTATCCTATTCATCTGATATTCTAGATTCCATTGACAATGAAAATCAACTTAACCTATTGATGGGAGTTAAGACTCTGCAAACAATAAATCAAATTAAACATAATGCATAACTATATTTATGTTCATAACTCATTATAAATCTCAATGGATTACACAAATCAGAAGTCAGAACTCACCTATGGCTGAAATCAAAGACGCCTAGGTTTTGCTGGTTCAAGAAACTTAGGAGGCAGGGAGAAGGTGCTTTATAGTATGACGAAGGGTGGAAAGGAGGAGTTGTTAACATCTTACAGGAGAACCAGGTGATACAGCTATCTGTGCATACTGCAGCTATCTTCAGCTGAACGCCTATGCCGTACAATTAACAGTAGAATTCTTTATGTGCCTAATCCTATTCTGGACAATAATCTTTAACTGTAGTACTAATTAGTATCTGCCTATGTGACTCCGAGGTGAGGCTATCATGTTAATGATCCCTTGTGGAATGTATTAATGTATATCAACACATTTGCCTCTCGAGCAATCATTTCCTACTAAAATTAGGACTCAATTACCTCAAATGACAGCACACGTGCATGTGTCTCAGTGTAGAAACAAAATATATCTACAAGCCATACCCAAAAATAGTGCAGCAATATTTCAACAGGTATGCAGCAGGTCACAAATACAGCATAGATCGTTCTGCTTTATAGGGAATCTGACATAATATTGTATGACCCTGGACTAATATATTTCCTTGATTTGATTTTTAGAGTATGAACACAAATTAACAATAGAATGTTACATAGTTACAAAGTTGATACGGTTGAAAAAAGACATAAGTCCATCAAGTTCAACCAAGGGATAGGTGAGGACGCGAATCCCAGAAGGAAGTGAGACTCAGATTTCTACACGTTTTCATAAGCATTAAATGTTTACTTTTAACCAATTCAGCTCCCCTAGCTTAAACACCCTTAATGACCAGACCACTTTTTACAATTCTGCACTACACTACTTTCACAGTTTATTGCTCAGTCATACAACTTACCACTAGTGTTGAGCGAACAGTTCGAGCATAGTTCGGGTTTGGGTCCGTGTCACGAACACCCCAAAATTCGGTACGGACCCGAACCCGAACTTTTTCGTAAAAGTTCGGGTTCAGGTTCGTCGTTCGGCATGTATTTTGGCGCATTTTGAAAGGCTGCAAAGCAGCCAATCAACATGCATCATACTACTTGCTGTCACGGAACCATGAACCAGACGTACAACAAGAGATAAGTGAAAATAAGAAGGCTTTATTGAAAATAAAGCTGTAAAGCAAAAGTCCAAACGGATGGTGAAACCGAGCAGAGTCTTTGCGAAGCCAGAGGTCAGGAACCAGAAGGGTAGTCAGACGAAGCCAGGATCAGGAACCAGCAGGGTAGTCAGACGAAGCCAGGATCAGGAACCAGCAGGGTAGTCAGACGAAGCCAGGATCAGGAACCAGCAGGGTAGTCAGACGAAGCCAGGATCAGGAACCAGAAGCAGCAGCAGTCTTAGAAGCATGTGAACACAAGAGGACCAAGCAAGGAACTGAAGCCACAGACCTCCTATATATATGAGCTAGGCATCCAGCTCCTCCCAGGGGAAGGAGGAGCCGCAGGGTGGAAGGCTACAAGAAACCCACTAACCAAGATGGCTGCCAGCACATGTCAAACGAAGGAGAGCAGCAAGCAGGTAAGACCATGACAGTACCTCCCCCTCAAGGGCCCCTCCTCCGCGGAGCACAAAACGGTTTCTGAGGGAAGCGTGCATGGAAGGCTCGGAGCAAGGCAGGAGCATGGACATCTGCAGAGGGAACCCAGGAACGCTCCTCTGGACCATAACCACGCCAATGGACCAAAAACTGCAACCGACCGCGGACCAGGCGTGAGTCCAGGATATTGCTCACCTCATATTCCTCACGATTGCCCACTTGGACCGGACGAGGCCGAGGAACCGAGGAAGTGAAACGATTACACACCAGTGGCTTCAACAGGGAGACATGAAACACGTTGGAGATCCGCATGCCAGGAGGAAGCGCAAGGGCATAGGCTACCGGGTTTACCCTGCGAAGCACTCGGAAGGGACCAACAAAGCGAGGCGCCAGCTTGGGAGTGGGCACTCGAAGGTTGAGGTTGCGGGTGGACAACCATACACGGTCTCCAACCTGGTAGGAAGGAGCAGGCGCTCGTCTGCGATCAGCCTGGAGTCTCTGGCGCTGCGCAGAGACCTCAAGGGACTTCTGGATCTGTACCCAAGAAGCACGTAGGACGGAAAGGTGATCCTCCACAGCCGGAATATCCTGGGGAGAGAATACCTCCGGTAACACGGCAGGTTGGAACCCATAATTGGCCATGAAGGGAGACGTCCCAGAGGAAGAGTTCACCGCCGTGTTCCTGGCAAACTCAGCCCAAGGCAGGAGGTCAACCCAATTGTCTTGGTGATCGGAGACATAGCAACGAAGGAATTGCTCTAAGGCCTGATTGGATCGTTCTGCGGCCCCATTGGACTGAGGGTGGTAGGCCGAGGAGAAGGAAAGATGAATCCCCAACTGGGAGCAAAAGGCGCGCCAGAACCTGGACACAAACTGACTCCCCCGATCCGACACAATCTCCTTAGGCAAACCGTGCAACCGGAAGACCTCCCTGGCAAAAATCGTGGCCAACTCTTGTGCAGAGGGTAACTTCTTGAGGGGAACACAGTGGCACATTTTGGAAAACCGATCCACAATCATGAGAATGACCGTATGGCCTCGGGATGCAGGGAGGTCCACAATGAAATCCATCCCCAGGTGTGACCATGGGCGCTCCCCGGTGGCTATGGGTTGCAGAAGGCCCAACGGAAGGTGCCGAGGGGACTTACTCTGGGCACAAACGGAGCATGCCGCTACATATGCGGCGATGTCGGAACGTAGGGAAGGCCACCAGAACAGACGTGAAACAGCCCAGGACAGCTGATTCTTTCCAGGATGCCCCGCGGTCTTGGAGTTATGGTAGGTTCGCAACAACCGAGTGCGCAACTCCTCAGGCACAAAACATCTGCCGTTGGGTCTCCCAGAGGGAGCACCAGATTGAGCCGCCAAAATCT
The DNA here is from genome assembly GCF_905171765.1 of Bufo bufo. Lineage (NCBI taxonomy): Eukaryota > Metazoa > Chordata > Amphibia > Anura > Bufonidae > Bufo > Bufo bufo. Next base: position 438,947,376 of record NC_053390.1, on the reverse strand, counting down.
GCTCACCCAGGGGAGAGGTCAGGCTGGTGCGAATGGCGGCCAGGATCTGATTCGGAGGTATGACCGAAGTAGGAATCGACTCCTCCCTGGACAGCTCAGAGTACTGCCGTGATAAGGCATCCGCCCTGATGTTCTTGGAACCGGGTAGGTAGGAGACCACGTAATTAAAACGAGACAAGAACAGAGCCCATCTGGCCTGACGTGGTGTCAATCTCTTGGCCTCAGAAAGGTAGGTCAGATTCTTGTGGTCCGTCAGGATGAGAACCGGAACCACCGAACCCTCGAGCAAGTGCCTCCATTCTTTAAGGGCCTGCACGATGGCCAATAACTCCCTGTCACCAATCTGATAGTTGCACTCCGCGGAAGACAGTTTCCGGGAGTAAAACCCACAAGGAAGCAGAGGACCCTCTGGTGTTCTACGCTGAGACAGAAGGGCGCCTACTCCCGTCTCAGACGCGTCCACCTCGAGGACAAAGGGCAACCCAGGGTTGGGATGCGACAGAATCGGAGCCGACACAAAGGCGGACTTTAGGGCCTCAAAAGCTCGGATGGCCTCGAGCGGCCAGACCTGGGAATTACTGCCCTTCCTGGTCAGATCCGTGAGAGGCTTGGCCAGCATGGAAAAGTCCCTGATGAACTTCCGATAATAATTGGCGAAGCCCAAAAAGCGCTGCAGGGAACGAAGACCACTGGGCTGGGGCCACTGTAAGACAGCCGAAACCTTCTCAGGATCCATGGAGAACCCCTCAGCGGAAATGATGTAACCTAAGAAGGTTACCTGGGATCGGTGAAATTCGCATTTCTCAAGCTTACCGAACAGCTTGTTCTCTCGTAACCGTTGCAACACTCGTCTGACATCCAGAATGTGGGCCTCCATGGATTCAGAATATACCAAGATGTCATCCAAATAGACAACCACACACTGCTGCAACAGGTCACGGAAAACATCGTTGATGAATTCCTGAAAGACTGCGGGCGCATTGCACAACCCAAAGGGCATAACCAAGGATTCGTAATGACCGGTCCTGGTGTTAAACGCGGTCTTCCACTCATCGCCCGCCTTGATCCTTACCAGGTTATATGCCGCCCTCAGGTCGAGTTTGGTAAAGACCGTGGCCCCTTTAAGGCGATAGAACAGCTCGGAAATCAAGGGTATCGGGTAAGCGTTCTTGATCGTGATGCGATTGAGACCCCTGTAATCGATGCAAGGCCTCAACTCACCGCCCTTCTTTTTCACAAAGAAAAATCCAGCCCCTGCCGGGGACGAAGATTTGCGAATGTGTCCGCGTGAAAGCGCCTCCCTCACGTACTCCTCCATGGCCTCATTCTCCGCTACCGACAGTGGATAGACTTTGCCACGAGGAGGAACGGCACCAGATTGTAACTCTATGGCACAATCGTATGGGCGGTGCGGAGGTAGGGCAACCGCGCGCACCTTATCGAATACATCCCGGTACTCCTCGTATTCAGGAGGCAACAGAGAGTCCGAGGAAGTACACAGCAACTTGACAGACCCATGGATGCAACTAGCCCCACACTGCGGTGACCACGAGAGGATCTCGACCGATCTCCAATCGAAAGTCGGATTATGCTTCTGGAGCCAGGGGTACCCCAAGACCACCGAGTAGTGTGGAGACGAAATAACCTGGAGGCAGACCGACTCTCTGTGAACGGCACCAATGGCTATCCCCACTGGAAGGGTCTCATGAGTCACGTGTGGCGGCAGAAGGGGTCTGCCGTCTATCGCCACAAGAGCCAGTGGGGAACCTCGAGCCTGCAGAGGAATGGAATTGGCGGCAGCGAACACACTATCAATGAACAAACCACCAGCACCAGAGTCCACCAACGCCTGGGTCGTCACCGAGCCCCCGACCCAGGAGAGGACAACAGTGATCAGTGGTTTGTCAACACGGGAAACCGGGGACGAGGAGACTCCACCCAAGATCTGCCCCCGACAGGATCTCAGGGTACGAGCGTTTCCCGGACGGTTCGGACATGCCAACCGAAAATGCCCACCGAGACCACAGTACATGCATCGGCCCTCGCGTCTCCGGAGTGCCCTCTCCCCCTCGGACAGGCGAGCAAACCCCAGCTGCATGGGTTCACCCCCAGACAAGTCATCCCCAGGAGGCGTGGGAGGAGAGGGAGGCACGGGTGGGACAGCAAACGTAGGCACCAATCTGTTAGAAGACCTCCGCAGGTTCTCCTTAAAGGAAGGTCTCTCCCTGAGTCTGGTGTCAATCAAAATCAGGAAAGAAATAAGAGACTCGAGCTCAACTGGTAGGTCCTTAGCTGCAACCTCATCCTTCAAGGCATCCGAGAGACCATGAGAGAAAGCAGCGACCAGAGCCTCATTATTCCAGCCCACCTCTGCTGCCAGGGTACGAAACTCAATGGCGTATTCAGCTACGGATCGTGAACCCTGTCTGATGGACATAAGGAGCTTCGCAGCAGAGGCAGCACGAGCCGGCACATCGAATACCTTCCGAAGAGAAGCAACAAAACCGGAAAACTCGGCAACCACCGGTTTGTTGTTCTCCCATAAAGGGCTGGCCCAGGCCAAGGCCTTGTCCGAGAGCAGCGAGATCAAGAAGCCCACCTTTGATCTCTCAGTAGGAAAGGCATGTGGCAGCAACTCGAAATAAATGCCCACCTGGTTAAGGAAACCTCGGCACTGAGTTGGCTCTCCCCCAAAGCGCTGTGGAAGAGGGGCAGAACCGGTCATACCCCGAAACACCGCAGGCGCAACAACAGGAGCGGCAGTAGGAGCGAGCCCAGGAGCGACAACCGACCCATCGGCAATGGGAGCGAAATGAGCCGTGCGTTCAAGCAGGGTTTGCAACGCCACAGCGAACCGACCCAACAGGTGATCCTGCTAATCAAGTCTGGCAACCAGCGTGGGTAGCGAGGATGGCCCTGTACCGTCAGAATTCATGGCTTGGTCCTAATGTCACGGAACCATGAACCAGACGTACAACAAGAGATAAGTGAAAATAAGAAGGCTTTATTGAAAATAAAGCTGTAAAGCAAAAGTCCAAACGGATGGTGAAACCGAGCAGAGTCTTTGCGAAGCCAGAGGTCAGGAACCAGAAGGGTAGTCAGACGAAGCCAGGATCAGGAACCAGCAGGGTAGTCAGACGAAGCCAGGATCAGGAACCAGCAGGGTAGTCAGACGAAGCCAGGATCAGGAACCAGAAGCAGCAGCAGTCTTAGAAGCATGTGAACACAAGAGGACCAAGCAAGGAACTGAAGCCACAGACCTCCTATATATATGAGCTAGGCATCCAGCTCCTCCCAGGGGAAGGAGGAGCCGCAGGGTGGAAGGCTACAAGAAACCCACTAACCAAGATGGCCGCCAGCACATGTCAAACGAAGGAGAGCAGCAAGCAGGTAAGACCATGACACTTGCCCTAAGATGCCATCGCAGCCATGCCTACTATTGGCAAGGCTGTGATTGGCCAAGTGCAGCATGTGACTCAGCCTCTTTATAAGCTTGTGCGCACGTCGGGACGTGCTCACTCCCGATGTGAATAGAACAGGGATAGACGCAGCTGATGCTAGGGCGAGAATAGGCAGGGATAATTGAATAACTGGAAGCAAATTTCTCTCCTCCACCTGTGATTCATCTGAACAACTGCAGCTGAGCTGCTTTTTTGATAGGGATTGGCTATTTTTAGAGTGGCCAGAGTGATTTTTCCATCCACATGTACCTGGGCTGACCGCCGGCCGCCATTTTGCGACTTGTAGTGCTGCAGCAGAAGCTGCCACAGTGTGCATTCCAAAGTTCCAAACAAGTCAGACATCTACACCTGGGATTCAGACCAATAGCGATTTAGCAGCACAGTCCAAGGCTATTTTTTTTAAAGGTTGTGCAGACCATTTTGTGGCACATGTTACTGGGCTGATAGGCGGCGGCCATCTTGGGACTAGTGCTGCAGCACAATCTCTCCCAACGTCCATTAATCACTTGTAATAGTGGTCTGTGCCATAGAAATCCTACATCAGGGACTTGGGTGTGCCTGTGTCACCCCTACTAATACCAGTCCACCTGTAATCCATACAGTGAAAAGCCATAAAGTATTCCAGTGAGGGAATTTTTTTTTTATTTAAAAAAGGCCAAGTTAGTTTATCTGGCGTTCAATATACTAGATACAGTTAGGCCTGCGTTTCATACATCTGGAATTAGCAAACTAATGTGCTGGGGTTGGGAAAACATATATGTACCCATACTAGAATCTGTCAAAGAAAGCGGTACTCACATATAACAGTCATTCCATCTGTAATCCATACAGTCAAAAGACTGAAAGTATTCCAGTGAGGGAATTTTTTTTATTTAAAAAAGCCCAAGTTAGTTTATCTGGCGTTCAATATACTAGATACAGTTAGGCCTGCGTTTCATACATCTGGAATTAGCAAACTAATGTGCTGGGGTTGGGAAAACATATATGTACCCATACTAGAATCTGTCAAAGAAAGCGGTACTCACATATAACAGTCATTCCATCTGTAATCCATACAGTCAAAAGACTGAAAGTATTCCAGTGAGGGAATTTTTTTTATTTAAAAAAGGCCAAGTTAGTTTATCTGGCGTTCAATATACTAGATACAGTTAGGCCTGCGTTTCATACATCTGGAATTAGCAAACTAATGTGCTGGGGTTGGGAAAACATATATGTACCCATACTAGAATCTGTCAAAGAAAGCGGTACTCACATATAACAGTCATTCCATCTGTAATCCATACAGTCAAAAGACTGAAAGTATTCCAGTGAGGGAATTTTTTTTTTATTTAAAAAAGGCCAAGTTAGTTTATCTGGCGTTCAATATACTAGATACAGTTAGGCCTGCGTTTCATACATCTGGAATTAGCAAACTAATGTGCTGGGGTTGGGAAAACATATATGTACCCATACTAGAATCTGTCAAAGAAAGCGGTACTCACATATAACAGTCATTCCATCTGTAATCCATACAGTCAAAAGACTGAAAGTATTCCAGTGAGGGAATTTTTTTTATTTAAAAAAGGCCAAGTTAGTTTATCTGGCGTTCAATATACTAGATACAGTTAGGCCTGCGTTTCATACATCTGGAATTAGCAAACTAATGTGCTGGGGTTGGGAAAACATATATGTACCCATACTAGAATCTGTCAAAGAAAGCGGTACTCACATATAACAGTCATTCCATCTGTAATCCATACAGTCAAAAGACTGAAAGTATTCCAGTGAGGGAATTTTTTTTATTTAAAAAAGGCCAAGTTAGTTTATCTGGCGTTCAATATACTAGATACAGTTAGGCCTGCGTTTCATACATCTGGAATTAGCAAACTAATGTGCTGGGGTTGGGAAAACATATATGTACCCATACTAGAATCTGTCAAAGAAAGCGGTACTCACATATAACAGTCATTCCATCTGTAATCCATACAGTCAAAAGACTGAAAGTATTCCAGTGAGGGAATTTTTTTTTTATTTAAAAAAGGCCAAGTTTGTTTATCTGGCGTTCAATATACTAGATACAGTTAGGCCTGCGTTTCATACATCTGGAATTAGCAAACTAATGTGCTGGGGTTGGGAAAACATATATGTACCCATACTAGAATCTGTCAAAGAAAGCGGTACTCACATATAACAGTCATTCCATCTGTAATCCATACAGTCAAAAGACTGAAAGTATTCCAGTGAGGGAATTTTTTTTATTTAAAAAAGGCCAAGTTAGTTTATCTGGCGTTCAATATACTAGATACAGTTAGGCCTGCGTTTCATACATCTGGAATTAGCAAACTAATGTGCTGGGGTTGGGAAAACATATATGTACCCATACTAGAATCTGTCAAAGAAAGCGGTACTCACATATAACAGTCATTCCATCTGTAATCCATACAGTCAAAAGACTGAAAGTATTCCAGTGAGGGAATTTTTTTTTTATTTAAAAAAGGCCAAGTTAGTTTATCTGGCGTTCAATATACTAGATACAGTTAGGCCTGCGTTTCATACATCTGGAATTAGCAAACTAATGTGCTGGGGTTGGGAAAACATATATGTACCCATACTAGAATCTGTCAAAGAAAGCGGTACTCACATATAACAGTCATTCCATCTGTAATCCATACAGTCAAAAGACTGAAAGTATTCCAGTGAGGGAATTTTTTATTTATTTAAAAAAGGCCAAGTTAGTTTATCTGGCGTTCAATATACTAGATACAGTTAGGCCTGCGTTTCATACATCTGGAATTAGCAAACTAATGTGCTGGGGTTGGGAAAACATATATGTACCCATACTAGAATCTGTCAAAGAAAGCGGTACTCACATATAACAGTCATTCCATCTGTAATCCATACAGTCAAAAGACTGAAAGTATTCCAGTGAGGGGATTTTGCTTATAAAAAATAATATATTTCATTGTGGTGCGAGTTGAATCGCAACAATGAAGAAAAATACTATTAAGGGACGAGGACGCGGTCGTGGTGGTGTCCGTGGAGCCTCTGTTGCTGGTAGAGGACGTGGCCGTTCGGCCCCAGGCGCACACAGTAGGGAACGAACTCCCTCAACTAGCCGGCAGAATGTACCGCAATATCTCGTGGGGCCCAATGCCGCTCTTAGGATGGTAAGGCCTGAGCAGGTACAGGCATTAATCGATTGGGTGGCCGACAGTGCTTCCAGCACGTTCACCACATGGTCTTCCACCCAGTCTTCTGCGGAAAGCGCACAGGTGGCACCTGAAAACCAAGCCCATCAGTCTGTCACATCACCCCCAAGCATATCAGGGAAACGGTCTGAGCCACAAGTTATGCAGCAGTCTCTTCTTCTGTTTGAAGACTCTGCTTCCAGGGTTTCCCAGGGGCGTCCACCTAGCCCTTCCCCAGTGGAGGAAGACATACCATGCACTGACGCACAACCACTTATGTCTCCAGATGAAGAGGACATGGGAATACCACCACAGCAGAGTCACCGACTCTCTGATGATGACGAAACACAGGTGCCCACTGCCGCGTCTTTTTGCAGTGTGCAGACTGAACAGGAGGAGGTCAGGGAGGGAGACTGGGTGGAAGACGATGCAGAGGACGATGAGGTCTTAGACCCCACATGGACTGAAGGTCGTGGCGATGACTTTCACAGTTCAGAGGAAGAGGTAGTGGTGAGACCGAGACAACAGCGAAGCCAAAGAGGGAGCAGGGGGCCAAAGCAGACGAGCCGCCGCCCCCAGAGTTCGCCTGCTACTGGACATCGCCAACAGGGACCCAGCCCCACAAAGGCAGCTTCAAAGAGTTCCCTGGCATGGCACTTCTTTAAACAATGTCCTACCGACAAGACCCGAGTGACTTGCACGCTCTGCCATCAGAGCCTGAGGCGAGGCATTAACGTTCTGAACCTCAGCACAACCTGCATGACCAGGCATCTACATGCAAAGCATGAACTGCAGTGGGGTACACACCTTAAAAACCAGGCACTCGCTGAGGCTCCCCCTGCTCCCTCTACCGCTGCTGCCTCGGCTTCCGCCTCGAGAGGAATGTTGCCACCTGCCGAGCAGCAAACAGAGGATGTGCCACCGACACCACCACCACCGCCACCGTCAACTAGCGTCTCCACTATATCACACAGCAGCGTTCAGCTCTCAATATTTCAAACCTTAGAGAGGAAGCGCAAATTCCCCCCGAGTCACCCTCGAGCCCTTGGCCTGAACGCCAGCATTTCTAAACTGCTGGCCTTTGAAATGCTGTCATTCCGGCTGGTGGACACAGACAGCTTCAAACAGCTGATGGCCATGGCTGTCCCGCAGTATGTGGTTCCCAGCCGCCACTACTTCTCCAAGACAGCCGTGCCTTCCCTGCACATGCAAGTGTCCGATAAAATCAAGTGTGCACTGCGCAACACCATTTGTGGCAAGGTCCACCTAACCACAGATACGTGGACCAGTAAGCACGGCCAGGGACGCTATATCTCACTAACTGCACACTGGATGAATGTAGTGGCGGCTGGGCCCCCGGCGGACAGTTCCTTGGCGCACGTCCTTCCGCCCCCTAGGATCGCAGGGCATCATTCTCTGCCTCCTGTAGCCTCCTCCTCCTACTCGGCTTCCTCCTCCACTGCTTCCACCAGCTCATCCGGTCAGCCACACACCTTCACCACCAACTTCAGCACAGCCCGGGGTAAACGTCAGCAGGCCATTCTGAAACTCATATGTTTGGGGGACAGGCCCCACAGCGCAAAGGAGTTGTGGCGGGGTATTGAACAACAGACCGACGAGTGGTTTCTGCCGGTGGGCCTCAAGCCAGGCCTGGTGGTATGCGATAATGGGCGAAATCTCGTGGCAGCTCTGGGACTAGCCGGTTTGACGCACATCCCTTGCCTGGCGCATGTGCTGAACTTGGTGGTGCAGAGGTTCATTCACCACTACCCCAACATGTCAGAGCTGCTGCATAAAGTGCGGGCCGTCTGTGCGCGCTTCCGCCGTTCACATCCTGCCGCTGCTCGCCTGTCTGCGCTACAGCGGAACTTCGGCCTTCCCGCTCACCGCCTCATATGCGACGTGCCCACCCGGTGGAACTCCACCTTGCACATGCTGGAGAGACTGTGCGAGCAGCAGCAGGCCATAGTGGAGTTTCAGCTGCAGCACGCTCGCGTCAGTCGTACTGCCGAACAGCACCACTTCACCACCAATGATTGGGCCTCCATGCGAGACCTGTGTGCCCTGCTGCGCTGTTTCGAGTACTCCACCAACATGGCCAGTGGCGATGACACTGTTATCAGCGTTACAATACCACTTCTATGTCTCCTTGAGAAAACACTTAGGGCAATGATGTTAGAGGAGGTGGCCCAGGTGGAGGAGGAGGAGGAGGATGAGGGCTCGTTTCTAACACTTTCGGGCCAGTTTGTTCGAAGTGGCTCAGAGGGAGGTTTGTTTAAGCAGCAGAGGACAGGTTCACAAGTCGCCAGCCAAGGCACTGTACTGGAGGACGAGGAGGATGAGGAGGAGGAGGTGGAGGGGGACGAGGATGACGCAAGTTCACAGCGGGGTGGCAGCCCAGGCCCATCACTGGTGCGTGGCTGGGGGGATACGGTGGACGATGACGATACTCCTCCCACAGAGGACAGCTTGTCCTTACCCATGGGTAGCCTGGCCCACATGAGCGAATATATGCTCCAATGCCTGCGCAACGACAGCAGAGTTGCCCACGTTTTAACGTGTGCAGACTACTGGGTGGCCACCCTGCTGGATCCCCGGTATAAAGACAATGTGCCCACTTTAATTCCTGAACTGGAGCGCGACCGTAAGATGCGCGAGTACAAGCGCACGCTGATAGAGGCGCTCTTGAGAGCATTCCCACATGTCACAGGGGAACAGGTGGAAGGTGAAGGCAGAGGAGTGGCAAGAGGTCGCCAACGCAGCTGTGTCACGGCCAGCTCATCTGAGGGCAGGGTTAGCATGGCAGAAATGTGGAAAAGTTTTGTCTCCACGCCACAGCTATCTGCACCGACACCTGATACGGAACGTGTTAGCAGGAGGCAGCATTTCACTAACATGGTTGAACAGTATGTCTGCACACCCCTCCACATCCTGACGGATGGTTCGGCCCCATTCAACTACTGGGTTTCGAAATTGTCCACGTGGCCAGAGTTAGCATGTTATGCCTTGGAGGTGCTTTCCTGCCCGGCGGCCAGCGTTTTATCTGAACGCGTATTCAGCACGGCAGGGGGCGTCATTACTGACAAGCGCAGCCGCCTGTCCACAGCCAACGTGGACAAGCTGACCTTCATAAAGATGAACCAGGCATGGATCCCACAGGACCTGTCCCTCCCTTGTGCAGAGTAGTCCTTATTAACTGCCTAAAACATGTCTTGTTGTGCTACGGGCCACTTCTTTATTTGATACAAATTTTATGAAACCCACAGTTGAATGAAACTCTTCTCTGTCTGGGCGCCGGGGCCTAACCAGATGAAAGTGGCCGGTTAAACTAACGGGTGACATGAAGCCATAACCTCTGCCATGCTACCTCTGTCTTCTGTCTGGGTGCTGAGGCCTAAGTCAAATAAAGCGGTCTTCTGCTGTGCTGGGGGATATGAAGCTAATCTCTGACCTCTCTCCTCTGTCTGGGTCCAAAGGCCTAAATCACTGAAAGAGGCCTTCTCCTGTGGTGTGTGATATGATGCCAGAATATGTGCTGTGGGGCCTCTCTCCTCTTCCTGGGTGCAGGGGTCAAATAAACTAAATTGTGGCCTACTCCTGTGGTGGTTGATATGATGCCTGATTCTCTGATGTGGAACCTCTCTCCTCTGTTTGGGTGAAGGGGTCAAAGTAACTAAATGGTGGCTTCTCCTGTGGTGGCTGATATGATGCCAGAATATGTGCTGTGGTGCCTCTCTCCTCTTCCTGGGTGCAGGGGTCAAAGTAACTAAATGGTGGCTTCTCCTGTGGTGGCTGATATGATGCCAGAATATGTGCTGTGGGGCCTCTCTCCTCTTCCTGGGTGCAGGGGTCAAAGTAACTCAATGGTGGCTTCTCCTGTGGTGGCTGATATGATGCCAGAATATGTGCTGTGGTGCCTCTCTCCTCTGTCTGGGTCCAAAGGCCTAAATCACTGAAAGAGGCCTTCTCCTGTGGTGTGTGATATGATGCCAGAATATGTGCTGTGGGGCCTCTCTCCTCTTCCTGGGTGCAGGGGTCAAATAAACTAAATTGTGGCCTACTCCTGTGGTGGTTGATATGATGCCTGATTCTCTGATGTGGAACCTCTCTCCTCTGTTTGGGTGAAGGGGTCAAAGTAACTCAATGGTGGCTTCTCCTGTGGTGGTTAGTATGATGCCAGAATATGTGCTGTGGGGCCTCTCTCCTCTTCCTGGGTGCAGGGGTCAAAGTAACTCAATGGTGGCTTCTCCTGTGGTGGCTGATATGATGCCAGAATATGTGCTGTGGTGCCTCTCTCCTCTTCCTGGGTGCGGGGGTCAAAGTAACTCAATGGTGGCTTCTCCTGTGGTGGCTGATATGATGCCAGAATATGTGCTGTGGGGCCTCTCTCCTCTTCCTGGGTGCAGGGGTCAAAGTAACTCAATGGTGGCTTCTCCTGTGGTGGCTGATATGATGCCAGAATATGTGCTGTGGTGCCTCTCTCCTCTGTCTGGGTCCAAAGGCCTAAATCACTGAAAGAGGCCTTCTCCTGTGGTGTGTGATATGATGCCTGAATATGTGCTGTGGTGCCTCTCTCCTCTTCCTGGGTGCGGGGGTCAAAGTAACTCAATGGTGGCTTCTCCTGTGGTGGCTGATATGATGCCAGAATATGTGCTGTGGTGCCTCTCTCCTCTTCCTAGGTGCGGGGGTCAAAGTAACTCAATGGTGGCTTCTCCTGTGGTGGCTGATATGATGCCAGAATATGTGCTGTGGGGCCTCTCTCCTCTTCCTGGGTGCAGGGGTCAAAGTAACTCAATGGTGGCTTCTCCTGTGGTGGTTAGTATGATGCCAGAATATGTGCTGTGGGGCCTCTCTCCTCTTCCTGGGTGCAGGGGTCAAAGTAACTCAATGGTGGCTTCTCCTGTGGTGGCTGATATGATGCCAGAATATGTGCTGTGGTGCCTCTCTCCTCTTCCTGGGTGCGGGGGTCAAAGTAACTCAATGGTGGCTTCTCCTGTGGTGGCTGATATGATGCCAGAATATGTGCTGTGGGGCCTCTCTCCTCTTCCTGGGTGCAGGGGTCAAAGTAACTCAATGGTGGCTTCTCCTGTGGTGGTTAGTATGATGCCAGAATATGTGCTGTGGGGCCTCTCTCCTCTTCCTGGGTGCAGGGGTCAAAGTAACTCAATGGTGGCTTCTCCTGTGGTGGCTGATATGATGCCAGAATATGTGCTGTGGTGCCTCTCTCCTCTTCCTGGGTGCGGGGGTCAAAGTAACTCAATGGTGGCTTCTCCTGTGGTGGCTGATATGATGCCAGAATATGTGCTGTGGGGCCTCTCTCCTCTTCCTGGGTGCAGGGGTCAAAGTAACTCAATGGTGGCTTCTCCTGTGCTGATTGATATAAAGCTGATGGTTGTGCCATCTGACATGGTTGCCAGGGTCTGATTCAATGGGGGCCTACTCCTGTGGTGGGTGATCTAAATGCCTGATTCTCTGCTGTGAAACCTCTCTCCTCCGTCTGGGTGTAGGGGTCAAAGTCTTTCAAAGTCGCCTTCTCCTGTGGTGATTGATATGAAGCTGATGGTTGTGCCATCTGACATGGTTGCCGGGGTCCCATTAAATTGTGGCCTACTCCTGTGGTGGTTGATATGATGCCTGATTCTCTGATGTGGAACCTCTCTCCTCTGTTTGGGTGAAGGGGTCAAAGTAACTAAATGGTGGCTTCTCCTGTGGTGGCTGATATGATGCCAGAATATGTGCTGTGGGGCCTCTCTCCTCTTCCTGGGTGCAGGGGTCAAAGTAACTCAATGGTGGCTTCTCCTGTGGTGGCTGATATGATGCCAGAATATGTGCTGTGGTGCCTCTCTCCTCTTCCTGGGTGCGGGGGTCAAAGTAACTCAATGGTGGCTTCTCCTGTGGTGGCTGATATGATGCCAGAATATGTGCTGTGGTGCCTCTCTCCTCTTCCTGGGTGCGGGGGTCAAAGTAACTCAATGGTGGCTTCTCCTGTGGTGGCTGATATGATGCCAGAATATGTGCTGTGGTGCCTCTCTCCTCTTCCTGGGTGCAGGGGTCAAAGTAACTAAATGGTGGCTTCTCCTGTGGTGGTTGATATGATGCCTGATTCTCTGCTGTGAAACCTCTCTCCTCCATCTGGGTGTAGGGGTCAAAGTCTTTCAAAGTCGCCTTCTCCTGTGCTGATTGATATAAAGCTGATGGTTGTGCCATCTGACATGGTTGCCAGGGTCTGATTCAATGGGGGCCTACTCCTGTGGTGGGTGATCTAAATGCCTGATTCTCTGCTGTGAAACCTCTCTCCTCCGTCTGGGTGTAGGGGTCAAAGTCTTTCAAAGTCGCCTTCTCCTGTGCTGATTGATATGAAGCTGATGGTTGTGCCATCTGACATGGTTGCCGGGGTCCCATTAAATTGGGGCCTACTCCTGTGGTGGGTGATCTAAATGCCTGATTCTCTGCTTTGAAACCTCTCTCCTCCGTCCGGGTGTAGGGGTCAAAGTCTGTCAAAGTCGCCTTCTCCTGTGCTGATTGATATAAAGCTTATGCTTGTGCCATCTGACATGGTTGCCGGGGTCTGATTCAATGGTGGCCTACTCCTGTGGTGGGTGATCTAAATGCCTGATTCTCTGCTGTGTAACCTCTCTCCTCCGTCTGGGTGTAGGGGTCAAAGTAACTAAATGGTGGCCTACTCCTGTGGTGGGTGATATGATGCCTGGTTCTCTGCTGTGGGACCTCTCTCCTTTGTCTGGGTGCTGTGGTCAAAATAATAGTAAGTGACCTTCTCCATTGGTGGGTGACTTGAAGCCTGATTCTGTGCTATGGGACCTCACTCCAATTAATATTGTTTAATTTTTATTTATTTTATGTTAACTCATCATTTCCCTATCTACATTTGTTTGCAGGGGATTTAACTACATTTTGCTGCCTTTTGCAGCCCTCTAGCCCTTTCCGGGTGTGTTTTACAGCCTTTTTAGTGCCCAAAAGTTCGGGTCCCCATTGACTTCTATGGGGTTCGGGTTCGGGATGAAGTTCGGGTCGAGTTCGGATCCCGAACCCGAACATTTTTCGAAAGTTCGGCCGAACTCGTCGAACCCGAACATCCAGGTGTTCGCTCAACTCTACTTACCACCCAAATGAATTTTACCTCCTTTTCTTCTCACTAATAGAGCTTTCATTTGTTGGTATTTCATTGCTGCTGACATTTTTACTTTTTTTGTTATTAATCAAAATTGACCGAAGTTTTTGCAAGAAAATGCAATTTTTCACTTTCAGTTGTAAAATTTTTCAAATAAAACTACATTTCTATATAAATTTTTCTCAAAATTTATTGTTCTACATGTCTTTGATAAAAAAATGCAATAAGTGTATATTTATTGGTTTGCGCAAAAGTTATAGCGTTTACAAACTATGGTACAAAAATGTCAATTTACGCATTTTGAAGCAGCTCTGACTTTCTGAGCACCTGTCATGTTTCCTGAGGTTGTACAATGCCCAGACAGTAAAAACACCCCACAAATGACCCCATTTCGGAAAGTAAACACCCTAAGGTATTCGCTGATGGGCATAGTGAGTTCATAAAAGTTTTTATTTTTTGTCACAAGTTAGCGGAAAATGATGACTTTTTTTTTTTTCTTACAAAGTCTCATATTCCACTAACTTGTGACAAAAAATAAAAACTTCCATGAACTCACTATGCCCATCACGAAATACCTTGGGGTGTCTTCTTTCCAAAATGGGGTCACTTGTGGGGTATTTATACTGCCCTGGCATTTTAGGGGACCTAAAGCGTGAGAAGAAGTCTGGAATCCAAATGCCTAAAAAATGCCCTGTGAAATCCTAAAGGTGCTCTTTAGAATTTGGGCCCCTTTGGGCACCTAGGCTGAAAAAAAGTGCCACACATGTGGTATCGCCGTACTCAGAAGAAGTAGGGCAATGTGTTTTGGGGTGTATTTTTATATATACCCATGCTGGGTGAGAGAAATCTCTCTGTAAATGTCAACTTTTCCAATTTTTTTATACAAAGTTGTCATTTGAGAGAGATATTTCTCTCACCCAGCATGGGTATATGTAAAAATACACCCCAAAACACATTGCCCTACTTCTCCTGAGTACGGCGATACCACATGTGTGACACTTTTTTGCAGCCTAGGTGCGCAAAGGGGCCCAAATTCCAATGAGTACCTTTTAGGAGGGCATTTTTAGGCATTTGGATTCCAGACTTCTTCTCACGCTTTAGGGCCCCTAAAATGCCAGGGCAGTATAAATATCCCACAAGTGACCCCATTTTGGAAAGAAGACACCCCAAGGTATTCCGTGAGGGGCATGGCAAATTCATAGATGTTTTTTTTTTGGCACAAGTTAGCGGAGATTTTATTTTTTTTTTTCTCACAAAGTCTCCCTTTCCGCTAACTTGTGACAAAAATTTCAATCTTTCATGGACTCAATATGTCCCTCAGCGAATACCTTGGGGTGTCTACTTTCCGAAATGGGGTCATTTGTGTGGTGTGTTTACTGTTCTGGCATTTTGGGGGGGGGCTAAATTGTGAGCAACCCTGTAAAGACTAAAGGTACTCGTTGGACTTTCGGCCCCTTTACGCACCTAGGCTGCAAAAAAGTGTCACACATGTGGTATCGCCGTACTCAGGAGAAGTAGGGCAATTTCTCACACACAGTATGGGTATATGTAAAAATACACCCCAAAACACATTGCCCTACTTCTCCTGTGTACGGCGATACCACATGTGTGACACTTTTTTGCAGCCTAGGTGCGCAAAGGGGCCCAAATTCCAATGAGTATCTTTACGATTTCACAGGGCATTTTTTACGCATTTGGAGTCCAGACTTCTTCTCACGCTTTAGGTCCCCTAAAATGCCAGGGCAGTATAAATACCCCACAAGTGACCCCATTTTGGAAAGAAGACACCCCAAGGTATTCCATGAGGGGCATGGCGAGTTCCTAGAATATTTTTTTTTTTGGCACAAGTTAGCGGAAAATTCTTATTTTTTTTTTCTCTTACAAAGTCTCATATTCCACTAACTTGTGACAAAAAATAAAATTTTACATGAACTCGCCATGCCCCTCACGAAATACCTTGGGGTGTCTTATTTCCAAAATGGGGTCACATGTGGGGTATTTATACTGCCCTGGCATTTTAGGGGCCCTAAAGGGTGAGAAGAAGTCTGGAATATAAATGTCTAAAAAATTTTACGCATTTGGATTCCGTGAGGGGTATGGTGAGTTCATGTGAGATTTTATTTTTTGTCACAAGTTAGTGGAATATGAGACTTTGTAAGAAAAAAATAAAATAAAATAAAAAATCAATTTCCGCTAACTTGTGACCAAAAAAAAAAAAAATCTTCTATGAACTCGCCATGCCCCTCAAAAGTGATCTTTTTATAGCGCCGCAGCGATTTTACGGTGTTTTGCAGTGATCAGAAAAAAAAAAATTCTGTCACTGCGGTGGGGCAGACTGAACGCAAGTGTGTGCACAAGATCAGGCCTGATCGGGCGAACACTGCGTTTTTTGTAGAGCCTATAGAACATGTCCTATTCTTGTCCGCAATTTCGGACAAGAAAAGGCATTTTCCATATAGTTCTGGCAATGTGCGGATCCGCAAAATGCGGAAAGCACATTGCCGGTGTCCGTGTTTTGCGGATCCGTAAAGCACATACGGACGTCTGAATGGAGCCTTACAGGGGGGTGATCAATGACAGGGGGGTGATCAGGGAGTCTATATGGGGTGATCACCCCCCTGTAAGGCTCCATTCAGACATCCGTATGTGTTTTGAGGCTCCGCAGATCCGCAAAACACATACGGACATCTGAATGGAGCCTTACAGGGGGGTGATCAATAACAGGGTGGTGATCAGGGAGTCTATATGGGGTGATCAGGGGTTAATAAGGGGTTAATAAGTGACCGGGGGGTGTAGTGTAGTGGTGTTTGGTGCTACTTTACAGAGCTGCCTGTGTCCTCTGGTGGTCGATCCAAGCAAAAGGAACCACCAGAGGACCAGGTAGCAGGTATATTAGACGCTGTTATCAAAACAGCGTCTAATATACCTTTTTGGGGTTAAAAAAAAAATCGCATCTACAGCCTGCCAGCGAATGATCGCCGCTGGCAGGCTGTGGATATACTCGTTTACCTCCGGTTCCTGTTAACGCGCGCTGTGAACACGCCCTGAATAACAGGGCCGCCGCCAGGACGCAATCCTGCGTACGGCGGTCCTGAGCTGGTTAAGAATTCATCTAAACCCTTTTTAAAACTTTCCACTGTTTTTGCTGTGACCACATCCTGAGGAAGTCTATTCCACAGATTCACAGTTCTTACAGTAAAGAAGCTTTGATGCTTCTGGAGATTGAACTTTTTCCTCTGCAGTCGGAGGCAGTGCCCCCTTGTCTTTTAAGGGCATTTTACATGGAAGTTTACATGTTTACATGTTTTGTATGGACCATTTACAGTGGGGGAAATAATTATTTGACCCCTCACTGATTTTGTAAGTTTGTCCAATGACAAAGAAATGAAAAGTCTCAGAACAGTATCATTTCAATGGTAGGTTTATTGTAACAGTGGCAGATAGCACATCAAAAGGAAAATCGAAAAAATAACTTTAAATAAAAGATAGCAACTGATTTGCATTTCATTGAGTGAAATAAGTATTTGAACCCCTACCAACCATTAAGAGTTCTGGCTCCCACAGAGTGGTTAGACACTTCTACTCAATTAGTCACCCTCATTAAGGACACCTGTCTTAACTAGTCACCTGTATAAAAGACACCTGTCCACAGAATCAATCAATCAAGCAGACTCCAAACTCTCCAACATGGGAAAGACCAAAGAGCTGTCCAAGGATGTCAGAGACAAAATTGTAGACCTGCACAAGGCTGGAATGGGCTACAAAACCATTAGCAAGAAGCTGGGAGAGAAGGTGACAACTGTTGGTGCGATTGTTCGAAAATGGAAGGAGCACAAAATGACCATCAATCGACCTCGCTCTGGGGCTCCACGCAAGATCTCACCTCGTGGGGTGTCAATGGTTCTGAGAAAGGTGAAAAAGCATCCTAGAACTACACGGGAGGAGTTAGTTAATGACCTCAAATTAGCAGGGACCACAGTCACCAAGAAAACCATTGGAAACACATTACACCGCAATGGATTAAAATCCTGCAGGGCTCGCAAGGTCCCCCTGCTCAGGAAGGCACATGTGCAGGCCCGTCTGAAGTTTGCCAATGAACACCTGAATGATTCAGAGAGTGACTGGGAGAAGGTGCTGTGGTCTGATGAGACCAAAATAGAGCTCTTTGGCATTAACTCAACTCGCTGTGTTTGGAGGAAGAAAAATGCTGCCTATGACCCCCAAAACACCGTCCCCACCGTCAAGCATGGGGGTGGAAACATTTTGCTTTGGGGGTGTTTTTCTGCTAAGGGCACAGGACAACTTATTCGCATAAACGGGAAAATGGACGGAGCCATGTATCGTGAAATCCTGAGCGACAACCTCCTTCCCTCTGCCAGGAAACTGAAAATGGGTCGTGGATGGGTGTTCCAGCACGACAATGACCCAAAACATACAGCAAAGGCAACAAAGGAGTGGCTCAAGAAGAAGCACATTAAGGTCATGGAGTGGCCTAGTCAGTCTCCGGACCTTAATCCAATCGAAAACCTATGGAGGGAGCTCAAGCTCAGAGTTGCACAGAGACAGCCTCGAAACCTTAGGGATTTAGAGATGATCTGCAAAGAGGAGTGGACCAACATTCCTCCTAAAATGTGCGCAAACTTGGTCATCAATTACAAGAAACGTTTGACCTCTGTGCTTGCAAACAAGGGTTTTTCCACCAAGTATTAAGTCTTTTTTTGTTAGAGGGTTCAAATACTTATTTCACTCAATGAAATGCAAATCAGTTGCTATCTTTTATTTAAAGTTATTTTTTCGATTTTCCTTTTGATGTGCTATCTGCCACTGTTACAATAAACCTACCATTGAAATGATACTGTTCTGAGACTTTTCATTTCTTTGTCATTGGACAAACTTACAAAATCAGTGAGGGGCCAAATAATTATTTCCCCCACTGTATATATTTGTATAGGTTAATCATGTCCCCTCTTAGACGTCTCTTCTCAAGACTAAATAAATTCAATTCTTTTAATCTTTCTTCATAACTAAGACCCTCCATGCCATTTATACGTTTAGTCGCTCTCCTCTGTACTTTTTCCAGCGGCAGTGCGTCCTTTTTATGGACTGGTGCCCAGAACTGAACTGCATATTCCAGATGAGGCCGCACCAACGCTTTGTAAAATGGTAATATTACATCCCTGCCCCGCAAGTCCATGCCAAGTTTAATGCATGACAATATCCTGGTGGCCTTAGAAGCAGTTGATTGACATTGTATGCTGTAATTTAATCTACCATCTACAAGGACACCCAAATCTTTCTCTATAAGTGACTCACCTAGGACATACAGTATGAAGCACGGAGATTATTACTACCAAGATGCATAACTTTACATTTGTCCACATAGAACCTCATTTGCCAAGTTTATGCCCAATCACACAGAGTCTTGAAGTCAGCTTGTAATTTATGGACATCTTCCATAGACTGTACAGTACTACATAGCTTAGTGTCATCTGCAAAATCAGAAATGGTGCTTTTAATCCCGTCCTCAATATCATTAATAAATACATTTATAATAGAGGACCCAGCACTGAACCTTGGGGTACACCACTTATAACCCGGGACCATTCTGAATGGGAATTATTGACCACAACTCTCTGGACATGGTCCTTCAGCCAGTTTTCAATCCAATTACAAATTATACTTTCCAAGCCTATAGACCTTACTTTACCTATTAAACGTCTATGAGGGACAGTATAAAAAGCCTTTGCAAAATCCAGAAACACTACATCCACAGCCGCCCCTCTGTCCAGGCTACTACCTCCTCATAAAAACAAAGCAGGTTAGTCTGACAACTTCTGTCCTTGGTAAAACCATGTTGGTTATCACTTATAATATTATTTACAGTCACATACTCCTGTATGTAGTCCGCTAAGAGTCCTTCAAACATTTTTCCCATAACAGAAGTTAAACTAACTGGTCTATAATTACCTGTGAAGGACCTAGATCCTTTTTTGAATATGGGCACCACACTTGCCTTGCGCCAATAACTTGGCACTGTACCAGTACCTAGAGAATCTTTAAAAATAATAAACAAGGGCACATCAATAATTGAACTGAGCTCTTTAGGAACATTGGGTGTAATCCATCTGGACCCTGAGCCTTGTTCACATTTACCTTATTTAACTTAGCTTGCACCATAGCTACAGTTAGCCAATTGAGTATATTACTGGATGTACTAACAACCCCAGCACCACAGATATCAGCTCCTCTCTCTTCTTTTGTATATGTCCTGTTCTCACAACATTTACCCCCGGGGTCTATATGCAGTTCAACAGGCAGATATCACCATTCTACTAGTTAATAAGATGAGACTTGTTTCTGTAGTCTGTAGTTTTTATTAACCGGCAGTAGATAAGGTAAACTATAAGAAAATGAACATACAAGAACTAAATATACAGCACAATGTACACAAAACCTATACAAAAACATGAATTGATCCCTTACCGACGATGCTTTAGTAAGAGACACACAATGTGCAGCTGCTCCTTCCATGAGGTGAAGGGAAAAAGGAAGAAGGTGCCTGTCTCTTTCCCAGAAAGCACTGTGAGCAGGAAGTCAGGTGACCTAATGAATATGCATAATTTAACAAGGCAGAAGATGCACTTACAGCTAAAGGTCACTAGATGGTGCTGAAGGCACACATATGAAACACACACATAAACAAACTATGCAATAGTTGGTGAAGAGAAGACAGTACACTCCCCGCTTGACATCAGCCGATGTCACTATTAGAGTCCTCAGCAGTTAACAGTAGGATTATGTCATAGCTGAGGATGGGGAAAACCCTCAGCCGTGCGGTATCAGAAGATGGAAGGTCGCTACTTGGCCAGTACCACAGAATTAGGGAGCAGGTCACCTCCTAGAGCTTCCCAAATTTGACCCTGACTCCTAGCTGCATGAGCCGCCCTTGAAGGTAGGAGGGCTCATGCTCAGGAACCTCGGATCCCTACTGACCCTCCGCCGATCCCTGCGCTAGGAGCTGGGTAGACAGCCCGTTTCTCCTGGACACGGAGAAACAGGAGTCTAAAGTGGCCAAGCTACAAGGGGAACAGAAACAACTTATGGCAATGGCAGGTAAATGCAAACACAACACTCACCTGCCACAGACAACAAAGCCTGGAACCCATGTGCAAGTGCTGCAGTCCAAAACACAAACGAACACAGCACACACCAAACATCACACAGGAACCCAGGACCATAAGCTGCAATAACAAGGAAACCACACACACATCTTCATAACACCGTGTAACATAATTTATGACCACAAGGGTGGCCCTCACTGGCAGTTGGTATAAGGGACCAGGAGGGTGCCTCCAGCTTACAAACAAGGCTGGAGTACCCCCCAGACATCAGGTCTTAACTGAGGCTTTATAGCCCATGTAGCCACACCCACACAGACACACCCAGTGTTCACACACACACAAGGGAATTAACCCTTCTCACACCAGGGAAGGGAGAACAGCCACATACAGGGGAAGTGCACATATAACTAAAACCCTGTGCACACCAGACAAACACAAGGCACACCTAATAGACAGGTCGCCAGGTGCAACCGCATGCAAATGACAGCAAGCAGCCTAGCAACCAGCTCCAGCTGCTCGACTGCCACATAACTACATGTTGCCAGCGACAACCACAAGTGAGGCAACACACTAGCGGCCCTCACCTGTGGCTGAACAACCAAACCAGACCGCAGGCAACAGCACGCGGACACAGGAGTCACGACCATGACCATGTCCGTGACAGATTAGTTCGGAAGTAGGTCTGATAAACAGTTTGGTCTCATTTTGTTTGAAAATCTTGACCTCGACTTTACGGACATGTCCGTCCTCACTTGGGAACACTTTAGTAATGAGGCCCAAAGGCCAATGATTTCTTTTAGCCTGAGAGTCTTTAACAAGAACAATGTCATCCGGTTTCAGGTTGGGCTTAACTGTGTGCCATTTGGTTCTTGTCTGTAAGGTGGGAAGATATTGCTTCTTCCACCTATTCCAGAAGGTATTGGCAAGGCCTTGCACTTGTCTCCATTGGCGTTTGTAGAGATCTTTGGTGCCAAACTCTCCAGAAGGAGCACTCACTATACCAGTCTTTTGGGTAAGTAGAGAGGCAGGCGTAAGCAGTATTGGATCTCCTGGGTCATTTGATATCGGAGCCAAGGGTCTGGCATTGATTATGGCTGAGACTTCGGCCATAAAGGTTGCAAGGCATTCATGAGAGAGTCTAGCATTGCCCACTTGTAGGAAAATAGAGTTCAAGATTCTGCGGGCTATGCCAATCATTCTTTCCCAGGCTCCTCCCATGTGAGAAGAATGAGGGGAATTGAAAATCCAAGTACAGTCGTGGCCAAAAGTTTTGAGAATTACACAAATATTAGTTTTCACAAAGTCTGCTGCTAAACTGCTTTTAGATCTTTGTTTCAGTTGTTTCTGTGATGTAGTGAAATATAATTACACGCACTTCATACGTTTCAAAGGCTTTTATCGACAATTACACGATATTTATGCAAAGAGTCAGTATTTGCAGTGTTGGCCCTTCTTTTTCAGGACCTCTGCAATTCGACTGGGCATGCTCTCAATCAACTTCTGGGCCAATTCCTGACTGATAGCAACCCATTCTTTCATAATCACTTCTTGGAGTTTGTCAGAATTAGTGGGTTTTTGTTTGCTCACCCGACTCTTGAGGATTGACGACAAGTTCTCAATGGGATTAAGATCTGGGGAGTTTCCAGGCCATGGACCAAAAATTTCAACGTTTTGGTCCCCGAGCCACTTAGTTATCACTTTTGCCTTATGGCACGGTGCTCCATCGTGCTGGAAAATGCATTGTTCTTCACCAAACTGTTGTTGGATTGTTGGAAAAAGTTGCTGTTGGAGGTTGTTTTGGTACCATTCTTTACTCATGGCTGTGTTTTTGGGCAAAATTGTGAGTGAGCCCACTCCCTTGGATGAGAAGCAACCCCACACATGAATGGTCTCAGGATGCTTTACTGTTGGCATGACACAGGACTGATGGTAGCGCTCACCTTTTCTTCTCCGGACAAGCCTTTTTCCAGATGCCCCAAACAATCGGAAAGAGGCTTCATCGGAGAATATGACTTTGCCCCAGTCCTCAGCAGTCCATTCACCATACTTTCTGCAGAAGATCAATCTGTCCCTGATGTTTTTTTTGGAGAGAAGTGGCTTCTTTGCTGGCCTTCTTGACACCAGGCCATCTTCCAAAAGTCTTCGCCTCACTGTGCGTGCAGATGCACTCACACCTGCCTACTGCCATTCCTGAGCAAGCTCTGCACTGGTGGCACTCCGATCCCGCAGCTGAATCCTCTTTAGGAGACGATCCTGGCGCTTGCTGGACTTTCTTGGACGCCCTGAAGCCTTCTTAACAAGAATTGAACCTCTTTTCTTGAAGTTCTTGATGATCCTATAAATTGTTGATTGAGGTGCAATCTTAGTAGCCACAATATCCTTGCCTGTGAAGCCATTTTTATGCAACGCAATGATGGCTGCACACATTTCTTTGCAGGTCACCATGGTTAACAATGGAAAAAGAATGATTTCAAGCATCACCCTCCTTTTAACATGTCAAGTCTGCCATTTTAACCCAACCAGCCTGACATAATGATCTCCAGCCTTGTGCTCATCAACATTCTCACCTGAGTTAAGAAGACGATTACTGAAATGATCTCAGCAGGTCCTTTAATGACAGCAATGAAATGCAGTGGAAAGGTTTTTTTGGGATTAAGTTAATTTTCATGGCAAAGAATGACTATGCAATTCATCTGATCACTCTTCATAACATTCTGGAGTATATGCAAATTGCTATTATAAAAACTTAAGCAGCAACTTTTCCAATTTCCAATCTTTATCTAATTCTCAAAACTTTTGGCCACGACTGTACATCCTTGCTGACTAAGGAATCTTTTTACACTGTTATTATCCAAGTTGGAGAGAATCTTTAACTCATTAGCAGCTCCAACAAAGTTTGTGCCTCTGTCAGAGCGGATTTGTTTTACAGGACCTCTGATTGCAATAAAGCGCCTGAGGGCATTTATGAAGCTTGAAGTGTCCATAGACTCAATAACTTCAATGTGGACGGCTCGAATTGACATACAACTGAAAATGACTGCCCATCGCTTGGAGCTAGCGTGGCTACTTCTAGTTTGACGTGTGATAACGGACCAGGGACCAAATACGTCAAGGCCCACATTAGTAAATGGAGGGTCCATGCTAACCCTGTCGGACGGGAGATTGGCCATTTCTTGTGTTTGTAAACCCCCGCGTAGCTTGCGGCAAGTGAATATACATTTGTTAATACATCTTTTTGCACCAACGACCCACAGCCCAGCAGCTCGTAACGCTCCTTCGGTGAATAGTCGGCCCTGGTGTTTTATCTTACTGTGGTAGTGCTCTACAAGCAAGGAAGCTAAATGATGATGACCAGGTATTATGATAGGATGTTTCTTATTAAACCCTAATTTGGCCTCTTTAAGCCGCCCTCCCATTCTTAGCAGACCATTCTCATCAAGGACTGGATCGAGCTTCACTAACACACTGTCTTTTGACACAGGATTTTCTGTTGTTGATGCAGTAGAGTTCCTTAGCGAATGTCTCTTGTTGCATGGAACAAATAATTTGATTTTTCGATTGTTCTAGCTCACTTACTGAGTATCCATTCTTACAATGGTGCCAACCTTTGCAGTTACATTCCATAACAAATGGGGCATGCTTGAAGGAATGGGCTACGTGTGCTAAGCAGGTGATAGCTCGCACAAGTGACTTCCAGGTGGAAAACCTGATGAAACGGTGGCTACCGAGCTGAATTTACAGTAAATAGCACAGATACCTGGGGGCGGATTTCTTTGTCAGAATCTGCATCTAACAGCTCATATGAGTTGTATAGAAAAGCAGGACCCGTGAACCAAACTGTGTCCTTAAGATGACTGGCAGCAACTGACCTGGTTGCTAAGTCATCTGGGTTATGGTCAGTAGGTAAAAAGTGCCATTGTTTTGGGAAAGTGGACCTCCTGATTCTTAACACTCGGTTGTTAACATAAACGTAAAAACGCCATGTTTAGTTGTAAATGTAGCCCAGGACCACTTTACTGTCTGTATAAAACTCGGTGTCTCGAATCTCTAGGTTTATCTCTGATGTAATTGATTCAGCTAGTTCAACGGCTAGTACAGCGGCACAGAGTTCTAGCCTGGGTATTGTATGTTCGAGAAGTTGTGCGAGTTTTGCTTTGCCCATGACAAACCCTGCATGGCATTGACCTTTGTTGTCTACAGTTTTAAGATAAGCTACAGCGGCAATTGCTTTGACGGACGCATCAGAGAATACGTAAAGTCTTTGTGTTTTTACTTCTGTGGATGGCACAGGAGCGTAAGAAAGTGGAACATGGAGGTTAGATAAAGTCTTTAGAGAGTTTCTCCACTCTATACAGGTTTCTTTTTTCAGGGGAAAGTGGGTGATCCCAATCCAATGTCTCCTGAGTTAAGTCTCTAAGTAGTGATTTTCCCTGGATTGTAACGGGGGCCGTGAATCCTAAGGGATCATAAAGACTGTTTATGGCAAACAGGACCCCTTTACGGGTAAAGGGCTTCTCTTCCTGGCTGACTTGGAAGGTAAACGTATCTGATTTTAGATCCCAGAGGAGACCAAGGCTACGTTGTATAGGAAGGGAGTCAGTCCCTAAGTCTAAGTTCTGTAGGTCATTTGAGTGGTCTTGAGAGGGAAATGCTTCTATCAGCTGCTTACTATTTGAGGCTATTTTGTGGAGTCTCAGGTTCGAGCATGCAAGCATTTCTCGAGCTCTCTTTAGGAGACTTATTGCACCCTCAACAGTGGGTAGTGATTTTAGACAGTCATCTACATAAAAGTCTCTTTCTACGAATTGTCTGACGTCTGACCCATATTCTATTTCGCCTTCCTGCGCAGAGTGTCTGAGACCATAAGTTGCAACTGCAGGGGAGGGACTGTTTGTTACCAAAGATATGTACCCACATACGGTACTCCGCGATATCTTTTGTGGGGTCATTGTCAATAAACCAAAGAAATCTTAAGAAGTTTCTGTGTTCCTCTTTAACGAGAAAGCAATGAAACATCTGCTGAATGTCTGCCATGAAGGCAACAGAGTCTTTGCAAAAACGAAGCAGTACTCCTAGGAGTCTGTTGTTAAGATCTGGACCTGAGAGCAGGACGTTGTTTAAGGAGACGCCTTCATATTTTGCACTAGAGTCAAACACTACTCTAATTTGACCTGGTTTCTTTGGGTGGTAAACCCCGAATATGGGTAAATACCAACATTCTTCCGAGTTTTTAAGAGTGAGAGCTAGCTCAGCATGACCATTCTCAAATATTTTCCTCATGAAAGTAAAGAAGTTATCTTTCATTTCTGGCTTCTTGTGGAAGCTATGTCTTAGAGAGACAAAACGTCAGTAGACTTGCTCTGTTGTTAGGCAAACGTTGCCTTTGAGGCCTGAAGGGAAGGGGTGCGACCCAACTATTTGTTTCATCCTTACTGATTTCCCTTTGCACGGTTTCTAAAAACAATCTGTCTTCATGGGACATTGCTACCTGATTGTCCTCCTTGGTCCTTTGGAACACTGAGCAACCTAGGTGGTCTTTGTCACTGTCACAAGCTATGTCGTGGTCTAAAGAGTCTATGAAGGAACAAGGTAGGTGGGTACTATGTGGCAATTCCTTTATGAGGAAGTTGTTTTTACATGGTTGGAAGATAGAGGGACGTCCATTATCTAATATGCTTGTAAGCATGCTATTAATGGAAGTTGGTTTGTGTATGCTTCCTAAGCAGACATCTCCTACTATGACCCATCCTAGGTCATGCCTTTGGGCATAAGGAGCATGATGTGGGCTATTAATCTGTTCTCTAGTTTTATGAACTTGTAAGATATCTCTCCCTAGGAGTAGGATTTTCTGAGCGTTAGGATCGAGTTTTGGCACGCGATGGGCTATACGCTGTAAATGGGGGTGATGTATGGCTACCTCTGGTGTAGGGATCTCGTGTCTATTATCAGGGATTTGGTTACATTCAGTAATAGTTGGTAAGGAAAGACACATTTTACAATCTATGGACTCAATTAGGTAACCACTAGCTCTCCTCCCAGCTGTTTCTACAGTACCTGCACAGGTCTTTAGAGAATAATTAGTGTTGGGCCCTTTGATGTTGAAAATGTCAAAGAAAGTAGATTTGGCTAGGGACGCATTACTTTGGTCATCTAGGATAGCGTAAACATTGATGGCTTTGTCTCTGCAGCCCTTTGGGTATACTTTTGTTAGGCAGATTTTTGAGCAGGACCTGCCGCCTATGAGTCCTTTACAGACTTCAGTGCATTGTGAAGTAACTGCTGGTGGGTTAGCTTCAGAGTTACTTTCCTCCCCGCCATGCTCTCTGGCACTGTTACTCTGTGATGAGGTCCATGGGAAAAGGCCCAGGATGTAGGGCAGTGTTGTGATCTGAGTTGTTACATTCTGTGCATTTTACACTAACCTGAGTCTTTGGCAATATGTGATGTTGATGAGCAGCACTTGTAGCAAATGCGGTTCTCCTTGAGGAAGGCTTTGTGATCTCCTATGGACATTTCTCTAAAGGCTCTGCACTTCAGAAGAGGGTGTGGCTTCTTGTGTAGAGGGCACTGCTTACCAGGATCTTTGACTGTTTCGCGGCTGGCGGAGCTGTAATGCCTGTAAGAATCTGCAGGTGAAATGTTAGTTTTGTGCACTGCCACTGATCCTTTGTGTGGTCTGTGGTCATAGGGAGTGGCACAAGACTGTGATAGATCAAAGCTAGGGTCATTACAAATATTA
Organism: Bufo bufo; assembly: GCF_905171765.1. Lineage (NCBI taxonomy): Eukaryota > Metazoa > Chordata > Amphibia > Anura > Bufonidae > Bufo > Bufo bufo. The sequence continues at coordinate 438,919,759 of NC_053390.1, read as the reverse complement.
GCTTCTAGCCTTACAATGTCAACAAACACACTGAAGAGATGGAATGGCACATTGTAGGTATGTTTGTACCTTGACCCGTGGGAGACCCATTTCTCCTGCAGGTTGTGGGGAAGCTTTAATAGGTTTGACACCTCTGGCAGTGTCGAGGAAAGCAAGCCCCGGTAAATCCCCTTCGGCTTTGGCAACCTGTAATTCCATCAGTAGATCACTTAAATCCCTAAGTTTCTGAACCCGTTGCTAGATATTTTAGGGAATTTGTCAATTCTTTTAAACAACGCATCCTCTATGACCTCTGCAGAACCATAACATTCATCAAGTCTATCCCAGATCATTTTTAGGCCAATTTCTGTTTAGTTTATATTAATATCCCTGATTCTCTTGGCATGTTCTACAGAGTCTTTTCCAAGCCGATCTACAAGGAAGTCTATCTCCTCACTGTATGACAGACCCAAGTCTTTTGTAATGTTATAAAAGGAGGCCGCCATGCTCTATAGTTTTCAGGGCGATCACTGAACTTCGCCAGTCCCTTTGTAACTAGCTCTCGTTTAGTAAAGAACCTGGCAAAGTCTATTCTGCTCTGGTTACTACTAAGGTTAGTTGGAGGTGGAAAGTCACGGCGACAGCGCGGTGGGTGATCATACCTGTATGGAGTCTCTGACTTAGGCCAGCCCATGTCATACCATCTTGTAGGATAAGGTGGCTCTGCAGGCTGGACTGGAAGCTGGCTTCCTTGGTGTGCAGGGAAGTTAGCTGGAGTTTTGTCACGTGGCTCTGTGCTCTCTTGTTTGTAGGACTGGGTTCCGAGTGTGACTCTTTCTTTTGGACGGTACGATTCTTCTGTGGCATAGGTGACATCTTCGGTTCCAGGGAATGGATCAGCATTGCTGTTTGGTCTGGAGTGTTGACGGACGTACTCTGAAGTGCGTCGTACAGGATCTTGCTGGCCGAGTTCTGGACTAAGCACACTGCGGTGACTTTCGGTTTTCGGGTATTCCATTGCTTCCAAGAACTCTGCTTCAGCTATGGCGGCTGCCGTTTCATTCTCTACAGCGAGTTTCTCTAGCTTTGCATCTAAGAGGACTTTTTGCATTTCTAGTGAAGCCTGTAACTGTGCCTTTTCTTCTTTCATCTTCATTTCTTGTTCGGCAAAGGCTGCTTTGACCTTCGCGGCTTCTGCTTTGCGCGGGCAATGGCAGCAGCGTTGCTAACGGAAGACGACTTGGTGGAACCATCTTTGTCTGATCTTGTCTTGTAGCTTGATACTGGGCTACGGGACATGGTGTTGGTGAAGACACTTAACTGCGTGGAGACTACTGTGCTGTGGAATGCCGGTCGCTGTGCTTAGAGAGCGGTCACAGTATGCAATCAAATGTGTCTACATTGCTTGAAGCGGCTATCCCCTTGCAGCACTGGACTGTAGAGAAGTCGCTGTGGTGTCCGTTTGCAGATATTGCATGGAACAGACTTCTGTGTAGTCAGGTGCGTCTCTCCCGCTAGAAGTTGTTGTTTACTGTCCTGTTCTCACAACATGTACCCCCGGGGTCTATATGCAGTTCAACAGGCAGATATCACCATTCTACTAGTTAATAAGATGAGACTTGTTTCTGTAGTCTGTGGTTTTTATTAAATGGCAGTAGATAAGGTAAACTATAAGAAAATGAACATACAAGAACTAAATATACAGCACAATGTACACAACACCTATACAAAAACATTAATTGATCCCTTACCGACAATGCTTTAGTAAGAGACACACAATGTGCAGCTGCTCCTTCCATGAGGTGAAGGGAAAAAGGAAGAAGGTGCCTGTCTCTTTCCCAGAAAGCACTGTGAGCAGGAAGTCAGGTGACCTAATGAATATGCATAGTTTAACAAGGCAGATGATGCACTTAGAGCTAAAGGTCACTAGATGGTGAAGAGAAGACAGTACAATATATAGAGAGCTAAAAAAAAACATTTAGTAACTCTGCCTTTTCCTTATCTTCAGTGACTACCCCCCCCCCCTCCCCCACTACCATTTTTTAGGGAACCTACCTGCTTGGACCTTGGTTTTTTAGCATTTATATATTAAAATTATTTTTGGGGATTTGTTTTGCTCTCTTTTGCCACCTGCTGTTTTGTATTTTTGCTAATTTTATCTCCTTTTTACAGATTTTATTAAGCCCTTTGTAATCTTCAAATGCTACAGCTGACCCCTCAGATTTGTATTTTTTAAATGCCCTTATTTTGTCTTTTATTGCCCTTTTTACAGTAGCTGTAAGCCATGGGGGGTTTAATTTTAGCCGTTTATACTTGTTACCTAAAGGAATGAATTTTTTTGTGCAATTACTCAATGTGGATTTAAAGCTCTCCCATTTATCCTCAGTATTATTATGTGACAGTAGCTACTCCCAGTCTATGCCCTTAAATTCTTCCCTCAACCCAGGGAAATTAGCCTTTTAGAGTTTGCTTCTTATAGTTTAGGGGGAATATGATTATATTGTGGTCACTGTTACCTAGTGTTTCTCCGACAGTAAAATTTCCAACAAGCTCTGCATCATTAGAAAGTACAAGATCCATTGACCCTTCTGGGAGCTTCTACAAACTGGCCCATAAAGTGGTCCTGCAGCAAGTTGAGGAATTTTCTCCCCTTTGCGGTTGAGGCAGAAACATGACCCCAGTCAATGTCTTGGAAGTAAAAATCTCCCATTATGACCACTGTACCAGCCTGTGCAGCCCACTGTATTTGGTTATACAGTTGCGTTTCTATCTCCTCTGTGATGTTAGGGGGTCTATAGATTACACCAAGTATTATTTTTTTAGTCTTTATATCCCTTTGAACTTCCACCCATAAGCTTTCCACATCCTCACCATCCTCACCCACAATTGCCTCTTTCACACTTGTCTTCAGACCACTTCCCACATACAGGCACACGCCACCACATTTTCTATTGACCCTGGCTTTCCTAAATAGTGTAAAAACCCTCAATGTTAACAGCCCAGTCATTCGAAGAGTCCAACCATGTCTCAGCCACACCAACTACATCTATGTGTTCTTCTTGTACCATAGCCTCCAGCTCCCCCATTTTTCTAGCTAGACTTCTGGCATTTGTGAAAATACATTTTAAATTACTATTACCTGTAAAGTGAATATCTGGGATTTTTGGGTTACCTTGGTTGATGTTTGTATGTAACAGGTTCTTGTTACCAGTAGTGATGAGCTGCAGGGGCAATATTTGAATTTGCGATATTTCGTGAATATTTTGTAGAATATTCTTCATATATTCGTGCATTCGAGATTATATTCTTGATTGCGAAAATCGCCAATGTATTAATCGCGTAATGTGTGCAAAATATCGTCGTGGGGTAGGCAACTTTTCTATTGGTTGCTAGGGATGTTGCTAAGCTGTGACAAAGCCTTCTCATTGGCCCACAAGCTAGAAGAAGGGAGGGATAATCATCTGAAACGTACTGTGTTAAAAAAAAAACAACTAATATTCGGCAATACGAATATATAGCACTATATTTAAATTATTCGCAAATTCTCGAAGTGCAGGTTTTCGCGAAACAAATTAGCTTTTCGAATATTTGCGTTCAACACTAGTTACCAGCAGTTCTATTTTTCATCGGGGTATAGTTCTGCCCAGTCATTACCTTACTTTCCTCACTAACCCCAGCCCCCACTAAATCACACTGTCCACTCCTATATTACACTCTCTATCTATACTATCTACCCCCTTATTAGTTTGACCCCACATTCTCCCCCCAGATCCTAGTTTAAAAGCTCCTCCAGCCATCTAACCTGTTTTTCCCCCAGGGCAGTTGCATCCTCCCCATTAAGGTGCATCCCTACTGTCGAGCCTGATGGATTTCAGGGTGGTCATACCCATGGAAACGAGAAGTGTATAATGTAATGAAAAAAAATGAATCCAGCCAGCAAAAGAAGCAATATGGACAATCACAATACATTAGTAAGTGCCTTGCATTAACTTTCTCTACATGATAAATTCTATTTGCTGAAGTAAAAGGAAAAAATCTGGTACTGTGTTAGCCAGTAGAAAACTAGTTTAGTGTTCTCATTAGGAGAACCAAAATAAGAGTATTGCAGGTTTGATACCTTGTAATGGCTAACAAAAATAGAAGTAATGATGTTACATAGCGAGCTTTAGAGACATCACCAGTCTCTTCATCAGGCGTACTACAAGAATATATGAAGAAATAGCAAAATATATACAATAAGAACAGAGACATGGGGGAATGAATAGACATTTGAAAAATAACAGAACAACATATCAAAGATGTTGAGAATGAGTCCTTAATTATGTTAGGGTGGGTTCACACTAGCGTTAGAGATTCCGTTATGGCTTTCCGCTACAACATGGTTATAACGGAAAATAACAAAATGCTCAGACAGAATGCAAAACGGAAGCCTTTAAAAGGCATTCCGTTTGCTTTCCATCCTAATAGAAGTTTTCCGTTTTGCATTCTGTCTGGGCATTCCGTTATTTTCCATTAATAACCATGTTATAACGGAAAGCCATAACGGAATCCCTAACGCTAGTGTGAACCCACAGTTAATTAAGGACTCATTCTCAAAATCTTTGATATGTTGTTCTGTTATTTTTAAAATGTCCATTCATTCCCCCATGTCTCTGTTCTTATTGTATATATATTGCTGTTTCTTCATATATTCTTGTAGTATGCCTGATGAAGAGACTGGTGATGTCTTGAAATCGGAATGCCTCCTCCTCCTCTTCAGCCTCCAATTTGTGCTGAGAAGACGAACTGAGGGTGGTCTGGCTATCATCAACCTGTGTAATGTCTTCCCCCATTTCCACCTCTTCCACATGCACAGCGTCGTCCTTAATTGTGAGCAGCAAGCATTTGAGAAGACACAGAAGTGGGATGGTGATGATGATAATAGCGTTATCGCCGCTCACCATCTGTGTTGATTCCTCAAACTTGCGTAAAACCTCACAGAGGTCAGACATCCATGCCCACTCCTCGCTTGTGGATAGCGGAAGCTGACTGGAAAGGCAACGACCATGTTGCAGCTGGTATTCCACAACTGCCCTCTGCTGCTCACAAAGCCTGGCCAACATGTGGAACGTGTTGTTCCAGCAGGTGATCACATCTCACAACAGCCGGTGAGCTGGCAATTTAAAGCGCTGCTGCAGCGTTGACAGACCAGCTGAAGCTGTCGGTGAGTTGCTAAAATGTGCACACACACATCGCAACTTCACCAGTAGCTCAGGCAAATTGGGGTAGGTTTTTGGAAACCACTGAACCACAAGGTTAAATACGTGGGCAAGGCATGGGATGTGTCTAAGGTTGCCCAGCTCCAAAGCCGCCACCAAGTTACGGCCATTATCAGACACAACCATGCCTGGTTCTAGGTTGAGTGGCGAGAGCCACAGCTCAGTCAGGTCTCTTATCCCCTGCCACAGCTCTGCGGCGGTGTGCTGTTTGTCACCTAGGCAGATCAGCTTCAGCACGGCCTGTTCCCGTTTCCCCTCTGCAGTGATACACTGCTTCCAGCTTCCGACTGATGACTGGTGCTGCACAAAGACAATTTGGAGGTGGAAGTAGAGGAGAAGGAGGCAGAGGAGGAGAAGTGGGGGTTGGAGCCACTAAAGTAGGTGGTGGCGGAAACCCTGATGGAATTGGGGCCCGCAATCCTTGGCGTCGGTAGCACCTGTGCCATCTCAGGGTACGAGTCGCTTCCGGCCTCCACAACATTCACCCAGTGTGCCGTCAGGAAAATGTAGCGTCCCTGGCCGAAAGCACTTGTCCATGTGTCTGTGGTTAAGTGGACCTTTCCAGTAACTGCGTTGGTCAGGGCATGTGTGATGTTAAGGGACACATGTTGGTGTAAGGCTTGTTCTGTCCCCACATGAAGGCGAATGAAGGTGTAACTGATAATGACTTTGTGACTGTCCTACCTTCGTATCCAAGCAGTGGAGCAGTCCGGACTGGCAGATGCTCAGGTTAGATGGATCCAGACGTAGACATGAGGATGCAATCAAACGGGGGTTTATTTGATCCGGAGCAGTGACATACGGTGATGCAATACAGGAATGCAGTAGCAGAGCAGATGCTGTGATGTGGATGTCTTTCCTGAGGCTAACTGCTGGTCAAAAACTGATACATTCACAAGCCAAGGTGTGTGTCTCCAGTCACAAAGGAATGCAGCACTGAAAAATGGCTACAGGAAGTGACAAGGACCAAGGCTGCAAAAACCACGCCCAGCAGAGAAAACTTTATCTAACAAGAACAAGGCGTGCAGCATACAAATTCCGGCCAGCAGATGGCAGCAGAGAACAATGCATTGAAACCACATAGGACCTAGGTAAAAGAAGAAATGATAATACAGTGTATGAATTCAATTTGAAAAGAACAGCACACTCCCCGTCTGAAATTCACTTCGGGGATTTGACTACAACGAATGTCCATAAAATATAAACAACCTGTAAAAGAACATGTTAGAATGCAAACATAGATTAGTCCTGTTTTCCAACTTGGAATGGAGAAGATCTGCGAAGCTAGATACAGTCCTGTTCACCCTGCAGGGACGTTCTCGATGGGTAATATTAAAATGAGTTAGTTGATTGGTCTTGAGAACGTTTTAAGCTCGCCCTTCCTGAAGATCTTCAACTCCACCTTCCGGACCTTGCCATCCTTGCTAGGGAAAACCTTTGAAATTAGTCCGATAGGCCAGTCAATCCTTTCGGTTTGCTGCTCTTTCATCAATACAAGATCTCCTTCCTTCAAGTTTGGTTTGTGGTGTTGCCATTTTCTTCTTCCTAGAAGAATACTGAGGTACTCCTTTCGCCACCTGTTCCAGAAGTAATCTGCTAGGTATTGTACACGTTTCCAGTGTTTTTGGTAGATGTTAGCATGAGTAAATTCTCCACTAGGTATTAGCGTATTCTCAGTTTTTTGGGTAAGTAGAATAGCCTGAGTCAGTATGGCTGGTGTTTCAGGATCCATAGACACTAGCACAAGGGGTCTTGAATTGATAATGGCCAAAACTTCAGCGAGAAGGGTGACTAGAGTCTCATGTGTGAGTCTTGACGAGTTTACATCCATCAGCATAGAATTTAAGATGTTACGTGAGATGCCGATCATTCTCTCCCAGGAGCCCCCCATGTGGGAACTATGAGGAGGATTGAAAATCCAGGTGCAACCTTTTTCCGCCAACTGATCTTGAATGGACTTGGTGTCGATGTTAAGTTCTCTACAAGCTCCGATGAAGTTGCCTCCCTGGTCAGACCTCAATTGTTTACCTGGTCCTCTGATTGTGAAGAACTGTCTTAAGGCATTAATAAGGCTGGATGTGTCCATAGATTTTATCACCTCTATGTGAACTGCTCGCACACTCATGCAAGTAAATAGTACAGCCCAACGCTTACTGTTTGCGTGACCGCCGTGGGTCCTGCGTGTGGACACCATCCATGGCCCAAAGACATCTAGGCCAACATAGGTGAAAGGCGGCTCTGTACATAGTCTATCCGCAGGCAAGTCGGCCATTTGTTGGTGTAGTTGTTTTCCTCTTGCTTTACGACAGTGCACACATTCATGCAGTACTTGGGCCACACGTTTTTTCATACCTATAATCCAAAGGCCTGCAGACCGTAATTTGCCCTCAGTAATTTGCCTGCCTTGGTGTTCGGCCCTTTCGTGGTAGTGTCGTATTAGCAAGACGGTGATATGATGTTTGCTGGGAATGATGAGAGGATTTTGTTCTGCAATTCCCAGGTGGGCTTGATTCAAACGACGACCAACTCTTAGCAAGCCAAAACTGTCGATAACTGGATTTAAGTTGGCAAGAGGACTTTTTAAAGGAATCTGCTGTTTGTTGTACAAGCACTTCCATTCTATGTTGAAATTTTCCTGCTGGACGGGACTTATAATGAGGTACTCGCTATGAGAGATGTTCTCAGCAGAGAAGGGTTTATGACAGGCATGCCAACTAGTGATGAGCGGCAGGTGCCATATTCGATTTCGACGAAATTCGTTTCATATTCGTCGAAATCGAATATTCGTCATTATTCTAGTTATCGCGATTATTATGCGATTTAAATAATCGCGTATTGCGATTTTAACTTAAGGCTACTTTCCTATTGGTTTGATATCTAGAATTAGCGAAGATGACGAATATGACGAATGTATTCGTCATATTCCTCAAAACGAAGATAACAAAGTATTCTACATCTTCGTTTTAGCTCCATATTCGTCAACTTCGCTAATTCTAGCAATCAAATAGGAAAGTTGACTATAGAGACAGCTAAGTTTAATTCGCTATGCGATTATATTACTTTGTTGTTTTTTTTTAAATTGAATAGTTAAATACTTGATTATTATAATGATTCTATTTATAAAAAAAAAAAGCAAAGTAATATAATCGCATAGCGAATTAAATACAGCTGTCTCTATAGTCAACCTTCCTATTTGATTGCTAGAATTAGCGAAGTTGACAAATAGGTAGCTAAAACGAAGATGTAGAATACTTCGTTATCTTCGTTTTGAGGAATATGACGAATACATTCGTCATATTCGCTAATTCTACCAAGCCAACCATAGTAAACCAGGTCCAAGTTAAAATAGCAATTCGATTAATTCAAGTTATAATAATAATCGAATTTCGATTTTAACTTAGCACTGCTATATTCCATAGTCGTTAATTCTAGCCTAATATGGAATATAGCAGTGCTAGGTTAAAATCGAAATTCGATTATTATAACTTGAATTAATCGAATTGCTACTTCAACTTGGACCTGGTTTACTATGGTTGGCTTGGTAGAATTAGCGAATATGACGAATGTATTCGTCATATTCCTCAAAACGAAGATAACGAAGTATTCTCCATCTTCGTTTTAGCTACCTATTCGTCAACTTCGATAATTCTAGCAATCAAATAGGAAGGTTGACTATAGAGACAGCTGTGTTTAATTCGCTATGCGATTTTATTACTTAGCTTTTTTTTTATTTTTATAAATAGAATCATTATAATAATCAAGTATTTAACTATTCAATTTTTTTTTTTAAAAAGCAAAGTAATATAATCGCATAGCGAATTAAACTTAGCTGTCTCTATAGTCAACCTTCCTATTTGATTGCTAGAATTAGCGAAGTTGACGAATATGGAGCTAAAACGAAGATGGAGAATACTTTGTTATCTTCGTTTTGAGGAATATGACGAATACATTCGTCATATTCGCTAATTCTACCAAGCCAACCATAGTAAACCAGGTCCAAGTTGAAATAGCAATGCGACTAATTCAAGTTATAATAATCTAATTTCGATTTCAACTTAGCACTGCTATATTCCATATTAGGCTAGAATTAACGAATATGGAATATAGCAGTGCTAAGTTAAAATCGAAATTCGATTATTATAACTTGAATTAATCGAATTGCGATTTCAACGTAATTCTCAAATCCGACAGTACATTCTAGTATGGAGACGTTCCCATGGTGATGGGGACGCTCCATGAGCACGGAAGTCGTCAGAAGCGGCAACGGGCACTGACTGGAGCAGCCAGAAAGCCAGGAATCCTAAGGACAGGTAAGAACTACTTTTGGGAAGTGGGAAAGAAGAATATATAACAATTTAAAAAAAAAACGAAAAAAAAAAAACAATATTCGAAATATTCGCAAATTAGTGAAGTGCCGATATTCGCTAAAAAATTTCGATATTCGAATATTCGCGCTCAACACTAATGCCAACCATGACAATCTTTATCTTGGTGAGTATTATGATAACATCTTGCGATGTGCACTAACCTTGCAATAGTTCTGACGAGTCTCATCCAGCTGGAGAAACGTTCAAAGCGCTGACAACCGAAGCTGGCGGTTTGCTTTGTTCCAGAGGCTTCAAAGAATTTAGGTCCTGCTAGGGAGCGGTTGCTTTGGTCGTCAATGATCGCATACATTTTTACTGCCTTTTCTGGTAGCCCCTCCGGGTAGACCTTGATTAGGCATATGCGGGCACAACATTTCTCACTCTGGCCCTCCCCACATACGTCCAAGCATGAGCAGGAAACAGCAGTGGCTGTGTTAGCGTGGTTCTGGGGCTCCCCGCCATGACTTTGAGCAGGACTGGTGGTGACAGCAGCCGGTGAATCCCTTGTGAGTGGAGTTGGGTGCATAGCTGAGGCATGTCTTTCACTATGACACTCCTCACACTTAATAATGGATTTACAGTCCTTAGCCATGTGCTCCAATGAAGCGCAGCACCTGAAACATACCCCAAGCTCGGTGAGGACTTTCTTGCGCTCCTGTATGGTTTTGGATCTAAATCCTCTGCATTTGTTCAGTGAGTGTGTTTTTTTATGAATGGGACATTCACGATTGAAGGCCTTGTCTCCTGATGAGGTAGTGTACTGTTTACCAGTGGGTACTGCAGATGATGGTAGGTTAGTCTTTCTAACATTCACGCTGCTCTTAAAATCTCTGTGTTTGTGCACAATACTTTCATACTTTGATGATGGTGTCACTGAAGTTGTAGTATTGAACTCCAGGAAGTCTAGGCTGGGGTCATTCCTCATCTGGGACTGTTCATCAATGAACCTACAGAAATGAATAAATGGGGGAAAAGTGACGTCATGCACTCTTTTGTACCTTGAGACTGATGCCGCCCACTTCTCTTCCAGGCTGTATGGTAACTTTACGACAATTGGGTTCCCCCATGGAATGTATCCAGGTAGCACAGCCCGGACAGACGAGCGTCTCTTTTGGCGAGCTCCAGTTCCATGAGCAAATCACTTAAATCCTGAAGCTTATGGACATCCTTGAGACTGATCTTCGGGACGTTCTGCAGTCTCCTGAATAGTGCCTTCTCTATTGCTTCTGCACTGCCAAAGGTGCGTTCGAGTCTCTGCCAGGCTGCAGCGAGACCTGTCTCTGCTTGTCCCACATAGACAGTTCTAAGGCTCTAGATGCGATTTGTGGAGCCTGGGCCCAGCCAGTTGATCAAGAGGTCGAGCTCCTGCTCTGCGGTTAGGTTGAGGTTGGCGATGGCAGCTTTGAAGGTTGCCTTCCAGGCTCTGTAGCTCTCCGCACGGTCATCAAATTTTGAGAGACTGGTGTAAATTAGCTCTCTGCTCACCATAAACCTGGCAAACTCAGACATATCTGATTTCTCACTGCTTGTTGTCATGACAACTTGTGATGCCCCTGGGGCGTTTAGGCTGCGTTGCGTGAAAGGGTGAGATGCTTCCGGGTAGAATGATGTTGCTGCAGGGTTGAGCTGTGGTCTAGACTCTGTAGATTTCGATGACTGCTGCTTACATAGAAACATAGAAACATAGAATGTGTCGGCAGATAAGAACCATTTGGCCCATCTAGTCTGCCCAATATACTAAATACTATGGATAGCCCCAGGCTTTATCTTATATGAAGGATGGCCTTATGCCTATCCCATGCATGCTTAAACTCCTCCACTGTATTTGCAGCTGCCACTTCTGCAGGAAGGCTATTCCATGCATCCACTACTCTCTCAGTAAAGTAATACTTCCTGATATTACTTTTAAACCTTTGCCCCTCTAATTTAAAACTATGTCCTCTTGTAGCAGTTTTTCTTCTTTTAAATATTCTTTCCTCTTTTACCTTGTTGATTCTCTTTATGTATTTAAAAGTTTCTATCATATCCCCTCTGTCTCGTCTTTCTTCCAAGCTATACATGTTAGGGTCCTTTAATCTTTCCTGGTAAGTTTGATCCTGCAATCCATGTACCAGTTTAGTAGCTCTTCTCTGAACTCTCTCCAAAGTATCAATATCCTTCTGGAGATATGGTCTCCAGTACTGAGCACAATACTCCAAATGAGGTCTCACTAGTGCTCTGTAGAGCGGCATGAGCACCTCCCTCTTTCTACTGGTAATTCCTCTTGCTATACACCCAAGCATTCTGCTAGCATTTCCTGCTGCTCTGTGACATTGTCTGCCTACCTTTAAGTCTTCTGAAATAATGATCCCTAAACCCCTTTCCTCAGATACTGAGGTTAGGACTGTATCACTGATTTTATATTCTGCTCTTGGGTTTTTACGTCCCAGGTGCATTATCTTGCACTTATCAACATTAAATTTTAGTTGCCAGATTTTTGACCATTCCTCTAGTTTTCCTAAGTCCTTTTCCATTTGGTGTATTCCTCCAGGAACATCAACCCTGTTACAAATCTTTGTGTCATCAGCAAAAAGACACACCTTACCATTGAGGCCTTCTGCAATTTCGCTGATAAAGATATTAAACAATATGGGTCCCAGAACAGATCCCTGAGGTACCCCACTGGTAACAAGACCTTGGTCTGAATATACTCCATTGACTACAACCCTCTGTTGCCTGTCCCTCAGCCACTGCCTAATCCATTCAACAATATGGGAGTCCAAGCCCAATGACTGCACTTTATTGATAAGCCTTCTATGTGGGACAGTATCAAAAGCCTTACTAAAGTCTAGATAAGCGATGTCTACTGCACCGCTTCCATCTATTATTTTAGTCACCCAATCAAAAAAATCAATAAGATTAGTTTGACATGATCTCCCTGCAGTAAACCCATGCTGTTTTTCATCTTTCAATACATGGGATTTTAGATGGTCCACAATCCTCTCCTTAAGTATGGTTTCCATTAATTTCCCCACTATTGATGTCAGGCTTACTGGCCTATAGTTGCCCGATTCCTCCCTACTACCTTTCTTGCTAATGGGCACAACATTTGCTAATTTCCAATCTTCTGGGATGACTCCTGTTGCCAGTGATTGGTTAAATAAATCTGTTAATGGTTTTGCTAGTTCACCGCTGAGCTCTTTTAATAGCTTTGGGTGTATCCCATCAGGCCCCTGTGACTTATTTGTATTAATTTTAGACAGTTGACTTAGAACCTCTTCCTCTGTAAAGACACATGCGTCAAAAGATTCATTAGTCTTCTTTCCCAACTGAGGCCCTTCTCCTTCATTTTCCTTTGTAAAAACTGAACAGAAGTATTCATTGAGGCAGTCAGCTAGTTCTTTATCTTCTTCCATATACCTTCCTTCTTTAGTTTTTAATTTGGTAATTCCTTGTTTTAGTTTCCTTTTTTCATTTATGTATCTGAAGAATGCCTTATCGCCTTTTTTCCCTGACTGAGCTAATTTCTCTTATGCCTGTGCTTTAGAAGCTCTTATAACTTGTTTGGCCTCTCTCTGCCTAATCTTATAAATTTGTCTGTCATCCTCGTTTTTTTTTTTTTTTTTATAATTCCTAAATGCTATCTTTTTGTTTTTAATGATTTTGGCCACTTCTGCTGAGTACCACAGTGGTCTCTTCCTTTTTTTGCTTTTACTGACAAGCCTAATGCAATCTTCTGTTGCCTTCAATAGTGCCACTTTTAAGTAGTCCCATTTCTCCTGGACTCCAATGAAACTGTTCCAGTCTGCTTGAGCTGTGGAGGTAGGCCAAGAAACACCTGGTAGCCATCTTGCTGTAATAACTGCCCTTGAGAGGGCGCATCTGGGCGACTGTTATTGGATTGCTCGGGTGCTGTGGGTAGAGCTGACTTGGAGGTTTAAGTGTTTTTGGCTTGGACAGTACTGCACACTGGGGGTGGTGCAGATAACTGTTTCAGTACATAGTCGCTGGTGCGATCAACTGGATCGTCTATCTCCTCTGGTGGTAAGCAGACTGAATCAAGCCTTTGGCTCAATGCTTGCTCAAGTAGTCTTACTTTTGCTAATGCGATTTCCTCTTCCCTCTCTGATTCAAGGATCTTTATTCGAGCCTCTGCTTCCGCTTCTGCCCTCTTGGCTTCTGCCTCCACTTCTGCCCTCTTGGCTTCTGCCTCCGCTTCTGCCCTCTTGACTTCTGCCTCCGCTTCTGCCCTCTTGGCTTCTGCCTCCGCTTCTGTCCTCTTGGCTTCTGCCTCCGCTACTGCCCTCTTGGCTTCTGCCTCCGCTTCTGCCCTCTTGGCTTCTGCCCTCTTGGCTTCTGCCTCCGCTTCTGCCCTCTTGGCTTCTGCCTCCGCTTCTGCCCTCTTGGCTTCTGCCTCCGCTTCTGCCCTCTTGGCCGCCGCCATCTGTGCTTCTGCCCTCGCAAGAACTTCTTTTTCGATGAAGGAACGCCTCACTTTGGATTGCTCTGCATTTATGCGAGCCTCTAGTAATCTGTCGCTCAGGGTGGAGCTTCTAGAGCATGATGATCTGTAGGACCGCGAGGAATGTTTGGATGAATGCGATCTGTGTGATCTAGTTTCTTGCAAATGAGAAATGCAGAGTTCCACTTTATCTTTAGCATCCAGCACCATGGCGTCTCTTTGTCTGTCTATTGATTCTGCTTTACACAATTCTGACGGGGCTTCTTCAATATTAGAGTCTTTTAGGAAGAGAACAGCACAAGGCTGGCACGGCACACTTTGAAAAATAGTGGCGGCTGGGGACTGCGTAACGAGGGACAGCCACCGACATCAGGCTGAGGAAGGCCTCAGTGTCCACAAGCCTAATTTCCAGGGCCAGTAATTTGGAAAGCTGCGCATTTAGTGCTATGGCCTGTGGGTGGGTGGCTGGGTATTTGCGCTTGCATTCAAATGCCTGGGGTAATGACATTTGGATGCTGCGCTGGGACAGGGAAGTAGATGTGGTCGCTTATGGTGCTTGCAAACGTCCAGGTGCAGGGCGGGAGGCATCTGGGCCTGTGTCTTGGACAGGGGATTGGCCAGCATCTAACACAGGGGAAGAGGAGGCACTGGTGTGACCCGCAGACACAGATTGTGGACCCAGGCGTTCGACCCACCTATAAGGGTGCTTTGATGCCATGTGGCGGATCATGCTGGTGGTGGTGAGGTTGCTAGTGTTCACTCTCCGGCTCACTTTGGTGTGGCACAGGTTGCAAACTACTATTCTTCTGTCGTCCGCACTTTCCTCAAAAAAGCGCCATACTGCCAAACACCTACCCCTTGGCAAGGGAGATTTACGCAAGGGGGTGCTCTGGGGGAACAGTTGCGGGCCTGTTCGGTGGTGCCCGCCTTCTACCTTTTGCCACCCAACTGCCTCTTCCAGCCTGCGGTTGAGTCATTGGCAACTGGTTCTCATCATCATCCACCTCATTAAACACTAATTTCCATTTCCCAGCGTCATGTTCTTGTGACTCTGGATGCTCAAGAGGTTGGGAATCGGGGCACAAGATCTCAGGTCCCTCTTTAAGCGTGCTTGGCGAGAGGGCCAAATCAATTAATGGCGATGCAAAGAGGTCCTCGGAATATCCGAGTGTGGGATCACTTGTTTGGCCAGACTGTAAATGGTGGGAGGAAGGAGGATCATGGTGAGGATTGTGTGGACCAGACTCCTGGCTACCGAGACTGGACTTGGTTTAAGACAGGGTGGTGCTTAACCGCTGCCCCGCACTGCAAACTGGGACATGAAGCTAGGTATCTTGGATGATTGTTTTTCTTGTGCTCTGGCAGCAGGCACAGTTTCACCGCACCCAGGGACACGGCCTCTGCATGCACCATCAGCATCATGGACACTTCCCCGTCCCTTAATGCTCGCCTTCTTCATATTAAAGGTTATATGTTATAAGAGACTGTTTATAGGACAAATGTGGATAAATTATGGAAAAAATATAATTATTTTCGCTAATATTTTTCCCAATATCTGGCCCTGACACACACACACAGGCTATTGCAGCGCAGATGTAACAATTTCCTGCAGACACCGTTTATAGGCAAAGTGTGAATAAATTATGGAAAAAATATAATTGTTTTCGCTAATATTTTTCACAATATCTGGCCCTGACACATGCTATTGCAGCGCAGATGTAACAATTCACTGCAGACACCGTTTATAGGCAAAGTGTGAATAAATTCTGGAAAAAATATAATTGTTTTCGCTAATATTTTTCACAATATCTGGCCCTGACACATGCTATTGCAGCGCAGATGTAACAATTCACTGCAGACACCATTTATAGGCAAAGTGTGGATAAATTATGGAAATAATATAATTGTTTTCGCTAAGATTTTTCCCGAAATCTGGCAATGACACACGTTATTGCAGCGCAGATGTGACAATTCACTGCAGACACCGTTTATAGGCAAAGTGTGGATAAATTATGGTAAAAATATACCGTATTTATCGGCGTATAACACGCACGCACCTTCATTTTAAGAGGGAAATTTCAGGAAAAAAATTTAAATTTCAAATAAAGAACTTTGAAGCATGCTATTGCAGCGCAGATGTAACAATTCACTGGAGACACCGTTTATAGGCAAAGTGTGGATAAATTATGGAAAAAATATAATTGTTTTCGCTAATATTTTTCACAATATCTGGCCCTGACACACACGCTATTGCAGCGCAGATGTAACAATTCACTGCAGACACCGTTTATAGGCAAAGTGTTGATAAATTATGAAAAAATATATTTGTTGTCAGTAATATTTTTCCAAATATCTGGCCCTGGCACACGCTATTGCAGCGCAGATGAGACAATTCACTGCAGACACAGTTTATAGGCAAAGTGTGGATAAATTATGGAAAAAATATTTGTTGTCAGGAATATTTTTCACCATATCTGGCCCTGACACACGCTATTGCAGCTGTGACGGTATGCGAGGCGAGGTGGTGGATGATAGGTATGTTTCACCTCGCATGCAACCAGGCATGCAACCAGGCCCGGATTTCGGAATCCGGACCGGATTTTCCAGCCTCGGTGGCAGACTTGGTTACGGTCCAGAGATTGTGGTCCACTGGAGTTCACCTCCAGGTGGACTTTAAATAAACAGGAAGAGAGCACAACGGGGCTCTCTTGTGCTGAGTCTCAGGACCGTAACCTGTTTTCCTTAAGTGAGAGCGGTGTTTGGGTGCGAGAAAAACCAAAAAGGTTTGCTTTACCATATGTGTTGGGGGTGTCGGGGAGCAGCCCCACACCGGATAGTCAGGACACGACTGTTTAACTTAGCGCCGGACGGCAAGGATTTACTTTATGTTTTGTTTGTTTACTGCTGTACAAACCTTTTTGGCTAAATAAACCTGGCAACCAGCCAGATTTCAAGGAAATTGTCTGCATACGAACTGTCTGTTCCAGAAAAAGGTGATCCCCACTAGCTAATCCCTCACACAGCTCAGATGTGACAATTCACTGCAGACACTGTTTATAGGCAAAGTGTGGATAAATTATGGAAAAAATATAATTGTTTTCGCTAATATTTTTCAGAATATCTGGCCCTGACACACACACACGTTTTTGCAGCGCAGATGTGACAATTCACTGCAGACACCGTTTATAGTCAAAGTGTGGATAAATTATGGAAAAAATATATTTGTTGTCAGTAATATTTTTCACAATATTTGGCCCTGACACACGCTATTGCAGTGCAGATGTGACAATTCACCGCAGACCCCGTTTATAGGCAAAGTGTGGATAAATTATAGAAAAAATATAATTGTTTTCAATAATATTCTTCCTATCTCTGCCCCTGACACACAGAAGGTATTGCTGAACAGATGTCACTAGTCACTGCAGACACCCTCTATAAAAAAAAAATCGCAAAGTATGGGGAAAAAAATCAGACTACTTTGCAAGATTAAATTGCTGCTACCACACACAATAGTCCTTAAAAGGACTTTTGGGTCTTTGAAACACTTTAAAATTGAATAAATTGCGATCACAAACTCTTTACAGTATCTTTTCTTTCCTAACCGCAGCTCTCCCTGACTAGCAATGAGCCGAACCCGCGTCATCAGGTGCTATATAGCACTCGATGACGCGTTTCGGCCAGCCAATCACTGTAGTGCCAGTAGCCAACATGGCTACTGGCATTACAGTGATGGCAGTACTTACCTGCACATTTATTGGCTGCTTAGCAGCCGCTAAACGTGCGGAGAGGAGACTCGAGCATGGCGCTCGAGCACATGCGGTACTCGGCCAAGTACCGCCATGTGCCGAGCATAGCGATGCTCGAGCCAAACAGGTATTCGTCCGAGCATGCTCGCTCAACACTAGTGGATGTTTATCTCTGAATGGACGTTCTGGAAGCAGGGGGGCCCACTGTCAGTGA
This sequence comes from Bufo bufo, assembly GCF_905171765.1. Lineage (NCBI taxonomy): Eukaryota > Metazoa > Chordata > Amphibia > Anura > Bufonidae > Bufo > Bufo bufo. The sequence continues at coordinate 438,901,754 of NC_053390.1, read as the reverse complement.
CAGCAGGGCAAACCAGAGAGAAGGCAGGGACAGTTCCCAGGTGTACCTGCTTTGTAGATCGCTGTATACACAGTGCTCAATGAGCGCTGTGTATACAGATCAAGAAGTGATCTGCTCCTTCCTGTCCCGACCCATTGGTCATGTGACCGCTGGGGCGGGGAGAGTGCAGGAGCTGTTGGGTCTTTCATAGACCTCGATCAGCCCTGCACTGTGGCTGTTTAGCACATTATTATACTGTACAGCCTCTCTGGGGGGTGTATTTCCCTTGTAACTGGGACTACTATGTCAGCCCCAGTTATCGGAGAAATCAATAGTGAAAAAAATAATGAAGTTAAATGTCCCCCAGAGGTCTTGTATGACCTTATGGGGGACACAAAGTGTAAAATAAAAAAAGGAAGTGTTTAAAATAAAATAAAAAAGTTTTCATATGAAAAAAATCAAATTCCCCAATTGAGTATATAAAAAAAAAAGTAAAAAATAGAAAAAAATAAAATAGACATATTTGGTATTGCCGCATCCGTAATAACCGACTCTATAAATATATCACATGATCCACCCTGTCCAATAAACACCATAAAAAATAAATAAAAACTGTGTCAAAAAAATCCATTTTTGTTACCTTACATTACAAAAAATGCAACACTAATTGATCAAAAATGCATATGTGCCACAATATTATACCAATAAAACCGTCACCCCATAAGCCCCTACATAAGAAAATCTCTCAAAAAATAAAAAACTATAGCTCTCAAAACATGGAGACATTAAAACATCTTTTTTTTGTTTCAAAAATGCTATTATTGTGTTAAAGTGAAATAAATAAAAAAGTATACATATTAGGTATCGCCGCATCCGTAACAACCAGCTCTATAAAAAATATCACATGACCTTACCCCTCAGGTGAACACCGTAAAAAAAAAAACAGTGCTAAAAAAAACAATTTTTTGTCACCTTACATCACAAAAGGTGTAACACCAAGCGATCAAAAAGGTATATTCCCCCCAAAATAGTACCAATCAAACCATTACCTAATCCCGCAAAAAATGAGACCCTACCTAAGACAATCGGTCCAAAAAATATATATATATTACTCAGACAGTGGAGACACTAAAATATGTTTTTGTTTTTGCTTTAAAACTGCCTTTTATTGTGTTAAAGTGAAATAAATAAATAAAAAAGTTGACATATTAGGTATCACCGAGTCCGTAACAACCAGCTCTATAAAAATATCACATGACCTAACCCCTCAGATGAACACTGTAAAAAAAACAAAAAACTGTGCCAAAAAAGCCATTTTTTATCACCTAACATCACATAAAGTGCAAAACCAAGTGATTTATAAGGCGTTTGCTCCCCTAAAATAGTACCATTCAAACCATCACCTCATCCTGCAAGAAATGAGACCCTAACTAAGACAATCGGTCAAAAAAGAAAAAAACTATGGCTATCAGACTATGGAGACACTAAAACATAATTTTTTGGTTTCAAAAATGCTATTATTGTGTAAAACTTAAATAAATAAGAAAAAGTACATATCAGGTAATGTCACGTCCGTAACGATCTGCTCTATAAAAATGTCACATGACCTAACCCCTCAGATGAACGCTGTAAAAATAAATAAATAAAAGCTGTGCTAAAACAACCAATTTTTTCACCTTGCCACAAAAAGTGTAATAATGAATGCTAATAAAATCATATGTACCCAAAAATGGTACAAAAAAAAACATATCCTGCAAAAAACGAGCCCCTGCACAAGACAATCAGCAGAAAAATAAAAAAAATATGGGGTTCAGAAAATGGAGACACAAAACCATAATTCTTCTTTTCAAAAATGCTTTATTATTTAAAACTGAAACAAACAAACCAAGAAAGTAGACATATTTGATATAATTGCGTCCGTAAAAAACTGCTCTATCAAAATAGCACATGATCTACTGTACCCTGTCAGTTAAATGTTGCAAAATATAAAATCAGTACCAAAACAGCCATTTTTTGATTACCTTGCCTCACAAAAAACGTAATATAGAGCAATTAAAAATCATATGTACCCCAAAATAGTACCAATAAAACTCGCACCTTATCCCCTAGTTTCCAAAATGGGGTCACTTTTTGGGAGTTTCTACTGTAAGGGTGCATCAGGGGGCACTTGCTCCTAATGTTTTAGAGGGTCACCAGCAGGCCCTCACCCATAATGTTTTAGATGGTCAGATCAGCAGCAGACCCTCACCCCTAATGTTTTAGATGGTCAGATCAGCAGCAGGCGCTCACCCCTAATGTTTAGAGGGTCAGCTCAGCAGCAGACCCTCACCCCTAATGTTTTAGAGAGTCACCAGCAGGACCTCACCCATAATGTTTAAGATGGTCAGATCAGCAGCAGGCCCTCGCCCCTAATGTTTTAGAGGGTCAGCTGAGCAGCAGACCTTCACCCCTACAGCAGGGCATTGTGTGAGTTGTTTTACAACAGCTGGAGGGCTGCAGGTTGAGCATGCCTGTTTTAGAGGGTCAGCTCAGCAGCAGACCTTCACCCCTACAGCAGGGCATTGTGTGAGTTGTTTTACAACAGCTGCAGGGCTGCAGGTTGAGCATGCCTGTTTTAGATGGTCAGATCAGCAGCAGGCCCTCGCCCCTAATGTTTTAGAGGGTCACCAGCAGGCCATCAATCATAATTTTTCAAGGGTGTGTATGATGCCCTCCTTTATGTGTATAAAAGGGTGTATTGTAGTCCCGGTTCCTTGTAATTTTTGGCAGCCCTTTCACTTAGTGCATAGGCTTTATTAGTGTAGGAGTCCCACTACCTGAACAATTGTACCACAATGTGAATGAGACCCTCTTTTATGTGATATACAGGTTGTATCAGAGTGCCTCTTCCTTGTAATTTTTGGCAGCCCTTTCACTTAGTGCATAGGCTTTATGAGTGTAGGAGTCCCACTACATGAACAATTGTACCACAATGTGAATGAGGCCCTCCTTTATGTGATATACAGGTTGTATCGGAGTGCCTCTTCCTTGTAATTTTTGGCAGCACTTGCACTTTATATACAAGTAAATATACAGGAAAGAATTTTTCCTCTAAAATCGATTTTATCTTCTGTTTTGTGGGTATTATTGTCAGTCTGTAAAAGTGGCGTACTACTCGTACAACATAGTTCCCAGCAGCGACCTGGGAGTCCAAGATGCATCCAGACATCCTCCCCGTGCTGTTCCCGAACCATTTCGGTGGTGTTTCCATCAATTTCTGACCTTTTCCTGTGAACCAGACACCCTCCCCTCTTTAAAAGCAGGGGGGGTCTGGTTTAATGCTCTGGCGCTCCTATTGACTTACATTGTGCTTGGGTTCTCTGTAGAGCACCCGAGCATCCCAAAGTGTTCTACTCTAGCACCAGAGCACTCGAGCACTTTGGTGCTCGATCAACACTAGTAATAGTACGTTATGGTGATCCCTGCAGGGGTCCGGCAGTCCCTGATAGCCGGGCCCCTGCTGTATCCGCCGCTGTAGATGTAATACACTGACAGGCAATGCATTACAATACAGATGTATTGTAATGCATTGCAGAGGGGATCAGACCCCCAAAAATTTAAGTCCCAGGGTTAAACGGAACGGGATTTTAAGTTCGAGGGGTTAAACGGAACGGGATTTCGGCTGAAATCCTTCAGCCGGCACCCTGTGACAACGCCAGGGGGGGTCATGTGACCCCCCCGTGTCGGCGATCGCAGCAAACCGCAGGTCAATTCAGACCTGCGGTTTGCTGCGCCTTTTGTAGTTTCTGATGCCCGCGGTCCCTGACCGCGGGGATCAGAAACTTTTGAGTGCCTATAATCAATATTTTTCACCCCCCCCCTGCACCCCTGCACGATTTTATGCCGGCGGGTGGTGCGGGGGGGGTGTCGCATGCGGTGGGGGCGGTGCGGGAGGCGGGCGGTGCGGCAGGCGGGATCGCGATCCCCCGCCCGCCTCCCCATGAATGATCGTTGGCTTCTAGTGGTTATACCAGGGTGCCAGCACATTGCTGGCACCCTGGTATAAACGGCTGACATCTGTGCAGATGTCAGCCGTTTAACCCTTTCCATACCGCGGTCCGTACGGACCGCTGTATGGAAAAAGTTAACTGTCGTCGGTCAGGGAGCTCCCTCCCTCTCCATCGGGGGGCTGCTGTGCCTTTGCAGCCCCCCGATGGAGAGGGAGAGAGCCCCCAGAGAGCCCCCCTCAGCCCTGTGCTTACCCTTCCCCGTCTGCGAAGTTCTGAGCAGACGGGGAGGGTTCCCATGCTGTCCATGGTGCTGAACAGATCTGTGCTAAAAGCATAGATCTGTTCAGTGTAAGTAAAATACAGTACAGAACAATATATATTGTACTGTACTGTATTATACAGACATCAGACCCACTGGATCTTCCAGAACCAAGTGGGTCTGGGTCAAAAAAAAAGTTAAAAAAAGTGAAAAAAGTTAAGATAAAAAAAAAAACATTCATCACTGAATAAAAATTAAAAAAATAAAATACACTACACATATTAGGTATCGCCGCGTCCGTAACGACCTGATCTATAAAACGGTCATGTTACTTTCCCCGCACGGTGAACACCATAAAAATAAAAAAATAAAAACTATGAGAAAATTGAAATTTTGCCCACCTTACTTCCCAAAAAAGGTAATAAAAGTGATCAAAAAAGTCACATGTACGCCAAAATAGTACCAATCAAACCGTCATCTCATCCCGCAAAAATCATACCTTACCCAAGATAATCGCCCAAAAACTGAAAAAACTATGGCTCTCAGACTAAAGAAACACTAAAACATGATTTTTTTTGTTTCAAAAATGAAATCATTGTGTAAAACTTACATAAATAAAAATAAAGTATACATATTAGGTATCGCCGCGTCCATATCGACCGGCTCTATAAGAATATCACATGATCTAACCCCTCAGGTGACCACCGTAAAAAATAAAAAATAAAAACGCTGTAAAAAAAGCCATTTTTTGTCATCTTACGTCACAAAAAGTGTAATAACAAGCGATCAAAAAGTCATATGCACCCCAAAATAGTGCCAATTAAACCGTCATCTAAACCCGCAAAAAATGAGACCCTACTCAAGATAATCGCCCAAAAACTGAAAAAACTATGGCTCTTAGACTATGGAGACACTAAAACTTTTTTTGGTTTTAAAAATGAAGTTATTGTATAAAACTTACATAAATAAAAAAAAGGTATACATATTAGGTATCACCGCGTCCGTGACAACCTGCTCTATAAAATTACCACATGATCTAACCTGTCAGATGAATGTTGTAAATAACAAAAAAAAAAAAAAAACGTGCCAAAAAAGCTATTTCTTGTTACCTTGCCGCACAAAAAGTGTAATATAGAGCAACCAAAAATCATATGTACCCTAAACTAGTACCAACAAAGCTGCCACCTTATTCCGTACTTTCTAAAATGGGGTCACTTTTTTGGAGTTTCTACTCTAGGGGTGCATCAGGGGGGCTTCAAATGGGACATGGTGTCAAAAAAACCAGTCCAGCAAAACCTGCCTTCCAAAAACCGTATGGCATTCCTTTCCTTCTGCGCCCTGCCGTGTGCCCGTACAGCGGTTTACGACCACATATGGGGTGTTTCTGTAAACTACAGAATAAGGGCCATAAATAATGAGTTTTGTTTGGCTGTTAACCCTTGCTTTGTTACTGGAAAAAAAATATTAAAATGGAAAATCTGCCAAAAAAGTGAAATTTTGAAATTGTATCTCTATTTTCCATTAAATCTTGTGCAACACCTAAAGGGTTAACAAAGTTTGTAAAATCAGTTTTGAATACCTTGAGGGGTGTAGTTTCTTAGATGGGGTCACTTTTATGGAGTTTCTACTCTAGGGGTGCATCAGGGGGGCTTCAAATGGGACATGGTGTCAAATAAACAGTCCAGCAAAATCTGGCTTCCAAAAACCATACGGCGCACCTTTCACTCTACGCCCCGCTGTGTGGCCGTACAGTAGTTTACGGCCACATATGGGGTGTTTCTGTAAACGGCAGAGTCAGGGCAATAAAGATACAGTCTTGTTTGGCTGTTAACCCTTGCTTTGTTAGTGGAAAAAATGGGTTAAAATGGAAAATTAGGCAAAAAAATGAAATTCTCAAATTTCATCCCCATTTGCCAATAACTCTTGTGCAACACCTAAAGGGTTAACAAAGTTTGTAAAATCAGTTTTGAATACCTTGAGGGGTGTAGTTTCTTAGATGGGGTCACTTTTATGGAGTTTCTACTCTAGGGGTGCATCAGGGGGCTTCAAATGGGACATGGTGTCAAAAAAACAGTCCAGCAAAATCAGCCCTCCAAAAACCAAACGGCGCACCTTTCACTCTACGCCCTACTGTGTGCCCGTACAGTAGTTTACGGCCACATATGGGGTGTTTCTGTAAACGGCAGAGTCAGGGCAATAAAGATACAGTCTTGTTTAGCTGTTAACCCTTGCTTTGTTAGTGGAAAAAATGGGTTAAAATGGAAAATTAGGCAAAAAAATGAAATTCTCAAATTTCATCCCCATTTGCCAATAACTCTTGTGCAATACCTAAAGGGTTAACGAAGCTTGTAAAATCAGTTTTGAATACCTTGAGGGGTGTAGTTTATAGAATGGGGTCATTTTTGGGCGGTTTCTATTATGTAAGCCTCGCAAAGTGACTTCAGACCTGTAGTGGTCCCTAAAAATTTGGTTTTTGTAAATTTCTGAAAAATTTCAAGATTTGCTTCTAAACTTCTAAGCCTTATAACATCCCCAAAAAATAAAATATCAATCCCAAAATGCTACAAACATGAAGTAGACATATGGGGAATGTAAAGTCATCAAAATTTTTGGGGGTATTACTATGTATTACAGAAGTAGAGAAACTGAAACTTTGAAATTTGCAAATTTTTCAAATTTTTTGGTAAATATGGTATTTTTTTATGCAAAAAAATTAACTTTTTTGACCCAATTTTAGCAGTGTCATGAAGTACAATATGTGACGAAAAAACAATCTCAGAACGGCATGGATAAGTCAAAGCGTTTTAAAGTTATCAGCACTTAAAGTGACACTGGTCAGATTTGCAAAAAATGGCCAAGTCCTTAAGGTGAAATAGGGCTGAGTCCTTAAGGGGTTAAAGTGTTTTTAATAAAAAAAATATAAAGATCCAAGTAAAAAACTAAATAAACGAACGCCCCTTTCCCCGATTGTATAATAAAAAAATGAAAAACACACATATTAGGTATCACTGTGTCCGTAACGACCGGCTCTATAAATACAGTTGCAAGAAAAATTATGTGAACCCTTTGGAATGATATGGATTTCTGCGCAAATTTATCATAAAATGTGATCTGATCTTCATCTAAGTCACAACAATAGACAATCACAGTCTGCTTAAACTAATAACACACAAAGAATTAAATGTTACCATGTTTTCATTGAACACACCATGTAAACATTCACAGTGCAGGTGGAAAAAGTATGTGAACCCTTGGATTTAATGACTGGTTGAACCTCCTTTGGCAGCAATAGCTTCAACCAAACGTTTCCTGTAGTTGCAGAACATACGTGCACAACGGTCAGGAGTAATTCTTGACCATTCCTCTTTACAGAACTGTTTCAGTTCAGCAGTATTCTTGGGATGTCTGGTGTGAATCGCTTTCTTGAGGTCATGCCACAGCATCTCAATCGGGTTGAGGTCAGGACTCTGACTGGGCCACTCCAGAAGGCGTATTTTCTTCTGTTTAAGCCATTCTGTTGTTGATTTACTTCTATGCTTTGGGTCGTTGTCCTCTTGCAACATCCATCTTCTGTTGAGCTTCAGCTGGTGGACAGATGGCCTTAAGTTCTCATGCAAAATGTCTTGATAAACTTGGGAATTCATTTTTCCTTCGATGATAGCAATCCATCCAGGCCCTGAAGCAGCAAAGCAGCCCCAAACCATGATGCCCCCACCACCATACTTCACAGTTGGGATGAGGTTTTGATGTTGGTGTGCTGTGCCTCTTTTTCTCCACACATAGTGTTGTGTGTTTCTTCCAAACAACTCAACTTTGGTTTCATCTGTCCACAGAATATTTTGCCAGTACTGCTGTGGAACATCCAGGTGCTCTTGTGCAAACTGTAAACATGCAGCAATGTTTTTTTTGGACAGCAGTGGCTTCCTCTGTTGTATCCTCCCATGAAATCCATTCTTGTTTAGTGTTTTACGTATTGTAGATTCGCTAACAGGGATGTTAGCATATGCCAGAGACTTTTGTAAGTCTTTAGCTGACACTCTAGGATTCTTCTTCACCTCATTGAGCAGTCTGCGCTGTGCTCTTGCAGTCATCTTTACAGGACGGCCACTCCTAGGGAGAGTAGCAGCAGTGCTGAACTTTCTCCATTTATAGACAATTTGTCTTACCGTGGACTGATGAACAGCAGGGTATTTGGAGATACTTTTATAACCCTTTCCAGCTTTATGCAAGTCAACAATTCTTAATAGTAGGTCTTCTGAGAGCTCTTTTGTGCGAGGCATCATTCACATCAGGCAATGCTTCTTGTGAAAAGCAAACCCAGAGCTGGTGTGTGTTTTTTATAGGGCAGGGCAGCTGTAACCAACACCTCCAATCTCATCTCATTGATTGGACTCCAGTTGGCTGACACCTCCCTCCAATTAGCTCTTGGAGATGTCATTAGTCTAGGGGTTCACATACTTTTTCCACCTGCACTGTGAATGTTTACATGGTGTGTTCAATAAAAACATGGTAACATTTAATTCTTTTTGTCTTATTAGTTAAGCAGACTGTGATTGTCTATTGTTGTGACTTAGATGAAGATCAGATCACATTTTATGACCAATTTGTGCAGAAATCCATATCATTCCAAAGGGTTCACATACTTTTTCTTGCAACTGTATATCACATGATCTATCCTGTCAGATAAAGACCATAAAAAATAAAAATAAAACTGTCAAAAAAGCCATTTTTATCACCTTACATCACAAAAATTGCAACACCAAGCGATCAAAAAGGCATATGCGCCCAAAAATAGTACCAATCAACCACCACTTCATCCCTCAAAAAATGAGGCCCTAACTAAGACAATCAGTCAAAAAAAATAAAGCTATGGCTCTCAGACTATGGAGACACTAAAACATCATTTTTTTGGTTTAAAAAATGCTATTATTGTGTAAAACTTTAAAGGGGTTCTCTGGGCTTTTAATATTGATGACCTATCCTCAGGATAGGTCATCAATATCAGATCGACACCCGGCACCCCTGCCGATTAGCTGTTTGAAGAGGAGGCAGGCGCCGTACCAGTGCTGCCTCCTCTTCACTGTTTACCTTCTCGCCTTCGCCTCTGCAGAGGTGAGCAGGTGTAATTACACCTAACCGTCCTATTCATTTCAATGGGGCGGCTCGTTCCCATACACTTGTATAGGAGCGATCTGTCCCATTGAAATGAATGGGACGGCTTGGGTGTAATTACACCCGCTCACTGCTGCAGAGGTGACGGCGAAAAGGTAAACAGTGAAGAGGAGGCAGCGCTGGCACAGCGCCCGCCTCCTCTTCAAACAGCTGATCGGAGGGTGTCGGACCCCCGCCGATCTGATATTGATGACCTATCCTGAGGATACCTATTAGGTATCGCTGCGTCCGTAACGATTTTCTCTATAAAAATGTCACATGACCTAACCCCTTAGGTGAACGCTGTAAAAATAAATACATAAAAAATGCCAAAAAATACAGATTTTTCAGTCACCTTGCCCCATAAAGTGTAATACTTAATGATCAAAAAATACATATGTACCCAAAAATGGTACCAATAAATAGTTTCTTTAGAGGGTGTACAGTAAAAACTGAATACTGTGAGTAGACCTGAGGGATACAAACACTGGGTAGATAAAAAAAAAAGTAGGGACAAATGGATTGATTCGCATATATCCACGCTGTGGCGTGTTCTGTCTATTGTATTTGGCACCATATATAATACATGCAGTTTTATTGCCTCGTATGTTGTGCAAAATGCCACAAGGGGGCCCACTGAGGTAGCCATATTATCGACCGGCTCTATAAAAATAGCACATGACCTAAGCCCTCAGGTGAACATTGTCCAAAAAATAAAATAAAAACTGTGCTAAAAAAAAAAACCTTACATCACTAAAAGTGCAACACCAAGCGATCAAAAAGGTGTATGCCCCCCAAAATAGTATCAATCTAACCATCACCTCATCCCGCTAAAAAATGAGATCCTACCTAAGACAATGGCCCCAAAAAATAAAAATAAATATGGATCTCAGACTATGGAGACACTAAGGCCTCTTTCACACGAGCGTGTCCGGATGCGTTGCGGCAAACTTGCGCGAGTAGGTACGCAATTGCAGTCAGTTTTGACTGCGATCGCGTTCCGTTGTTCAGTTTTTATTGCGCGGGTGCAATGCGTTTTGCACGCACGTGATAAAAAACTGAATGTGGTACCCAGACCGGAACTTCTTCACAGAAGTTCAGGTTTGGGTTCCAAGTTGTGTAGATTGTATTATTTCCCCTTATAACATGGTTATAAGGGAAAATAATAGCATTCTGAAAATAGGGCTGGAGGGGTTAAATTTTTTTTATTTAACTCACCTTAATCCACTTGTTCGCTCTGCCGGCATCTCTTCTGTCTTGTTCTGTGAGGAATAGGACCTTTGATGATGTCACTACGCTCATCAAATGGTCCGTCACATGATCTTTTACCATGGTGATGGATCATGTGACGGACCATGTGATGAACGTAGCGACGTCATCAAAGGTCCTATTCCTCACAGAACAAGACAGAAGAGAAGCCGGGCTGCGCGAACAAGTGGATTAAGGTGAGTTAAATTTTTTTTCTTTTTTTAACCCCTCCAGCCCTATTGTACTATGCATTCTGTATTCAGAATGCTATTATTTTCCCTTATAACCATGTTATAAGGGGAAATAATAAAGATCGGGTCCCCATCCCGATCGTCTCCTAGCAACCGTGCGTGAAAATCGCACCGCATCCGCACTTGCTTGCGGATGCTTGCGATTTTCACGCAGCCCCATTCACTTCTATGGGGCCTGCGTTGCGTGAAAAACACACAAAATAGAGCTTGCTGCGATTTTCACGCAACGCACAAGTGATGCGTGAAAATCACTGCTCATGTGCACAGCCCCATAGAAATTAATGGGTCCGGATTCAGTGCGAGTGCAATGCGTTCAACTCATGCATTGCACCCGCGCGGAAAACTCGCCCGTGTGAAAGGGGCCTAAAACATGATTTTTTTTTTTCAAAAATGCTTTTATTGTGTTAAATGTAAAAAAAATTAAAAAGTTGACATATTAGGTATTGCCGCGTCCGTAACGACCTGCTGTAAAAAAAAAAACGCTGTAAAAAAAAAAAAAAACTGTGCCAAAAATGCAATTTTTTGGTCACCTTACATCACAAAAAGTGTAATAGCAAGTGATCAAAGAGTCATATGTACCCCAAAATAGTGCCAATCAAACCATCATCTCATCCCGCAAAAATGATACCCTACCTAAAACAATCGCCTAAAAAATAAAAAAAACTATGGCTTTCAGACTATGGAGACACTAAAACATGATTTTTTTTTGTTTCAAAAATAATATTATTGTGTAAAACTTAAATAAATAAATAAAAAAAAGTATACATATTAGGTATTGCCACTTCCGTAACGACCTGCTCTATAAAAAATATCACATGACCTAATCCCTCAGGTGAACGCCGCAAAAAATAAAATTGTGCCAAAAAAGCCTTTTTTTGTTACCTTACATCACAAAAAGTGTAATACCAAGCGATCAAAAAGTCTTATGTACCCCAAAATGGTACCAATCACACCATCATCTCAGTCCGCAAAAAACTTAATCCCTACCTAAGACAATCGCCCGAAAAATAAAAAAAATAGGGCTCTCAGAAAATGGCAACACAAAAACATTTTATTCTGTTCAAAAAATATTTCACTTTGTATAACTTAACAAAAATAAAAATGATAGACATATTAGTGTCACGGATGGTGTACAGGAAACAAGACAAAGCAAAAGAATCTATGACTCACTGGATCCAAAACTAAGGAACAAAAGGGAGACCCCTGCATAAGACCTGTCACTCTCCCTGACTGCTCAGCCTATGCGAGCACCCCAAAGGTGGATGGTCGCATATCCACGTACCTCGACTATCTACTATTGAGAAAAGGTGGTTGAGCGGCACTCCTTTAGATAGTTGGCGGTGCTCAGTAGTAAAGGTGCATATAATTTATATCAAAAAACCACGGCACTCTATAGCTGCTTTTAAGTTGCTTGTTTTATTTCATTATTTCATTATATATCTTTTTTCATTTTTGTATCCATCCAAAAACCAGTGGCTTATTTTTGGATGGATACAAAAATGAAAAAAGATATATAATGAAATAATGAAATAAAACAAGCAACCTCGACTATCTACCACCTGAATACCCTACAATAGTGAGGGGACACGACCACCGGCTCCCTACACTAGACACGGAGGGAGTCAGGGTCAACTGAGATCCAGCAAACAGAAAATCACAAATAAAAGTACAGCACTTATCTTAGTAGAAGACTTGGCAATAGGAACAGCATGCACACACACTCCAGGAAGTTGTATAAGCCGCACACTATTGCATTATGGGGAGGAATTTAAAGGGATGCAATCAGTCCAAACACATGACAGCTGAGAGAGGCTAACGAGATGAGGAACTGAAAACCAAAACAAAGAAAACTCAAGGAGGAGGTTCTGAAAGGCTTCTGTCAGAGCTTCTCAGCTGTCTGGTTGTGACAGTACCCCTCCCTCTACGAGTGGACTCCGGACACTCAGAGCCCACCTTCTCAGGATGGGACCTATGGAAAGCCCTGATGAGACGAGTGGCCTTAATGTCCGTCACTGGGACCCACATCCTCTCCTCAGGACCATAACCCTCCCAATGAACGAGGTACTGGAGAGAACCGCGGACAAGACGAGAATCCACAATCCTAGAGACCTGAAATTCAAGATTCCCATCAACCATAATCGGAGGAGGAGGCAAAGGCGAGGGTACAATGAGTTGAACATAAGGTTTCAATAAGGACTTATGAAAAACATTATGGATCTTCCAAGTCTGAGGAAGATCAAGACGGTAGGCAACAGGATTGATGACAGACAGGATCTTGTAAGGCCCAATAAACCTAGGACCCAACTTCCAGGAGGGAACCTTCAATTTGATATTCTTGGTAGACAACCACACCAGATCACCAACATTCAGGTCCGGACCAGGCACACGTCTCTATATCTCTCACTCATGCTCTTTAGATTATACTGAATCTTTTGCCAAATAGATGACAAAGACGAGGAGAATCTGTCCTCATCAGGTAAACCAGAAGACCCCTCTCCTGAGAAAGTCCCAAACTGCGGATGAAACCCATATGCACCAAAAAATAGTAATTTATCAGAGGACTCCTGACGACGGTTATTTAAAGCAAACTCAGCAAGGGACAAAAAAGAACACCAATCCTCCTGATTCTCCGCCACAAAACAGCGCAGATATGTCTCCAGATTCTGATTGACGCGCTCTGTCTGGCTATTCGACTGCGGGTGGAAAGCAGAAGAGAATGACAACCGAACCCCCAAGCGAGAACAGAAAGCCTTCCAGAATCTGGAAACAAACTGCGTGCCCCTATCAGAGACTATGTCTGAAGGAATACCATGCAATTTGACAATGTGATCAATAAATGCCTGCGCCAGCGTCTTAGCATTGGGCAAACCAGGAAAAGGGATGAAATGCACCATTTTGCTAAAATGGTCCACCACCACCAGAATCACAGTCTTCCCCGAGGAACGAGGCAGGTCCGTTATGAAGTCCATGGACAGATGTGTCCAAGGACGGGAAGGAATGGGTAAGGGAAGGAGAGGACCTGATGGCCGTGAATGAGGGACTTTGGCACGAGCGCAAGTCTCGCAGGCTGCCACAAAACCCTCAACCGACTTACGAAGCGCAGGCCACCAGAATCTCCAGGCGATGAGATCCAGTGTGGCTCTTGCCCCCGGGTGCCCGGCAAGGACCGTATCGTGGTGTTCCTTAAAAATCTTGTGTCTCAAAGCGAGAGGCACAAACAACCTCCCAGGAGGACAAAGATCAGGAGCCTCCGACTGGGCTGCCTGCACCTCTGCCTCCAATTCAGGAAAAAGAGCACCACCACACCTTCAGCCAAAATGGGACCCGGGTCTTCAAAATTCCCACCTCCCGGAAAACAACGTGACAGGGCATCTGCCTTCACATTCTTAACCCCAGGGCGGAACGTGACAACAAAATTAAACCTTGAAAAGAACAAAGACCATCTGGCCTGTCTTGGGTTCAGACGCTTGGCTGACTCCAAGTAGGCCAGATTTTTATGGTCAGTAAACACGGTAATAGGGTGTCTGGCTCCCTCTAGCCAATGGCGCCATTCCTCAAAAGCCAACTTGATGGCCAACAATTCCCTATCTCCCACATCGTAATTTCTCTCTGCGGAGGAGAGTTTCTTCGAGAAAAAGGCACACGGTCGCCATTTGGCAGGAGAGGAACCCTGAGACAAGTCCGCACCCACACCTACCTCTGAAGCATCAACCTCAACTAGGAAGGGTAAAGAAATATCAGGTTGTACCAGGATGGGAGCGGAAGCAAAACTCTTCTTGATATTAGAAAAGGCCTTACGCGCCTCTACCGACCAGGAAGAAAAATCTACCCCCTTTCTGGTCATATCAGTGAGTGGTTTAACAACAGAGGAATAATTCAAAATAAACTTCCTGTAATAATTGGCAAAGCCCAAAAAACGCATCAGCGCCTTCTGATTCTCAGGAAGCTCCCACTCAAGCACAGCGCGGACCTTCTCGGGGTCCATGCGAAAACCAGAAGCGGAGAGAAGAAACCCCAGAAATTGAACCTCTGGAACCGCAAACACACATTTTTCCAGTTTTGCATATAATTTATTCTCCCGCAGGATAAGCAAGACCTGACGTAAGTGTTCCTTATGAGTTTTGAAATCAGGAGAAAAAATCAAAATGTCATCCATATACACTAATACAAATTTTCCCATTAAATGATAAAAAATGCTGTTCACGAAATGCTGAAAAACGGCTGGGGCATTCATCAAACCAAAAGGCATAACCAAATTCTCAAAATGGCCCTCAGGGGTATTGAAGGCCGTCTTCCATTCCTCTCCTTCTCTGACCCTGACCAAGTTGTATGCCCCTCTTAGGTCTAATTTGGAAAAGACTTGAGCCCCAACAACCTGGTTAAACAGGTCCGGGATCAGAGGAAGCGGATAAGGGTCACGAATAGTGATACTGTTCAGCTCCCTGAAATCCAGACAAGGTCTTAAAGAACCATCTTTCTTCTTAACAAAGAAAAAACCAGCGGCAACAGGTGACTTCGAGGGTCGTATGTGTCCTTTTCTCAGACTCTCAGAGATATAAGCACGCATAGCGACCCTCTCAGGTTGGGAAAGATTGTATAAACGATATTTAGGCAGCTTGGCGCCTGGGATGAGATTAATAGGGCAATCGTACTCCCTGTGCGGGGGCAAATCCTGAACTCCACTTTTAGAGAAGACATCCGAAAATTTAGAGAGGAAAGGTGGTACAGTCTTAGTAGAAACCTCAGAAACAGATGTCGTGAGGCAATTCTCTCTGCAAAAGTCACTCCAACCATTTATTTGCCTAGCTTGCCAATCAATGGTGGGGTTATGTTTAGTGAGCCAGGGTAGCCCCAACACTAGAGGAGTAGGCAAACCGCTAAGGACGAAACATGACACATCCTCAACATGAGCATCACTCACAATTAAACGGATATTGTGAACTATGCCCTTTAATGATTTCTGAGAAAGTGGAGCGGAATCAATAGCAAAAACAGGAATATCCTTTCCCAAAGTGCATACCTGGAAACCATGAGTTATTGCAAATTGATTATCAATGAGATTGACAGATGCTCCACTATCCACAAAAATCTCACAAAAAATGCTCTTGCTCTCTAGCGCCACCCTAGCAGGCAGGACAAAACGGGAACTACAAGCAAACGGAAAACTTTCAATTTCCGCCTCAACCCTGCCAATAGTAACAGACGGAACATTTTTAAAAGATTTTTTCCTTTTTGTTTCTTTATTACTCCCAGAAAACTGCCTGTATCTCCTAGAGGGACAAACATTTGCCAAATGATTTATACCTCTACAACAAAAACAAACCCTCCCATGCGGGCTGAATCTTCTATTGTCAGAGGCAATCAACCCCAGCTGCATAGGCTCCTGCTCAGAAGGGGCTGACAGCGACTGAGACCCCTGCGCACAGAATGAGACCGCTGCACTGTCCCGGGACTGAGTATGACAGGAAGGAGAGATCTCTCCTCTCTCTCTCTAAGACCCCTGTCAATACGAACGGCCTGGGACATAGCAGAGTCCAAGGAGATAGGCCTCTCATGAAAGGCAAATGCATCTTTCAATCCCTCTGAAAGACCATGGCAAAATTGACTTCGGAGTGCAGCATCATTCCAACCAGTATCAGCTGCCCATCTCCGAAATTCTGAGCAGTATATCTCTGCGGATTGTTTACCCTGGCATAACAGACGTAGTCTAGACTCAGCCAGAGCAATACGATCCGGATCATCATATATCTGACCCAGGGCTAAAAAGAATTCATCCACTGAACAGAGGGGCCGTTCCCCCTCCGGCAGCGAAAAGACCCAGGACTGAGCGTTACCCCTGAGCAGCGATATAATGATCCCCACCCTCCGTTCCTCATCACCAGAGGAATGGGGAAGAAGGCGAAAATGGAGTTTGCAAGCCTCTCTAAAACGCACAAAATTCTCACTACCCCCGGAGAACGTATCCGGGAGCGAGATCTTAGGCTCAGAACAAACTCCATGAACGCAAGCTGAACCGGTCACTTGAAACTGAGAAAAAGTCTTACGGAGATCAGCTACCTCCAATGAAAGACCCTGGAAGCATTCAGCCAAAAGTGAAACCGGATCCATGCTTGAGACGGTTTTGGCGGCTTATAATGTCACGGATGGTGTACAGGAAACAAGACAAAGCAAAAGAATCTATGACTCACTGGATCCAAAACAAAGGAACAAAAGGGAGACCCCTGCATAAGACCTGTCACTCTCCCTGACTGCTCAGCCTATGCGAGCACCTCAAAGGTGGATGGTCGCATATCCACGTACCTCGACTATATACCACCTGAATACCCTACAATAGTGAGGGGACACGACCACCGGCTCTCTACACTAGACACGGAGGGAGTCAGGGTCAACTGAGATCCAGCAAACAGAAAATCACAAATAAAAGTACAGCACTTATCTTAGTAGAAGACTGGGCAATAGGAACAGCATGCACACACACTCCAGGAAGTTGTATAAGCCGCACACTATTGCATTATGGGGAGGAATTTAAAGGGATGCAATCAGTCCAAACACATGACAGCTGAGAGAGGCTAACGAGATGAGGAACTGAAAACAAAAACAAAAAAACTCAAGGAGGAGGTTCTGAAAGGCTTCTGTCAGAGCTTCTCAGCTGTCTGGTTGTGACAATTAGGTATCGCCGCATCCTTAACAACCTGCTCTATAAAAATATCACATTATGCCCCCTCAGATGAATGCTGTAAAAAAGAATCATTTACCTCATCACGCAAAAAATGAGCCCCCACATAAGACAATCACTTAAAAAATAAAAACCAATGGCACCCATAAACCTATCCATCAAAATCTGCGCTGCAAAATCCATATGGCGCTCCTTCCTTTCTGAGTCCTGCCATGTGCCCCCACAGCAGTTCACCACCACATATGGGTGTTTCTATATTCAGGAGAAAATTGGTAACAAATTATGGAGTGCTTTTTCTCCTGTTACCCCTTGTGAAAATGAAAAATTTGGGGGTCAGGCAACATTTTATTGGAAGAAACTAATATTTTCATTTTTACAGCCAAGTGTTTCCAAATTCCGTAAAAAACGCTTAGGGGGTCAAAGTTCTCAGTACTCACCTTAATATATTCTTTAAGGGGTGTAGTTTCCAAAATGGGGTCACTTTTTTAGGCTTTCCACTGTATGGGTACGTCAGGGTCTCTTCAAATACAAAATGGTGCCTAAAAACCATTCTAGCGAAATCTGCCTCCAAAATCCATATGGCGCTCCTTTCCTTCTGACGTGCCCATAGAGCAGTTTACCATCACATATGGGGTATTTCTGTAAACTGCAGAATAAGTGTAATATATATTGAGGTTTATTTTGCTGTTAACCCTTGCTGTGTTGCAAGAAAAAATTGATTAACATAAAAAATCTACCCAAAAAAGTGAAATTTTGAAATTTCACTCCATTTTCCTTTAATTCTTGTGGAACACCTCAAAGGTTAACAAAGTTTGTAACATCAGTTTTGAATAATTTTATGGTGTCGTTTCTAATATGGGGTCATTTATAGGTGGCTTCCATTACCTAAGCCCCTCAAAATCACTTTATAACTGAATTGGTGCTCAAAAAAATGCTTTTGCAAATTTTGTTGAAAATGTGAAAAATTGCTTCTAAACTTCTACGCCTTCTAATGTCCTAAAAAAATAAAATGACATATACAAAATAAGACCAACATAAAGTAGACATATGGGGAATATTAAGTAATAAATATTTTATGAGG
Organism: Bufo bufo; assembly: GCF_905171765.1. NCBI lineage: Eukaryota > Metazoa > Chordata > Amphibia > Anura > Bufonidae > Bufo > Bufo bufo. The sequence continues at coordinate 438,883,120 of NC_053390.1, read as the reverse complement.
TATCACTCTGTTTTAAATATATCAAGGGGAGAAAAATAGAATTGGATAGCAAATCCACAATGCTATGCTTAGATATAATTAAATTCACCTCTCAGCGCAATATTAAGTGTACAACCCTCTATACTGCATGCTGTTTTAACCCCTTAGGGATCGGGCTTATTTTCACCTTAAGGACCAGGTCATTTTTTGCAAATCTGACCAGTGTCACTTTATGTGGTGATAACTTTTAAACGCTTTGACTTATCCAGGCCATTCTGAGATGGTTTTTTCATCACATATTGTACTTCATGACACTGGTAAAATGGAGCCCAAAAAATTTATTTATAAAAAACATACAAAATTTGCCAAAAATTTGGAAAAATTTGTACATTTCCAAGTTTCATTTTCTCTACTTCTATAATACATAGTAATACCTCCAAAAATAGTTATTACTTTACATTCCCCATATGTCTACTTCATGTTTGGATCATTTTGGGAATGATATTTTATTTTTTTGGGGATGTTACAAGGCATAGAAGTTTAGAAGCAAATCTTGAAATTTTTCAGAAATTTTCAAAAACCCAATTTTTAGGGACCAGTTTAGGTCTGAAGTCACTTTGCGAGGCTTACATAATAGAAACCACCCAAAAATGACCCCATTCTATAAACTACACCCCTCAAGGTATTCAAAACTGATTTTACAAACTTTGTTAACCCTTTAGGTGTTCCACAAGAATTAATGGAAAATAGAGATACAATTTCAAAATTTCACTTTTTTGGCAGATTTTCCATTTTAATAATTTTTTTCCAGTTACAAAGCAAGGGTTAACAGCCAAACAAAACTCAATATTTATGGCGCTGATTCTGTAGTTTACAGAAACACCCCATATGTGGTCGTAAACCGCTGTACGGGCACACGGCAGGGCGCAGAAGGAAAGGAATGCCATATGGTTTTTGGAAGGCAGATTTTGCTGGACTGTTTTTTTGACATCATGTCCCATTTGAAGCCCCCCTGATGCAACCCTAGAGTAGAAACTCCAAAAAAGTGACCCCATTTTAGAAACTACACCCTTCAAGGTATTCAAAACTGATTTTACAAACTTTGTTAACGCTTTAGGTGTTCCACAAGAATTAATGGAAAATAGAGATACAATTTCAAAATTTCACTTTTTTGCCAGAAATTTACATTTTAATAATTTTTTTTTCAGTTACAAAGCAAGGGTTAACAGCCAAACAAAACTCAATTTTTATGGCTCTGATTCTGTAGTTTACAGAAACACCCCATATGTGGTCGTAAACCGCTGTACGGGCACACGGCAGGGCACAGAAGGAAATGCCAAACGGTTTTTGGAAGGCAGATTTTGCTGGACTGGTTTTTGACACCATGTCCCATTTGAAGCCCCCTGATGCACCCCTAGAGTAGAAACTCCAGAAAAGTGACCCCATTTTAGAAACTACAGGATAGGGTGGCAGTTTTGTTGGTACTAGTTTAGGGTACATATGATTTTTGGTTGCTCTATATTACACTTTTTGTGAGGCAAGGTAACAAGAAATAGCTGTTTTGGCACCGTTTTTATTTTTTGTTATTTACAACATTCATCTGACAGGCTAGATCATGTGGTATTTTTATAGACCAGGTTGTCACGGACGCGTCAATACCTAATATGTATACTTTTTTTTATTTATGTAAGTTTTACACAATTATTTCATTTTTGTAACAAAAAAAATCATGTTTTAGTGTCTCCATATTCTGAGAGCCATAGTTTTTTTCAGTTTTTGACCGATTATCTTAGTTAGGGTCTCATTTTTTGTGGGATGAGATGACGGTTTGATTGCCACTATTTTGGGGTGCATATGACTTTTTGATCGCTTGCTATTACACTTTTTGTGATGTAAGGTGACAAAAATCAGCTTTTTTTACACTTTTTTTTTTTTACAGTGTTCACCTGAGGGCTTAGGTCAAGTGATATTTTTATAGAGCAGGTTATTACTGACGCGGCGATACCTAATATGTATACTTTTTTAAATTTACTTAAGTTTTACACAATAACAGCTTTTTTAAAACAAAAAAATGATGTTTTAGTGTCTCCATATTCTGAGCCATAGTTTTTTAAAAAATTTTGGGCGATTGTCTTAGGTAGGGGCTCCTTTTTTGCGGGATGGTTAGCTTGGTATTATTTTGGTGGGCATACGCCTTTTTGATCGCTGGCTGTTGTACTTTTTGTGATGTAGGGTTACAAAAAATGGTTTATTTAGCACAGTTTTTTTTTTTTACGGTGTTCATGTGATATGTTTATAAAGCCGGTTGATACGGACGCGGTGATACCTAATATGTCTACTTTTTTTTTTTTTTACTTTATTTGGGGAAAATGACGTTTTTGTTTATTTTTACTTGAAACTTCATTTTTGGGGGGGGGGAAACTTTATTTTTTCAACTTTTTATTTAATTTTATTTTTTGTCCCACTTTGGGACTTCAACTTTTGGGGGTCTAATCCCCTTTACAATGCATTCCAATACTTCTGTATTGGAATGCATTAGCTGTTTGAGCAATACAGTGTGTATTACTCATACAGCTTCCGGCCTGTGAGATCCAGGGGGCTGGATCTCACAGGCTCATTACCGGAGGCAGCGCCGATGCCTAAGGAAGGCATCGCGCTGCCTTCCATGCCATCGGGTCCCCCCTACAGCCGCATGGGGACCCGCCCGCCGCTGCCTTAACCTGTAAAAGCCGCAAACCGCAGGTCTGAATTTTTTCATAAATAAAGATGACATATTGACTCAAATTTATGACTGTCATGAAGTACAATGTATCACGAGAAAACAATCTCAGAATGGCTTGGATAAGTAAAAGCATTCCAAAGTTATTACCACATATTACCACATAAGGTGAAAAATGGCTCGGTACTGAAGCGGTTAAGAGAAGGTGAATCTCTGGATCTTTGGTACAGTCCTGTGCAGGGACGTGCACACATAGGGATGAAAGGGGGCTTGAGCCCCTGCCCTTTTCATCACCGGCCCCTTAAATGCCCTCCGCTCTTACAGAAATTTTATTTTATTGGAACTTTTTTTTTTTTTCATAATGCGCAGATGCTGGCACTCACTGTCACGTGCGCTGCGCATTAATCTTTGTTAATTATCAAGACCAGACCCGCCGGCAAGTCACGTGGTACGGGCGGCGCGCACAGGCAGTCTTCTGAGCAGAGAAGAAGAGCTGCCTGGCTGTGTGTGCTCCCGCCCGTCCTGCCCCTGCTGACAAGCCGCCTCAGAGCCTCACCGCCCGCCCCTCCCGTCAGGAATCCGGATTCAAGTGTGGGTGAGTGAAGAAAAAGAAAATGATTGATGACATACCACTGCCCTGCGGCCCTGCCCTGCTCACTCAGTTTAATTCCTCCTGTGTGTGCTTGCTTGTGCTGAGTGACTGGGTTGTTGTCTTGTCTGTCGGTCTGAGTCACTGTCTGTGTGAGTGTGTGAGTGTGATGTGTCTGTCTGTGATCGCCCCCCGCTCTGTGCTCTGGCTACTGTGCTGCTGCCTGGCCTGCTGACTGAGCCTGCCACACTCACTGTCATGGAGGTAGGCCATTAGTGGCGGCTGGCGGGAAAAAACAGGGAGGGGGGAGGGTGTATAGGAGAGGAGATGCTCTACCTGCCTGCAAAACCCACCCACTGCAATATTCTAGACTGCAGACCTTTGTATTGACCACTCATATTGGCAGCACCGTCATAGCCTTGACCATGCATGTTTTCTATCTGTAGATTGTTGTTCTTTAGCAAGTCAAGAACAGTTTTCTCCATCTCCTCACCTGTAGTTTTTGCCACATTACAGACCTGGAGGAAGCGCTCTTTGATTTCCATTTGGTACACATAACGCACCACAATAGACACCTGCTCACAGTGAGATACTTCAGTAGTTTCATCTATAAGAACTGAATATATAGTGGCCTCCTCTATTTCTTTCCTAATCTCTCGTTTTGTGAATGTGGCCAGTGCTTTGATAAGATCATTTTGTGTCCTATTTGAGAGGAGTGAAACCTGACACCTATTTTTACCTATTTTCTGGCATTTTAAATTTTCCAAATGGAGCTTAAGTACGCTATGGTACTGGCTAAACATTTTTACAAGTTCAAGGAAGTTGCCCTGGTTTCTACTTGTGTCAGACTCGTCATCACCCCTAAAAGCCTTCCCCTGCCGTGCAAGATATAGGGTTATATCAATTAATCGGGTCAAGAGTTCTCTGTTTTGTTGCTTCTCTCTCTCCCTTTTTGCCTTGCCTAAAGCATCAGATACGTCAAAAGCTGATTGTAAAGCACTCTTTTTGTATGTGTTCCATCACACCATGCTCTGACTCTGCATGTTCTTTTATTTTCTCACGTGCCTTTTTCTAATTGCTTACCTATAATTCTCCTGCTGTACGACCTCTTCTGTAATTCATTTGTTGCTTGAAGGATCTCTACCGTGCTCTCAGGTGTAAAACTTTCAACATCTGGGTAATGTGTTGTATCTTGTTGTTTGGTACCTGGTTTTAACCATGCAGGCATCTCATCATAACGGAGATAGCACTGGCTGTATGGGGCTGAAGGGGACGTGCAGGGGCAGCCCATTTTAACAGCCAGTGCTATCCCCGTTATCATGAGCTGGCCCTGCGCATCCCCTTTAGTCCCATACAGGCAGTGCAATCCCTGACAATACAGTTGTGTATGCAATCCCCTTTGTAGCCCCATACAGTCTTTCCTATATAGCTGCGCATACACCTAAGCTATGTCTGTGGCTTACATACAGCTGCTCATACACCTGAGCGATGTCTGTGGCTGAAGCACGTTTTGAGACCATTTGAATCCGGCACCTGCGTGTGCCAGCCGCTCACTGCATGTGAAAATGTGCCAACTTGTCTGTGACCACACCCACTGCCAAACCCTCTCCTCACAGCGGATGAGTAAGCTAGCATGGAGACACACCTCCATTACAGGTGTGACGGACAGACTGGAATTGACGAGAGCACGTCATCTGTATGGGCAGCAGATCTTACAAGAACACTGGTGCGCTGAGGGAACTCAGTGCAAGAAGACTATCTATGAGGTGGCTTTTACCATTGGGACTTCTTATGACCACTATTAATGGTCATCAGTTTGTTATCTGACACACCTTACACAAAAAAAAATAAAAAATAAGTACCAGACCACTCACATAAATAAATCCTTTATTTACCAAGAACAATACATAAAATAAATTGAAAAATAAGTAGTACAGGGAAAAGGCGAACTCAACATGGACGGAAAACACAGTGGGCAACAGCAGATCATTCCATATATGAATCGCATATAAAGTGCTAAAACACATAGAACTAAATTACAGACCATTACCCATACTGTGCTCCCTCCAGTATGGCACCAACCCCGACGAGCAGTTCGGTGGACCTTGGTCAGGGGGTTATCCGACACCCAGAGAACCTGGCCAAGATTTGGGACACAAGATTCTCTTGGCGTGATAAGTTAGATCAGCAGATCCTGATAATATTGTTACTTTGCTTGGACCGTGATATTTGCATACTCTGAGTCGCCTCAATTGTATTGGACTGCACATTGTGATTTCATATCTGTATGTACCTTTTTCTTTTTGCATATACAAAAAAATAAATAAAAAGAATTGACAAAAAATAAAGGAATATGCATTATTACTGTATCTATACATTTATGAAGAACAAGGAAAGACTTTTAGAAAGCAACTAAGCTTTGTGGTACAAACACTTTTTCGATTTTTGTCAAGTGCCCTTTTTTTTTTTTTTAAGCCCCTGCCCTTCAAAATGTCTGTGCACGTCCCTGGTCCTGTGAGAAATGGAGCACATGTAACAGCTTCCTCACACTTTCTCTACTACACTAGAACTCACTGCACTGAGCTAGGGTTAGATCCAGGATCCTTACCTTTAGGCCTCTTTCACACTACAGTATGTCGATTTCAGTGTTTTGCGTTCCGTTTTTCACGGATCCGTTGTTCCGTTTTTTGGTTCCGTTGTGTCTCCGTTTCCGTTCCCTATGTTAGCAAAAACCTTTCAGTATGGTTTCCGTATACGATCCGTTTTTCACGGATCCAAAACGGAAGCAAAAAAAATGTGACATCATCATTTTGAACACATCCCCTTTTTCACTCCCCCTATTTAACTTGGTCATGTGATCGTTGTGACTCCATTTTATGCAGCTACTTGCAGCATTGAGAGCGTACTTCGAATCCTGTGTTTGGCAGACATTGGTTTCTGGCTACAATTTTCTGTTGCATCATGGCTGAGGAGGAAATGGTTCTCTTGTGCTGGCTGATTTCTCAGGAACACGGACATCAGCCTACTATGGTGAACGTGGAACTGAGGAGGAGGCATTGGGTTCACCCAATTGTCTCTCAGCGGCGCAGGAAGGGTCATTTCCACACGCTGTACATGGATCTGCGACAGCATCCTGAGAAATTTCATGGGTATTGTCGTATGTCTGTGAACATCTTTGACTTGTTGTTAGCGTCTCTGCGCCCTGGCCTCACATACCAGGACACACATCTGAGGCGCTGCATTTCTCCAGAGGAACGGCTAATCGTCACGTTGAGGTATGTATATTTCAAATTTTTTATATATTTATGTGATAGTGTAGATGCAGTGTGATCATGTGCATCTAACGATAAATGTAAAATGTGGGGAGTGACAGTATATGTGTGTTGCATTATGCTTTTTTGGATTGTGTCTTTCAGATTTTTGGCAACTGGGAATTTTCATCTCTGCATTATGAGTTCCTGCTGGGAGTCTCAACAATTTCTGGGATCAATAGTCAAACCTGTGATTTGATTTGGCAGCGACTCCGGGAAGCGGTGATGCCAGAGCCCAAGGCTGAGGATTGGATCAAAATTGCTGAGGGTTTTCATGTCAATGCTCATTTTCCTAACTGTATTGGGGCACTGGATGGCAAACACTTACGTGTTAAAGAGGACCTTTCACTAGAATAAAACAGCTAAACTAACTATACAGACATGTAGAGCGGCGCCCAGGGATCTCCCTGCACTTACTGTTATACCTGGGCGCCGCTCCATTCGCCCGGTATAGCCTCCGGTATCTTCATAGTTAGGCTCCACCCAGTGGAACCTGCCGGCGTCTCATTCTCCCATGCTGTAGCGCTGGGCAATCGCAGCGCTCAGCGCATAGCCTGAGAGAAAAAAAAGCCTCTCAGGCTATGAGCTGAGCGCTGCGATTGGCCAGCGCTACAGCATGGGAGAAAGAGACACCGGCAGGTTCCACTGGGTGGAGCCTAACTATGAAGATACCGGAGGCTATACCGGGCGAACGGAGCGGCGCCCGGGGATAACAGTAAGTGCAGGGAGATCCCTGGGCGCCGCTCTCCATGTCTGTATAGTTCGTTTAGATGTTTTATTCTAGTGAAAGGTCCTCTTTAACCACTTCAGCCCCCCTACCTTAAACACCCTTAATGACCAGGCCACTTTTTACACTTCTGACCTACACTACTTTCACTGTTTATTGCTCGGTCATGCAACTTACCACCCAAATGAATTTTACCTCCTTTTCTTCTCACTAATAGAGCTTTCATTTGGTGGTATTTCATTGCTGCTGACATTTTTACTTTTTTTGTTATTAATCGAAATTTAAAAAAATGTTTGCAAAAAAATGACATTTTTCACTTTCAGTTGTAAAATTTTTCAAAAAAAACTACATCCATATATAAATTTTTCTCTAAATTTATTGTTCTACATGTCTTTGATAAAAAAAAATGTTTGGGTAAAAAAAAAAAATGGTTTGGGTAAAAGTTATAGCGTTTACAAACTATAGTACAAAAATGTGAATTTCCGCTTTTTGAAGCAGCTCTGACTTTCTGAGCACCTGTCATGTTTCCTGAGGTTCTACAATGCCCAGACAGTACAAACACCCCACAAATGACCCCATTTCGGAAAGTAGACACCCTAAGGTATTCGCTGATGGGCATAGTGAGTTCATAGAACTTTTTATTTTTTGTCACAAGTTAGTGGAAAATTATGATTTATTTTTCTTTTTTTTCTTACAAAGTCTCATATTCCACTAACTTGTGACAAAAAATAAAAACTTCTATGAACTCACTATGCCCATCAGCAAATACCTTGGGGTGTCTTCTTTCCAAAATGGGGTCACTTGTGGGGTAGTTATACTGCCCTGGCATTCTAGGGGCCCTAATGTGTGGTAAGTAGTTTGAAATCAAAATCTGTAAAAAATGGCCGGTGAAATCCAAAAGGTGCTCTTTGGAATGTGGGCCCCTTTGCCCACCTAGGCTGCAAAAAAGTGTCACACATGTGGTATCTCCGTACTCAGGAGAAGTTGGGCGATAAATATCTTGGTCAAATGCCAACTTTGTATAAAAAAAATGGGAAAAGTTGTCTTTTGCCAAGATATTTCTCTCACCCAGCATGGGTATATGTAAAATGACACCCCAAAACACATTCCCCAACTTCTCCTGAGTACGGCGATACCACATGTGTGACACTTTTTTGCAGCCTAGATGCGTAAAGGGGCCCACTTTCCTTTTAGGGGGGCATTTTTAGACATTTAGATCCCAGACTTCTTCTCACTCTTTAGGGCCCCTAAAATTCCAGAGCAGTATAAATACCCCACATGTGACCCCATTTTGGAAAGAAGACACCCCAAGGTATTCAATGAGGGGCATGGCGAGTTAATAGAAATTTTTTTTTTTTGCCACAAGTTAGCGGAAATTGATTTATTTTGTTTTTTTCTCACAAAGTCTCCCTTTCCGCTAACTTGGGACAAAAATTTCAATCTTTCATGGACTCAATATGCCCCTCACGGAATACTTTGGGGTGTCTTCTTTCCAAAATGGGGTCATTTGTGGGGTGTTTGTACTGCCCTGGCATTTGAGGGTCTCCGCAATCATTACATGTATGGCTAGCATTAGGAGTTTCTGCTATTCTCCTTATATTGAGCATACGGGTAATGAGATGATGAACGGCACAGATTTCTTCATTCGGATCGATCAATGTGGATGAAAAAATCTCTGCCAAAAAAAAAAAAAAAGGAGGGGAAAGGCGTCTGCCAGGACATAGGAGCTCCGCCCAACATCCATACCCACTTAGCTCGTATGCCCTGGCAAACCCGATTTCTCCATTCACATCAATCGATGTGGATGAATAAATCATTGCCGGGATTTTATTTTTTTTTTATATACAAAGTGTTTGCCAAAGTATATGAACACCGCCGCCTCCTCAGCTCAAATGCCTCGGCAAACGTATCTTTTACTGCAGAGGAGAAATCTCGTCTTGCAGCGCCGCATACACTGACTTTTGTGTAATCTGACAGCAGCGCAATGCCTCTGTCAGAATGCACATCAGTGCTGCAGCTGGTCGATTGGTTGGTCCACCTGGAAGGTAAAAAAAACAAAAGAAAAAAGAAAAAAGCAGGCCGCAACGCAATAAATTTATTAACTTTATAATAACTTTTGAACAGAACATATAAACTTTTGAACTGAACGTTAACTTTTTTGCTTACCGGTGATTTTTTTTTTGTTTTTTGTTTTTTACCTTTATAGGACAAACCTCTCCTTCCCCATGGGACAATGTGCAAAGCGCAAATTGCCCAAAAATGTGGCGAAGTACATTATGCACTTTATCCCAGGTGAAAGGAGAGGTTTTCAGCAGCTGTGAGTAAAAGGGCCCTAATAGCCCTGTGTGCCTATCCTGTGAGATGCAATCCCTATGCTAAGTGTACCTGTGTGTGGTACTTCCGGAAACACTCTCCAAAGCATAGGGCAGGGTGGTCAGGGCAGTCAGGACAGAAATAGCGGGTGTCACGCCTTATTCCACTCCTGCTACAGAATCTTTTTCGGGGTGACGGTTGGGTTGAGGTACCAGGAACGACACTGGGGAAATGTCGCTCGTGTAGACGGCTCACTACACTGGTGGTTGGGGCCACGGAACCTCCTGGATACAGGAGGTTCGCGATGATCTCTTCCTGAAATTTGAGGAAGGATCCCGTTCTCCCAGCCTTACTGTAGAGAACAAAACTATTGTACATCACCAATTGAATCAAATATACAGACACCTTCTTATACCAGCGTCTGGTGCGTCGGGAAACTAAATAGGGAGCCAACATCTGGTCATTGAAGTCCACCCCTCCCATGAGCGCATTATAGTCGTGGACTGAGAGGGGCTTTTCAATGACACTGGTTGCCCTTTCAATTTGTATTGTCGTGTCTGCGTGAATGGAGGAGAGCATGTAAACGTCACGCTTGTCTCTCCATTTCACCGCGAGCAGTTCTTCGTTACACAAGGCAGCCCTCTCCCCCCTTGCAAGACGGGTGGTAACGAGCCGTTGGGGGAAGCCCCGGCGACTAGGTCGCACGGTGCCACAGCAGCCAATCTGTTCTAGGAACAAATGCCTGAATAGGGCACACTTGTGTAAAAATTGTCCACATAAAGATGGTACCCCTTGCCAAATAAGGGTGACACCAAGTCCCAGACTGTCTTCCCACTGCTCCCCAGGTAGTCAGGGCAACCGACCGGCTCCAGGGTCTGATCTTTTCCCTCATAGATCCAAAATTTGTGGGTATAGCCTGTGGCCCTTTCACAGAGCTTATACAATTTGACCCCATACCGGGCGCGCTTGCTTGGGATGTATTGTTTGAAGCCAAGGCGCCCGGTAAAATGTATTAGGGACTCGTCTACGCAGATGTTTTGCTCAGGGGTATACAAATCTTCAAATTTCTGGTTGAAGTGGTCTATGAGGGGCCGAATTTTGTGGAGCCGGTCAAAAGCTGGGTGGCATCTGGGACGGGAGGTGCTGTTGTCGCTAAAGTGCAGGAAACGCAGGATGGTCTCAAAATGTGCCCTGGACATAGCAGCAGAGAACATGGGCATGTGATGAATCGGGTTTGTGGACCAATATGACCGCAATTCATGCTTTTTGGTTAGACCCATGTTCAGGAGAAGGCCCAGAAAAATTTTAATTTCGGAAACTTGGACTGGTTTCCACCGGAAAGGCTGGGCATAATAGCTTCCCGGGTTGGCGGCTATAAATTGAGTGGCATACCGATTTGTTTCTGCCACGACTAAGTCCAAGAGCTCCGCAGTCAAGAACAGCTCAAAAAATCCCAGGGCCGAACCGATCTGAGCTGTCTCAACCCGAACCCCAGACTGGGCGGTGAAAGGGGGAACTACAGGTGCGGCTGAAGTTGGTGACTGCCAATCAGGGTTTGCCAGCACCTCAGGGACTCTAGGGGCTCTACGGGCCTGTCTGTGCGGTGGCTGCGACAGGGTGACTACTGCACGTGCCACCGTACCAGCTTCAACTGCCCTTCTGGTGCTCGCCACTTCACCATGTTGTACGGCAGTGCTGGTACTAGGTCCAAGGAGGGCTGTGCTGCTGGTGTATGCCTCACCACATGATCCGACAGCGCCAGCCCCACTCTGCTGCCCTTGAAACGGATACTGCACAACCTGTGGTCTAGCAACATGGGGCCGGGTACGCCTGGTGCTATCAGGGACCTCAACCTCCTCGTCCGAACTTTGGGTCAGACTGCCACTGCTTTCTACAGGTTCATATTCTGACCCGCTAGATTCGTCAGATGAGGGTTCCCATTCCTCATCCGACTGGGGCAGAATCCTGTAGGCCTCTTCAGAAGAATACCCCCTGTTTGACATTTGGACTACAAAATTTAGGGGTATTCCCTGAGACTACCCAAGAAAAAAAGCAAGCCTGTCTTACAAAGGGGAGGCTAGCGAAGTACCGGAGGCCGCTGCGATTGATAAAAAATATCAAAACTGATTTTTTTATCGCCGCAGCTCTTGTAAAGTGATTGTGCAGTGATCAAAAAAAATTATATTTTTTGTCACTGCGGCGGGGCGGGCATGGGTGAACGCACGTGTGGACGACCGATCAGGCCTGATCGGGCAAACACTGCGTTTTGGGTGGAGGGCGAGCTAAGGTGACACTAATACAATTATAGATCTGACTGTGATCAGTTTTGATCACTTACAGATACTATAAAAGTACAAATGCTGATTAGCGATACGCTAATCAGCGAATCAGTGACTGCGGTGCGGTGGGCTGGGCGCTAACTGACGCTAAACTACCTAACCAAGGGACCTAAACTATCCTAAAACCTAACAGTCAATACCAGTGAAAAAAAAAAGTGACAGTTTACACTGATCACTTTTTTCCTTTCACTAGGTGATTGACAGGGGCGATCAAGGGGTGATCAAGGGGTTAATTCGGGTGATGGGGGGTGATAATTCGGGTGATGGGGGGTGATCTGGGGCTAAGTGAAGTGTTTTGTGCTACTCACTGTGATGTCTGCTCCTCTGCTGGAACCAACCGACGAAAAGGACCAGCAGAGGAGCAGAGAAGCCATTTAACACATCATATTTACAAATATAATGTGTTATCTGGCTTTTGATTAGATTTTTTTTAAATCATCAGCTTGCCAGCCACGATCATTGGCTGGCAAGCTGATGACGCGACCCCCCTCTAACTTTTGCCGGCCCGCGATGCGCATGCGCGGGCCGGCTTTGAGCGAAATCTCGCGTCTCGCGAGATGACGCGTATATGCGTGACTTTGCGCAGGGCTGCCGCCTCCGGAACGCGATCCTGCGTTAGGCGGTCCGGAGGCGGTTAAGAAGCCTCCTCACTCAGGGTCCCGGTACTACAATTATAAACAGTATTTTTCTGTCGTGCTAATGGCCTTGGCCGACAGTACGTACAAGTTTATAATTGTGGATATTGGGGCCTATGGGAGCACTGCAGATGCGCGCATTTTCAGTACTTCTAGAATGTGTGAGAGACTTCGAGCCAACCAGCTTGCCCTCCTAGAGCCCAGATTGCTGCCAGGTTTGCGGGACCACCGGCTCCATTTGTTATTGTGGCTGATGAAGGCTTTGCTTTGTCACCACATGTCATGCGGCCCTTCCCCAGACGCAACCTGGATGACAGCAGACGTATATTTAACTATCGGCTGAGTCGAGCACGTCGGTATGTTGAATGTGCATTTGGAATACTCTCACACAAATGGAGAGTATTACTGTCATCCATACAGATGTCGCCGGACAATGCCACCCTGGTTATTAAAGCATGTGTGATCCTGCATAACTTTGTCAGGATTCATGATGCTCCGTCAGAAATTGATGATGTTGCACCTGGTACTTCTTCTTCATCTGGAGTGTTGGACCAGACCCTACATGGACGACCTGTAACAGCAGGGCTTGCAGTTCGGGCCCTCTATGAGCAATATTTTTCAAGTTCTGAGGGAGCATTGCCGTGGCAGATGGACGTAGTTCATGGCAGACTATAAAGTGTCTGGACTCTGGTCATCTTAGTATTTGTTGTTTTATAGTGATGTTTTTTTATTTGGGGGGAGAGGGGTTATATGTAGATAGTGTAGGGACAAAGAGGACCCTTGACGTGGGCTTGTGGGCTGGGGTTAAAATGTAGGGCCATTCAAAAAAATAATCTATGTTGTCAATGCAGTTCAATGATAACATGTTAGTGATGATATTTTTTTGGGGGTACTACAATAACCCTCTAAAATAGGTAATGTTGTAATAGGTTTGTAGAGTTAGCAGACGTGCACTGATATTTTGTGAAATCGTAACACATCTTTTCTTTATTTACGCAGGCAGATGATTTCACACCGCTGTCCAAGGTCCTACCATTTGAGTTGATGTACGCACTTTTTTTTACAAGAATTGGCTAGCAATCCATGAGCCATATGTATGTTTGGATTACAGCTGAAATGATCACCCTGCGGCCCTCCAGCTGTTTGCAAACTTCATTGCCCAGCATGGCTGCACATCCTACAGTTAAAATTATTACATGCCGGGATGAATAGTTTGGATAGTAAAGTTGCTGGCCATCAGGTTGAGCATAGTTGTCAAAGAATATATGCCCTGTCCTAGTTGTATGTATGTGTATAATCAAAAAAGACTTCATACAATATTTGCACTGTATGCATGTTATCAAATACATTGAAAGTATAACATTACAGATTATAGTGAATGATTTAATAAAAGTCGACACATAGAATGTTTTTTTTGTTTTTTTTAGGGTCATTAAAACATAACCAACAAAAATGTGGCTTTAGATTCAGCTTTTATAAACAACAAAAAGTATAAAAAATAACACAAACAAATTATAGGTTGAAAAATTCCTGTGTAAAAGGACCACCGTTATCCACACAACACACAACCTCATGTGGATCTAATGGGGTTTTGAAAATCGTGAAAACAGATGTCATTATATCCACAAACAGGGTTTGCTTATATAAGGGCAGCTCTTTAAAAAGATGAGCAAGCCCGCTTAGCATCCTCTCCTCACTCCCTTCTGAACGTCTCTGCCGCAAATACTCAAGCACCTGAGTCTGTACCTGTGCCTGAGTATATGCGGCAGAATCAGGGTTCGGAGGTGCCACCCTTCTCCTGCGTGGCTATCTCCTTCTGGGCTGGGGACTGGATTCTAGGGCTCTAGATGGTCCTTCCAGAGCAGAGGACTCCTCCCTCTCTTCATCTGGCAGCTGCTGTCCAGGTTCCACCTCTTGCTCCCCAGGACGAGGGGAGTCCTGCCCATACGCTGCCTGGTCCGACTCACTGCTGGTGTTGCCAGTTTCCCTCTGTGGCTCCAGGCTGTCAACAGTGCTGTGGAATGAGAGAGAATTTTATACAAACTATGTGTATATATGAAGTGTCTAATAATTAGAAAACATATTCCCAGCACTCTCAGCCACAGAGAGCATCCGCTGTCGGCAGTCTCAGCACCACCACTCGGTGCTAGCTGTCCCCTTGACATTTAATATAGACTATTCCTACAAATGTTTCTGCACTACTGTTCTATCGGCCGTTAATGTCTAGTGGAGGATAAAGACATTACATAATTTGAACATGTATTGGTACACGGTTTCCAATAGCCATATGCTGATTTGCAGACGTCAAGCTCTGTTTTGGTACTGCCAGTGATGTACTGTCCTTGTCAACAATATGGTAAACAGTGCCTTCCTCTGAGCAATTGTGACCACCTGCCAAATGGACCGACACTTATGGATGCTCCTTTGCGCACTTCTCAGCTGTTTATAGAATGTCATCTATTTGTGCAGGTCATGTCAGTATTTTAGCAATGCTAGATGGTAATATTATTGTAGCATGGTGTGGACAAGGGCAGTATAGTACTTTACACATACCAAAGTGTACCAGGCATGTAAAAAAACTAGGTAAAGTTTCAGCATAGCCTTTTAATAACAGCTGTTTTCCCATCTCAAACAATGGGGGCATTGTCTTATAGGTGTGTGTCCCAATGCTGGGACCTGGACCTATCCAGAGAACAGAGCCCTGAAAGTGAACGACAGCGCACTGCACATGCGCAGCCACCCTCCATTCATTTCTATGTGTATGCGCTGGCTCAGCTATTGCCGTCTGCCCCCTAGAAATGAATGGGAGCATATAAGGCGCACATGGGCGGCACACTCCCATTCAACTTCTATATGGGAGAGGAGGGGATTAGCGCTTGGTGGTGGACGGTGGCCAGGAAATCTGGGCTCCTGCATTCCCAGCGCTCCCCGCTCCTTATCGATATAGGTGCGGGTCCCAGCGGGGGGACCCACACCTATCAGACAATGGGGGCATATCCTTGCGATATGCCCCCATTTGTCTAAGATGGGAATACCCCTTTAACACATTACTTTCTCGTATGTTCTAAATGTATAACTAAAATCAAAGCCAGAAGCTAGGTTTAATTTTTTGTGTAGAGTATAAATTGCAAACATTACAAAATAAATATACTCACGTCCTCACATCCAGCACTGGCCTCAAGAAGTTCAGTTGCCGGGTGTAGATATAGGGCTTCTTCCGGCGCCCACCCTCGCCACTATGTCCAAGTCCCTGCACGCGTTCCCGCCGGTACTGGTCTCGGCAGGACTGCCAGCGGGTCTTCACACGTTGGACTGTAGAAATATGACATAACAACCTTTCAATAGGATTATATACATACACAATGATAACGGCACATAGAAAAGACAAAATACTAAAACATATATTAGCAATGCATTTGAATATAAAGGGCTTTAGGCCAAAATTCGTTAGGTATCATTTATTAAGTATGGGACATTCATAAAAACAGTTTTATAATATATGTTGTTTAAATAAATTACCCCATAATCTTGTTACCAACATTTTTTTAAATAGCGTCATACAGTTATTGTCTCAATGGTTAAAATAAAACCATACAGTCCATCGGCAGTGACAATGCTTGCACAGTACAGGTACATTAGCGGATTTATCCAAGCTAAACTGTTACCAGCCAAATGATCGGGTGGCACGTTTTCACAATACTAACCAAGCATGTGCACTACTGATGTATCGCAGGGTTGGTGTAACCACGGACACGTGACAGGGTTTTCAAATGTTTATCCTACGTTTTTATGTTTACATACAGGGACTAAATATATGCAGATATACTGCTGTTTATTAAGAATCTACAACTCAAAGCATGTCCAGACATAATATAGCTACCTGCTTACAGCAGGCCATGATGTAAATTATACTATCCCTACAGCAGGACATACTACAGTGGTCAAGGCTGCTGTCATCAATAAGTAAGTGACCAGTAATAAACCCTTTTAATTCCATACAGAAAAAAAGGTTGCTTTATGGAAAAAACTGTTATTGCATCAATCATTTACATGTGCTTTTTACAATGCATTAAAATATATCCGTAGCCCCCCAAAATATTACTAATAACTAGGGATGAGCGAACCTGAACTGTATAGTTTGGTTTCGTACCGAATTTTGGGGTGTCCGTGACACGGACCCGAACCTGAACATTTTCGTAAAAGTCCGGGATCGGGTTCGGTGTTCGGCGCTTTCTTGGCGCTTTTTGAAAGGCTGCAAAGCAGCCAATCAACAAGCGTCATACTACTTGGCCCAAAGGGCCATCACAGCCATGCCTACTATTGGCATGGCTGTGATTGGCCAGTGCACCATGTGACCCAGCCTCTATTTAAGCTGGAGTCACGTAGCGCCGCACGTCACTCTGCTATGATCAGTATAGGGAGAGGTTGCAGCTGCGACGTTAGGGCGAGATTAGGCAGATTAACTCCTCCAAAAGACTTCATTCTGTGATCGATCTGCAGCTGTGGATCATTGAAGTGCTATTATTGACTTGCTCACTTTTTTGAGGCTGCCCAGAGCGTTTTTAGATCACTTTTTTTCTGGGGTGATCGGCGGCCATTTTGTGACTTGTGGTGCGCCAGCACGAGCTATCACCAAGTGTATTTAACCATCGATAGTGTGGTTATTTTGTGCTATATCCTACATCAGCTGCAGGCTGAGCCTGTGTCACCGAAGTGCATTTAACCATCAACAGTCTGGTTATTTTTTGGCCATATACTACATCAGCTGCAGGCTGAGCCTGTGTCACCCAAGTGCATTTAACCATCAACAGTCTGATTATTTTTTGGCCATATACTACATCTGGTGCAGGCTGAGCCTGTGTCACCCAAGTGCATTTAACCATCAACAGTCTAATTATTTTTTGGCCATATACTACATCTGGTGCAGGCTGAGCCTGTGTCACCCAAGTGCATTTAACCATCAACAGTGTGGTTATTTTTTGGCCATATATTACATCAGGGGCAAGTTGAGCCTGTCACCCAGCGCCTAAAAAATAGACCTGACATTTCTATTCAACCAAATCTGTACTGTTTTAGCTGGTCAAGTTATTTGTATTGACCGTAAAAGCACACTTTTTTTTCTGGGTTGAAAAAGCATTCCCAAATTTGCCATTCTCAAAATAACTAGTTTCTGGTATTTGAGGTCTACTTGAAATCTATCCCATAAAGAAAATCTTACATTGAAGGTATTGATAGTGTCATTCAGAAAAACCTAAGACACACGCTAGCGTGCTGATAGAAGTGTGATTCTGTGATTAAACCTATACCTGTCACACAGCGCAAAAAAAAACAGGTCTCACATCTCTATTCAACCAAATCTGCAGTGTTTTATCTGGTCAAGTTATTTGTAGTGACCGTAAAAGCAGACTTTTTGTTCTGGGTTGAAAAAGCATTCCCAAATTTGCCATTCTCAAAATAACTAGTTTCTGGTATTTGAGGCCTACTTGAAATCTATCCCAAAAAGAAAATCTTACATTGAAGGTATTGATAGTGTCATTCAGAAAAACCTAAGACACACGCTAGCGTGCTGATAGAAGTGTGATTCTGTGATTAAACCAATACCTGTCACACAGCACAAAAAAAAAACAGGTCTCACATCTCTATTCAACCAAATCTGCAGTGTTTTAGCTGGTCAAGTTATTTGTAGTGACCGTAAAAGCAGACTTTTTGTTCTGGGTTGAAAAAGCATTCCCAAATTTGCCATTCTCAAAATAACTAGTTTCTGGTATTTGAGGCCTACTTGAAATCTATCCCAAAAATAAAATCTTACATTGAAGGTATTGATAGTGTCATTCAGAAAAACCTAAGACACACGCTAGCGTGCTGATAGAAGTGTGATTCTGTGATTAAACCTATACCTGTCACACAGCGCAAAAAAAAACAGGTCTCACATCTCTATTCAATCAAATCTGCAGTGTTTTATCTGGTCAAGTTATTTGTAGTGACCGTAAAAGCAGACTTTTTGTTCTGGGTTGAAAAAGCATTCCCAAATGTGCCATTCTCAAAATAACTAGTTTCTGGTATTTGAGGCCTACTTGAAATCTATCCCAAAAAGAAAATCTTACATTGAAGGTATTAATAGTGTCATTCAGAAAAACCTAAGACACACGGTAGCGTGCTGATAGAAGTGTGATTCTGTGATTAAACCTATACTTGTCACACAGCGCAAAAAAAAACAGGTCTCACATCTCTATTCAACCAAATCTGCAGTGTTTTATCTGGTCAAGTTATTTGTAGTGACCGTAAAAGCAGACTTTTTGTTCTGGGTTGAAAAAGCATTCCCAAATTTGCCATTCTCAAAATAACTAGTTTCTGGTATTTGAGGCCTACTTGAAATCTATCCCAAAAAGAAAATCTTACATTGAAGGTATTGATAGTGTCATTCAGAAAAACCTAAGACACACGCTAGCGTGCTGATAGACGTGTGATTCTGTGATTAAACCTATACCTGTCACACAGCGCAAAAAAAAACAGGTCTCACATCTCTATTCAACCAAATCTGCAGTGTTTTATCTGGTCAAGTTATTTGTAGTGACCGTAAAAGCAGACTTTTTGTTCTGGGTTGAAAAAAGCATTCCCAAATTTGCCATTCTCAAAATTGTGGTGAACGGGAACAATGAGGAACACATCTAATAAGGGACGCGGACGCGGACGTGGACATGGTCGTGGTGGTGTTAGTGGACCCTCTGGTGCTGGGAGAGGACGTGGCCGTTCTGCCACAGCCACACGTCCTAGTGAACCAACTACCTCAGGTCCCAGTAGCCAGCAGAATTTACAGCGATATTTGGTGGGGCCCAATGCCGTTCTAAGGATGGTAAGGCCTGAGCAGGTACAGGCATTAGTCAATTGGGTGGCCGACAGTGGATCCAGCACGTTCACATTATCTCCCACCCAGTCTTCTGCAGAAAGCGCACAGATGGCGCATGCAAACCAAGCCCATCGGTCTGTCACATCACCCCCATGCATATCAGGGAAACTGTCTGAGCCTCAAGTTATGCAGCAGTCTCTTATGCTGTTTGAAGACTCTGCTGCCAGGGTTTCCCAAGGGCATCCACCTAGCCCTTCCCCAGGGGTGGAAGAGATAGAATGCACTAACGCACAACCACTTATTTTTCCTGATGATGAGGACATGGGAATACCACCTCAGCACGTCTCTGATGATGACGAAACACAGGTGCCAACTGCTGCGTCTTTCTGCAGTGTGCAGACTGAACAGGAGGTCAGGGATCAAGACTGGGTGGAAGACGATGCAGGGGACGATGAGGTCCTAGACCCCACATGGAATGAAGGTCGTGCCACTGACTTTCACAGTTCGGAGGAAGAGGCAGTGGTGAGACCGAGCCAACAGCGTAGCAAAAGATGGAGCAGTGGGCAAAATCAGAACACCCGCCGCCAAGAGACTCCGCCTGCTACTGACCGCCGCCATCTGGGACCGAGCACCCCAAAGGCAGCTTCAAGGAGTTCCCTGGCATGGCACTTCTTCAAACAATGTGCTGACGACAAGACCCGAGTGGTTTGCACGCTGTGCCATCAGAGCCTGAAGCGAGGCATTAACGTTCTGAACCTTAGCACAACCTGCATGACCAGGCACCTGCATGCAAAGCATGAACTGCAGTGGAGTAAACACCTTAAAAACAAGGAAGTCACTCAGGCTCCCCCTGCTACCTCTTCTGCTGCTGCCGCCTCGGCCTCTTCTGCTGCTGCCGCCTCGGCTTCTTCCTCCGCCTCTGGAGGAACGTTGGCACCTGCCGCCCAGCAAACATGGGATGTACCACCAACACCACCACCTGCGTCACCAAGCATCTCAACCATGTCACAAGGCAGCGTTCAGCTCTCCATCTCACAAACATTTGAGAGAAAGCGTAAATTCCCACCTAGCCACCCTCGATCCCTGGCCCTGAATGCCAGCATTTCTAAACTACTGGCCTATGAAATGCTGTCATTTAGGCTGGTGGACACACACAGCTTCAAACAGCTCATGTCACTTGCTGTCCCACAGTATGTTGTTCCCAGCCGCCACTACTTCTCCAAGAGAGCCGTGCCGTCCCTGCACAAACAAGTGTCCGATAAAATCAAGTGTGCACTGCGCAACGCCATCTGTGGCAAGGTCCACCTAACCACAGATACGTGGACCAGTAAGCACGGCCAGGGACGCTATATCTCCCTAACTGCACACTGGGTAAATGTAGTGGCGGCTGGGCCCCAGGCGGAGAGCCGTTTGGCGCATGTCCTTCCGCCGCCAAGGATCGCATGGCAACATTCTTTGCCTCCTGTCTCCTCCTCCTCCTACTCAGCTTCCTCCTCCTCTTCTTCCACCTGCTCATCCAGTCAGCCACACACCTTCACCACCAACTTCAGCAAAGCCCGGGGTAAAAGTCAGCAGGCCATTCTGAAACTCATATGTTTGGGGGACAGGCCCCACACCGCACAGGAGTTGTGTCGGGGTATAGAACAACAGACCGACGAGTGGTTGCTGCCGGTGAGCCTCAAGCCCGGCCTGGTGGTGTGCGATAATGGGCGAAATCTCGTTGCAGCTCTGGGACTAGCCGGTTTGACGCACATCCCTTGCCTGGCGCATGTGCTGAATTTGGTGGTGCAAAAGTTCATTCGCAACTACCCCGACATGTCAGAGCTGCTGAATAAAGTGCGGGCCATCTGTTCGCGCTTCCGGCGTTCACACCCTGCCGCTGCTCGCCTGTCTGCGCTACAGCGTAACTTCGGCCTTCCCGCTCACCGCCTCATATGCGACGTACCCACCAGGTGGAACTCCACCTTGCATATGCTGGACAGACTGTGCGAGCAGCAGCGGATCAGACACACTTCACCACCAATGACTGGGCCTCCATGCGAGACCTGTGTGCCCTGTTGCGTTGTTTCGAGTACTCCACCAACATGGCCAGTGGCGATGACGCCGTTATCAGCGTTACAATACCACTTCTATGTCTCCTTGAGAAAACACTTAGGACGATGATGGAAGAGGAGGTGGCCCAGGAGGAGGAGGAGGAAGAGGGGTCATTTTTAGCACTTTCAGGCCAGTCTCTTCGAAGTGACTCAGAGGGAGGTTTTTTGCAACAGCAGAGGCCAGGTACAAATGTGGCCAGACAGGGCCCACTACTGGAGGACGAGGAGGACGAGGATGAGGAGGAGGTGTAGGAGGATGAGGATGAAGCATGTTCACAGCGGGGTGGCACCCAAAGCAGCTCGGGCCCATCACTGGTGCGTGGCTGGGGGGAAACACAGGACGATGACGATACGCCTCCCACAGAGGACAGCTTGTCCTTACCTCTGGGCAGCCTGGCACACATGAGCGACTACATGCTGCAGTGCCTGCGCAACGACAGCAGAGTTGCCCACATTTTAACGTGTGCGGACTACTGGGTTGCCACCCTGCTGGATCCCCGGTACAAAGACAATGTGCCCACCTTACTTCCTACACTGGAGCGTGATAGGAAGATGCGCGAGTACAAGCGCACGTTGGTAGACGCGCTACTGAGAGCATTCCCAAATATCACAGGGGAACCAGTGGAAGCCCAAGGCGAAGGCAGAGGAGGAGCAAGAGGTCGCCAACGCAGCTGTGTCACGGCCAGCTCCTCTGAGGGAGGGGTTAGCATGGCAGAGATGTGGAAAAGTTTTGTCACCACGCCACAACTAACTGCACCACCACCTGATACGGAACGTATTAGCAGGAGGCAACATTTCACTAACATGGTGGAACAGTACCTGTGCACACCCCTCCACGTACTGACTGATGGTTCGGCCCCATTCAACTTCTGGGTCTCCAAATTGTCCACGTGGCCAGAGCTAGCCTTTTATGCCTTGGAGGTGCTGGCCTGCCCGGCGGCCAGCGTTTTGTCTGAACGTGTATTCAGCACGGCAGGGGGCGTCATTACAGACAAACGCAGCCGCCTGTCTACAGCCAATGTGGACAAGCTGACGTTCATAAAAATGAACCAGGCATGGATCCCACAGGACCTGTCCATCCCTTGTGCAGATTAGATATTAACTACCTCCCCTTAACAATATATTATTCTACTCCAGGGCACTTCCTCATTCAATACTATTTTTAATTTCATTTTACCATTATATTGCGGGGCAACCCAAAGTTGAATAAACCTCTCCTCTGTCTGGGTGCCGGGGCCTAAATGTGTGACAGTGGCCTGTTCCAGTGGTGGGTGACGTGAAGCCTGATTCTCTGCTATGACATGAAGACAGATTCTGCGCTGACATAAGGCCAGATTCTCTGTTACGGGACCGCTCTCCTCTGCCTGGGTGCCTGGGCCTAAATGTGTGACAGTGGCCTGTTCCAGTGGTGGCTGACGTGAAGCCTGATTCTCTGCTATGACATGAAGACAGATTCTGCGCTGACATAAGGCCAGATTCTCTGTTACGGGACCGCTCTCCTCTGTCTGGGTGCCGGGGCCTAAATGTGTGACAGTGGCCTGTTCCAGTGGTGGGTGACATGAAGCCTGATTCTCTGCTATGACATGAATACAGATTCTGCGCTGACATAAGGCCAGATTCTCTGTTACCGGACCTCTCTTCTCTGCCTGGGTGCCTGGGCCTAAATGTGTGACAGTGGCCTGTTCCAGTGGTGGGTGACGTGAAGCCTGATTCTCTGCTATGACATGAAGACAGATTCTGCGCTGACATAAGGCCAGATTCTCTGTTACGGGACCGCTCTCCTCTGTCTGGGTGCCGGGGCCTAAATGTGTGACAGTGGCCTGTTCCAGTGGTGGGTGACGTGAAGCCTGATTCTCTGCTATGACATGAAGACAGATTCTGCGCTGACATAAGGCCAGATTCTCTGTTACGGGACCGCTCTCCTCTGTCTGGGTGCCGGGGCCTAAATGTGTGACAGTGGCCTGTTCCAGTGGTGGGTGACATGAAGCCTGATTCTCTGCTATGACATGAATACAGATTCTGTGCTGACATAAGGCCAGATTCTCTGTTACCGGACCTCTCTCCTCTTCCTGGGTGCCTGGGCCTAAATGTGTGACAGTGGCCTGTTCCAGTGGTGGCTGACGTGAAGCCTGATTCTCTGCTATGACATAAAGACAGATTCTGCGCTGACATAAGGCCAGATTCTCTGTTACGGGACCTCTCTCCTCTGCCTGGTTGCCTGGGCCTAAATGTGTGACAGTGGCCTGTTCCAGTGGTGGGTGACGTGAAGCCTGATTCTCTGCTATGACATGAAGACAGATTCTGCGCTGACATAAGGCCAGATTCTCTGTTACGGGACCTCTCTCCTCTGCCTGGGTGCCTGGGCCTAAATGTGTGACAGTGGCCTGTTCCAGTGGTGGGTGACGTGAAGCCTGATTCTCTGCTATGACATGAAGACAGATTCTGCGCTGACATAAGGCCAGATTCTCTGTTACGGGACCGCTCTCCTCTGTCTGGGTGCCGGGGCCTAAATGTGTGACAGTGGCCTGTTCCAGTGGTGGGTGACGTGAAGCCTGATTCTCTGCTATGACATGAAGACTGATTCTGCGCTGACATGAAGCCAGATTCTCTGCTATGGCATGAAGAGACTGATTCTCTGCTGACATGAAGCCAGATTCTTTGCTATGGCATGAAGAGACTGATTCTCTGCTGACGTGAAGCCAGATTCTCTGCTATGGGACCTCTGTCCAATTGATATTGGTTCATTTTTATTTTTTTAATTTTAATTTTAATTCATTTCCCTATCCACATTTGTTTGCAGGGGATTTACCTACATGTTGCTGCCTTTTGCAGCCCTCTAGCTCTTTCCTGGGCTGTTTTACAGCCTTTTTAGTGCCCAAAAGTTCGGGTCCCCATTGACTTCAATGGGGTTCGGGTTCGGGAGGAAGTTCGGTTCGGGTTCGGATCCCGAACCCGAACATTTACGGGAAGTTCGGCCGAACTTCTCGAACCCGAACATCCAGGTGTTCGCTCAACTCTATGGGTGATGTGAAGCCTGATTCTCTGCTATGACATGAAGACAGATTCTGCGCTGACATAAGGCCAGATTCTCTGTTACGGGACCGCTCTCCTCTGTCTGGGTGCCGGGGCCTAAATATGTGACAGTGGCCTCTTCCAGTGGTGGGTGACGTAAAGCCTGATTCTCTGCTATGACATGAAGACAGATTCTGCGCTGACATAAGGCCAGATTCTCTGTTACGGGACCTCTCTCCTCTGCCTGGGTGCCTGGGCCTAAATGTGTGACAGTGGCCTGTTCCAGTGGTGGTTGACGTGAAGCCTGATTCTCTGCTATGACATGAAGACAGATTCTGCGCTGACATAAGGCCAGATTCTCTGTTACGGGACCTCTCTCCTCTGCCTGGGTGCCTGGGCCTAAATGTGTGACAGTGGCCTGTTCCAGTGGTGGGTGACGTGAAGCCTGATTCTCTGCTATGACATGAAGACAGATTCTGCGCTGACATAAGGCCAGATTCTCTGTTACGGGACCGCTCTCCTCTGTCTGGGTGCCAGGGCCTAAATATGTGACAGTGGCCTGTTCCAGTGGTGGGTGACGTGAAGCCTGATTCTCTGCTATGACATGAAGACTGATTCTGCACTGACATAAGGCCAGATTCTCTGTTACGGGACTGCTCTCCTCTGTCTGGGTGCCGGGGCCTAAATATGTGACAGTGGCCTCTTTCAGTGGTGGGTGACGTGAAGCCTGATTCTCTGCTATGACATGAAGACAGATTCTGCGCTGACATAAGGCCATATTCTCTGTTACGGGACCTCTCTCCTCTGCCTGGGTGCCTGGGCCTAAATGTGTGACAGTGGCCTCTTCCAGTGGTGGGTGACGTGAAGCCTGATTCTCTGCTATGACATGAAGACTGATTCTGCGCTGACATAAGGCCAGATTCTCTGTTACGGGACCTCTCTCCTCTGCCTGGGTGCCTGGGCCTAAATGTTTGACAGTGGCCTCTTCCAGTGGTGGGTGACGTGAAGCCTGATTCTCTGCTATGACATGAAGACTGATTCTGCGCTGACATAAGGCCAGATTCTCTGTTACGGGACCTCTCTCCTCTGCCTGGGTGCCTGGGCCTAAATGTGTGACAGTGGCCTGTTCCAGTGGTGGGTGACGTGAAGCCTGATTCTCTGCTATGACATGAAGACAGATTCTGCGCTGACATAAGGCCAGATTCTCTGTTACTGGACCTCTCTCCTCTGCCTGGGTGCCTGGGCCTAAATGTGTGACAGTGGCCTGTTCCAGTGGTGGCTGACGTGAAGCCTGATTCTCTGCTATGACATGAAGACAGATTCTGGGCTGACATAAGGCCAGATTCTCTGTGCAGCATACGGGTAGGTTACCCGACACTGCTAGAATGTAATGTATGTTTCCCTTTAAGCCAGTTAGGCCTGGTGCAGGCAATCTTTATTCCAGCCAGCAGAGGGAGCCCCCAGTTCAGTATAAATAGGCTAGGGCCTAGCCAGGAAGTGAGTTCAGAAGTTTCCAGAGTCTGTGCTGAGAGAGACAGAGGCAAGTCAAGAAAAGCAAGAGGTACTCAAGACAACAGAGGAGGTACTTGATAGAGATAAAACCAAGGATATAAGCCAGAGCTAGGGCATTGGGCCTTGGAGAAGAGTTTCTATGTTCCAGGATCAGTCAGGAATAGAGTGCAAGCCGCCTGTACTACAAATTCTGTGTTTAACACTCTGAAGTCACCTTGCTATATATATTGCCTGCATCAAATGTACTGCAACCAACTGTCTGCAAAGGAACTGCGCTTCCATCTATGTCCATGCATGATGACTACTAAAGTTTGAATTCTGTTTTAACATCACGTGGTTCCTCAGTTATTCCTGCTATCAGCAAACGGCGTGCCACCGTTTAATTGGCACTGGCGTCACGAACATTACTTATCATCACCTGCCCTTGCAGAGAGTCAGCCGTCTCAGGTTAGTGTCTATTGCACTACAACACCCAGGAACATTTCTAAACCTAACTTGAGTACGCTGCACCTCTCTTTTGGCGTCACGAACAGGATACGCACGCTTTCTAGTGCAAGAAGCGTGAACTTTGTGCCTTATACAGTTGCCCTGTGACCAAAGTGACAAATTGCCTGTTTTATTAAAGTGGACTTTGTGGACTGAAAAACATACCCAAAGTGTGCCTAAAACCTCCAAAAAGCGCTGTACAGTGTTGCGCTATCAAGAGGAAGAAAATCGCCACATCGGAGTGTGGTTTTATGGACTTTTTATCATCCTGCTTGCTGTCAGTGAATAGACAGCGTTTCTTGCTAAAAGATGGCCACTGGCCGCCTGGAGTAAAGTTTCCCGCGCTGCTGAGGACCTTCGTGGGCGGATCCCTTCAAAGACACAGAGAATCCCGCCCCTCTTCATCATCGCACCGCCGCGGCCCTGCTTCTTCTACGTCATCGCGTACTCAGGACGTCCGGAATCTCTCGAGACTTGGCCTGCGCAAGCCCGGCGATACCGGTAAGAACTTGTAACCGGAGGGAAGGGGATTGTTCCGGCCCCTTTAGTCACCAGCGGCCACATCGCAATAAGCTAACATGTCAGAACCGGGAGTTCCCGAGCAGCCGGCCCCGGGAGAGCTTGCGGCTCCTAATCATTCTATAGCCCCCAGCATGATGCCCTTTACCATGCCTTACTATTTCGGGGCCCCATGGTTTCCCCGCTATAAAGGAGAGACCCATACCCTAAGAGACTTTAAAGAAAAGTTGCTGGCATTATTCAAACTGTACCCCATAAATGCCGATCAGCAAATGGAAATCCTGCTAGCGCAACTGGAGGGAGCTGCCCGCAGGGAGGTATTATCCTGGCCTGCTACTGAGCGGAGTACTCTAGAGCAGATATTCACCCGCATCAGGGCCACTTTTGAAACTAGGACTGCCTCAGAGATAAAGATGCACTTCTTTGGCAAGAAACAGAAGTCCGGTGAGTCCCTCCGTGACTATGCCCTATCACTTCAGGAGGCTTTAGGGGCTGTAATTCAGATAGATCCCAAAGAGGCTGATAACCAGGACCAGACCCTGAGGGAACAATTTATCAACGGGGTGTCTAGTGAGCAATTAAGGACCCAATTAAAGATGCTGTCCGCCCAGCACCCTAACAGTGCCTTTCTGGAGTTGAGCACCCCACCTGAGTCATCAGCCTGCAGGGTGAAACCGCTTATCTCTAACCAAGCTCAGGCCGGTCAAGCTGTTCAAGTGTCAGCTACCGATACTATTGCCATGCTGACAGAACAAGTAAATCACCTCACTAAAAGTCTAGAGAAAGTGTGCAGAAAAATAGAGGAATGGGAAAAACCCATAATGACAGAAGAAGAATTCCTGTCACCTCCTAGGCCGTTCCCACCTCCATACCAAGAGACTCACCCCAGGGATCCTGGGAGGCGTAATAGAGGTCGCAAGAGGCCCGTGTGTACATACTGCAAAAAGCTGGGACACACAGAATCCACGTGCTGGCAGTTAAATGGGCAACCCCTGAGGCTGAGGACCACCCCTCGGGAGGTAGAACACTAGGTCCAGAGGATCCAAATTGGATGCCACGTTATGTAGGATCCCATCCTAAAATCAATATAGAGATCAACGGGGTCCCCTTTGAAACCCTATTAGATACTGGGTCTCAGGTCACTACTATTCAGCTGCCCGCCTTTGAAAGATTCTGGGACACCAACCAATTGACCCAGCCGCCTGAATCCTGGGTGGAAATTATCGCCAGCAATGGCAAACCAGTAAAGATTCATAGATACTGGGAACCCACCCTGCAGGTGGGAGAAGTAACCTTACCACAACAGGGGGTGATAGTAGTACAGGCCGGCGACAGAGGAGGACATCCTGTCATTCTAGGCACCAATGTCTTCAAAAACTGTTATTCAGAAGTACTTGCCGTATTACACCAGACTTTGCCCACTGCTTCCTCTGCATCCAAGAGGGTGATTCAAAAGACTATTACGGTGTTAAGTGCCCAGCAGAGGTTTGCTAATGGGAAAGGAGAAATTTGTACTGCCAGGATTAGTGATATTAAGCCTGTGACTTTGCCTCCTAATTCTCAAACTCTTTTATGGTGTCGTGCTGTCCTGGGAGTCCAAGGCCGAGATTATCCAGCCCTGGTAGAACCAATCCAGATGGAGGATTACCCTTATGTGAGAGCTGCCAAGTGCCTGGTGAACGTCTCCCAAGGTAAAGTACCTGTCCGTCTGATTAACCTGAGTGATCATCCTGTTGCGCTTACTAAGCATTGCCGTGTTGCCCAGCTGTCCCAGGTGTCCTTCCAAGACATCATTCGTCTTCCAGTGACAGAAAAGCCGCCAGCTGCAGTCAGCGGATGTTCGCCGGTGACCCAGCCACAAGTGCCCTGGTGGGAAGAGCTCCATGTGGGGGACGAGACTACCCCCCAACAACAACAAGAAGGGATTATACAGCTTGTCAAAGAGTACCACCAGGCCTTCAGTAAGCATGCTACTGATTATGGAGAGGTGAGTGCCATACAACACACCATACCTACTGGCTCTCATCCTCCTATCAAGGAGAGATACAGACCTTTACCACCTACTTCATATCAGACTGTAAAAGAAATGATCCAAGAGATGAAAGACTCTAATGTAATCCGGGACAGCCGTAGTCCGTGGGCTGCACCCCTGGTTCTTGTAAAGAAGAAGGACGGTGGTATCCGTTTCTGTGTGGATTATAGGAAAATTAATCAAATAACCCACAAAGATGCATACCCACTGCCCCGCATTGAGGAGTCACTAACTGCTCTGGGCTCCTCTGCCTATTTCTCCACATTGGACTTGACCAGTGGCTACTGGCAAGTACCCATGGCCCCTGCAGATAGGGAAAAGACTGCTTTCACTACTCCCATGGGCCTGTTCGAATTCAATTGTATGCCGTTCGGGCTATGT
The DNA here is from genome assembly GCF_905171765.1 of Bufo bufo. Lineage (NCBI taxonomy): Eukaryota > Metazoa > Chordata > Amphibia > Anura > Bufonidae > Bufo > Bufo bufo. The sequence goes on along the minus strand of NC_053390.1, from coordinate 438,853,626 downwards.
AATGCCCCAGGAACTTTCCAGAGACTAATGGAACGGTGTTTGGGTCACAAAAACTTCGAAACAGTGCTGCTGTATCTAGATGACGTCATTGTGTACTCAAAAACATATGAAGACCATCTGAAACATTTGGCAGAAGTATTTGAAATCCTTATCAAATATGGCTTGAAGGTAAAGCCATCCAAGTGTCACCTGCTCAAACCTGCAGTAAGATACCTGGGGCATGTGGCAAGCGGAGAGGGCGTGCAACCTGACCCTGATAAGTTAGCGGCTGTCCGTAATTGGCCGGTTCCTACTACTGTCAAGGAAGTGAGGGGTTTCCTTGGTTTTGCAGGCTACTATAGACGTTTTATCCCCCATTTTGCTCAAATAGCTGATCCTATCCAGGAGCTTTGAGGGGGCAACCCAAGAAAAGCCCTAGAACTCCGATGCCCATTGAGTGGAATGAGGAAAGAGAGATAGCGTTCCAATTGCTAAAAAAGAAACTGACCGAGCCTCCTGTGTTAGGTTATCCAGACTACAGCAAGCCCTTCCATCTGTATACTAATGCTAGCAAGCGAGGCCTGGGAGCTGTGTTAGCCCAGATCCAAGAGGGAAAAGAAAGAGTGATAGCTTATGCAAGCCGCTCCCTGAAAGGAGCTGAGAAAAATGACCAGAATTATAGTTCCTTCAAACTAGAGTTCCTGGCATTAGTGTGGGCAGTGACAGAAAAATTCAAGGATTATCTAGCCGCCACCCCGTTCATTGCATTCACTGACAATAACCCTCTGGCACATCTAAATACAGCTAAATTAGGGGCCTTGGAGCAGAGATGGGCCTCTCGCCTCGCCAACTATGATTTCTCTGTAAAATATCGTGCTGGACATACTAATGATAATGCTGATGCTTTATCCAGGCTTCCCACAGAGACAGCTCCTGATGATGTGCGAGATGCTTGGGAAGATGTAGAGATGCCGGCTTTCTATAACAAATTTGCTCAACAGGATCAGGCTCGAGCTACCAATGACAGAGCTGCAGTTCCTTCACCCTCCAGTAGGCCTGATCCTAAGGAAGAAAGGTGGGTGAAACTACAGTCTGAAAGTAGAGTGCTGGGTGAGTTGTTGGACTTCATTGCTAGTGGCAGAGCCCCTGAGAGGATTCGGCGTAAGAGTGCAGATCCTGAGCTCATCAAACTGTGGAGACAGCGCCATCAACTCTTCATACAAAAGGGCCTATTGCTACGGAGAAGCCTAGACCCAGTGTCCAACGAGAGAGTGCACCAGATTCTCATACCCCGACGAGATGCAGGTATGGTGTTGTAGATGTACCACAATCAATCCGGTCACTTTGGGGTCCAAAAGACTGAGGCTACTATCCGCCAGCGGTTTTACTGGGTGGGCATGAGAGAAGACATGGAGAAGTGGTGTCGGGAGTGTGTAGCCTGTGCCTTAAAACGAAGTGAGCACCATGATCAGAGGGCACCACTGAGACCCATTGTAAGTACCCGTCCTCTTGAACTTGTCGCCATCGACCATGTGAAACTGGAGCCTAGTCGCTCAGGGTATGCTTATGCCATGACTATTATTGACCATTTCACTAAGTTTGTTGTAGCGGTGCCTGTGAGAGACCAGACAGCCAAGACTACAGCCGAACTGTTCTGGAAGCATTTCCTCCTGCCCTACGGATGTCCAGAAAAGATCCTCACCGATCAAGGACCTGCTTTTGAGTCCCATCTGTTCCATGAACTGTGCCGCTTACACAACTGTAAGAAGATCCGGACAACGGCCTACCATCCTCAAGGTAATGGATTATGTGAAAAAATGAATCAGACCTTGATAGAGATGCTGAGGGCCGTACCTCCTGAAACCAGAGGAGATTGGCCTAATCTGTTGCCACATCTCATGTTCACATACAATCATACCATACATTGTTCCACCGGGTATACCCCCTTTTATTTGATGTTTGGGCGCCAAGGGACATTGCCTGCTGATCATTCATTGGACATACACGTACCTGATTGCATTAACCCATTACCTAACACCGACTGGGTTGCTGAACATCAAAGGCGATTGAATACAGCCAAAGCCATTGTTCAGGAACGTATGGACTATGCTAGGGACCGACAGCAGAGAGACTATGATCAAGCAGCCCATGCAGAACCCTTGACAATAGGGGCTGTGGTATGGTTAAAAAATAACCGCCGTACCAGTAAACTGGACAGTAAATGGGAGCGAAGTCCCTATGTTGTCACTGCAATCCCAAATGTTGGAACTCACACTTATGAGATCACCCGGGAAGGCAAGGGATCCCAAATTGTACACCGAAACCGGTTAAAGCTCTGCCTGACACCAGAACCCAGTGCCGAGAGTTCTGGATCTGAATATCCTGTGTCAGAGTCAGCAATACAGCCCGAGGATCCTATGCAGGCTGTCAGTAATCTGAGGTATGACGCTGATCCCATGCATTGGCTTCTGACACCGTGGCTGAACTTGTTGGTGCCCGCTCCAGCACCTACTGTATCTTCACCTCCAGAAGAGCCGGTTCGAGATGCCCTGGATCCAGTTCCCCCTGTAGTGGATATTGTTGTTCCTGTTGTTCCTGACCAAGATCTCACTGATGGAGACCCTCCTGTTGTTTCTCTCTCTTCTACCTCGTTGCTAAGGGAAGAAGAGACCCCTATATTGAGAAGGTCTACCCGGATGACCAGGGGACGCCCGCCAGTCCGTTTAGGAGACTTTGACTATTCTGGTGGTGTCTCCTCCCAAACAGTTGCTACTGGTAATACCTTGCTTGACAGTTGTGCGCAAGAATGGACTCCTCCACGTGAGCCCTTGCCTATTATACACCCACAGGAAACCCCTGGGTAGGTCCGTTACTACACTGCAACCAAAGAAAAATGGACTAACCTGGTTCACCTTAAGTCCGCTGTGCCAGGTCAGCGGCGGTGACTAAGAAGTAAGAAGACGCCCCTTTCCCTTGTGTCATTGGTTCATTGAGTTACAAATGTTAAATAATTATTTATTGTATTTATAATGGAATGCATATGTTATGTACCATGTTATGCCGGTTCAGGAAGGTGTGTGAGTACGAGGCCTTACTGACGTTAAAGTCTGGGGGTGTGCAGCATACGGGTAGGTTACCCGACACTGCTAGAATGTAATGTATGTTTCCCTTTAAGCCAGTTAGGCCTGGTGCAGGCAATCTTTATTCCAGCCAGCAGAGGGAGCCCCCAGTTCAGTATAAATAGGCTAGGTATGTGGTTGTGGATAGCTCACCCCCTTTCTCAGTATGGTCAAGGTGCTCTAGTCAAAGAATGATCGCCCAATCAGTCAGAGTAAAGAAAAAATTTGGATAGTAGGGACTGGCACTCAATATGTGGGTCACAACATCAGCTTTTAATATTTAAAAATATTTAAAAAATGTGACATATGTCTAAAAGTGAATACATGGTACATAATACATCCTACATAAAATATCCCCCTAAAAACTCAATAAAATTGCCACTTGTCTAACGGTCCTAGATGGATGACATGTGCAACTAGTTCAAATTGGAAAGCCCATGATACAAAATTCCAATCTGGGACAATGTTCCTTTGAATACCAGCATTTAACGTCCGGACAGTACTGACTTCTTTCGAGTCTGTGATTCAGATCTCGATAACATACAATCCGCCAATTGTGGCGTTCAGTCTTTCCTCACCATAGTGGGTTATGTGCGGTGGTCACAGGCTGTGGAGAGATATTGCTTACCGGTGTCTGCAGATAACCGGCCCTCTCGTTCACCTGCTTTCCACACCGCGCTGCTGTACTTACTTCCGGCGTCCTCGCACTCTGTTCTAGGTCACGTGTTCCTGCAGAGATATCGCGGGACTTCGTTACTCTATTCCGGTATCTGATGTGCTAATGCTCATAGCAAGATGGGAGAAAATGGAGCGCTCCAAATTTGAAAAGTCAATCAAATGATCTTTCTCATGTCCGGATTAACACTTGCAGCAGGGATTTCCACGCCAGACGCGTTTCGAGGAGATAGTGAAACGCCATTGGCACCTTTTATTGCAGGACAAAACCTTGGGTAGGGTAATACCAACAAAACCACTAATTATATACACCAAAGCACCAAATTTGGGTATTAAGGTGGCCCCTTCCATCAAGACAAAACACAATATAAACCCAGACTTGGGAGGATGGATGAATTTAAAAGGTTTTTTCAGATGTGGACAATGCACATGCTGTAAAATAACGAAAATCCCTAGAAATACAAAAAAGGTTTTTTCTAGCCAAAATTCATTTATATGGGAAATAGAACAGTTCTTAACGTGCAACACAGTAAGTGTGATCTACCTCGTCCAGTGCCCATGCGCCAGACAGTACATTGGACGAACCAAAAGAGCCTTGAGAGTGAGAATATCCGAACATATTACGAATATCAAAAAGGGATATTTACAACACTCACTCTCAAGGCACTTTAAAGAGGCCCACAACCAAGACCCCACGGGGTTGGTTTTTGTGGCCCTGGAGAAAATTGAGAAGCACTGGAGAGGTGGGAACCACATCGAACGAATGTCTAGAGCAGAAACAAAACAGATTTACAATTTTGGAAGCATGTTGCCAGTGGGTTTAAATGCAGAAATGGAGATTTTTGGCTTTTTATGAGTTTGGGTGGTGTGCCTCTCATCCAATGGGGGATCGCATGTCTGGCCGTCTATCGGCGCTGCGACCCCCCCTTGGTGATAGGCCCACTCCCCCATATCTACCTACAACATATTAATCTACAAGTAGCTGGAGTGTAAAACAAGAGAGAGGTTTTATTATCCTGCTTTTTATAAACGAACAAGACCCCAAATTACCCTTCCCTCAAATATATTGGGTATATTTTATGTTGATTTTAACAGGAGTCATGTATTTTATGTATTTTATAAACTTAAGAGTGTAAATTGATCAATTGAAGATTGTTTTTTTCGCTGTCTATACTTATTACAATATCCTGATGCAATAGAAAGAAAAAACGCATGGACAACGAAAAAAACGCATGCAAATTGCATTGATACCGCAATGTGTTCAAAATACATTCCAGTCCAGATTTTAGAATGATCCTGTGGGGACATAAAAGGAAGTGATGTACAACAGGGATTCAGCCACTGAGGAAGAGGAGTGAAGTCCTCGAAACGCGTCTGGCGTGGAAATCCCTGCTGCAAGTGTTAATCCGGACATGAGAAAGATCATTTGATTGACTTTTCAAATTTGGAGCGCTCCATTTTCTCCCATCTTGCTATGAGCATTAGCACATCAGATACCGGAATAGAGTAACGAAGTCCCGCGATATCTCTGCAGGAACACGTGACCTAGAACAGAGTGCGAGGACGCCGGAAGTAAGTACAGCAGCGCGGTGTGGAAAGCAGGTGAACGAGAGGGCCGGTTATCTGCAGACACCGGTAAGCAATATCTCTCCACAGCCTGTGACCACCGCACATAACCCACTATGGTGAGGAAAGACTGAACGCCACAATTGGCGGATTGTATGTTATCGAGATCTGAATCACAGACTCGAAAGAAGTCAGTACTGTCCGGACGTTGATTGCTGGTATTCAAAGGAACATTGTCCCAGATTGGAATTTTGTATCATGGACTTTCCAATTTGAACTAGTTGCACATGTCATCCATCTAGGACCGTTAGACAAGTGGCAATTTTATTGAATTTTTAGGGGGATATTTTATGTAGGATGTATTATGTACCATGTATTCACTTTTAGACATATGTCACATTTTTTAAATATTTTTAAATATTAAAAGCTGATGTTGTGACCCACATATTGAGTGCCAGTCCCTACTATCCAAATAAATAGGCTAGGGCCTAGCCAGGAAGTGAGTTCAGAAGTTTCCAGAGTCTGTGCTGAGAGAGACAGAGGCAAGTCAAGAAAAGCAAGAGGTACTCAAGACAACAGAGGAGGTACTTGATAGAGATAAAACCAAGGATATAAGCCAGAGCTAGGGCATTGGGCCTTGGAGAAGAGTTTCTATGTTCCAGGATCAGTCAGGAATAGAGTGCAAGCCGCCTGTACTACAAATCCTTTGTTTAACACTCTGAAGTCACCTTGCTATATATATTGCCTGCATCAAATGTACTGCAACCAACTGTCTGCAAAGGAACTGCGCTTCCATCTATGTCCATGCATGATGACTACTAAAGTTTGAATTCTGTTTTAACATCACGTGGTTCCTCAGTTATTCCTGCTATCAGCAAACGGCGTGCCACCGTTTAATTGGCACTGGCGTCACGAACATTACTTATCATCACCTGCCCTTGCAGAGAGTCAGCCGTCTCAGGTTAGTGTCTATTGCACTACAACACCCAGGAACATTTCTAAACCTAATTTGAGTACGCTGCATCTGTTACGGGACCTCTCTCCTCTGCCTGGGTGCCTGGGCCTAAATATGTGACAGTGGCCTGTTCCAGTGGTGGGTGACGTGAAGCCTGATTCTCTGCTATGACATGAAGACTGATTCTGCACTGACATAAGGCCAGATTCTCTGTTACGGGACCTCTCTCCTCTGCCTTGGTGCCTGGGCCTAAATATGTGACAGTGGCCTGTTCCAGTGGTGGGTGACGTGAAGCCTGATTCTCTGCTATGACATGAAGACAGATTCTGCGCTGACTTAAGGCCAGATTCTCTGTTACGGGACCGCTCTCCTCTGTCTGGGTGCCAGGGCCTAAATATGTGACAGTGGCCTGTTCCAGTGGTGGGTGACGTGAAGCCTGATTCTCTGCTATGACATGAAGACTGATTCTGCGCTGACATAAGGCCAGATTCTCTGTTACGGGACCGCTCTCCTCTATCTGGGTGCCGGGACCTAAATATGTGACAGTGGCCTCTTCCAGTGGTGGGTGACGTGAAGCCTGATTCTCTGCTATGACATGAAGACAGATTCTGCGCTGACATAAGGCCAGATTCTCTGTTACGGGACCTCTCTCCTCTGCCTGGGTGCCTGGGCCTAAATGTGTGACAGTGGCCTCTTCCAGTTGTGGGTGACGTGAAGCCTGATTCTCTGCTATGACATGAAGACTGATTCTGCGCTGACATAAGGCCAGATTCTCTGTTACGGGACCGCTCTCCTCTGTCTGGGTGCCGGGGCCTAAATATGTGACAGTGGCCTGTTCCAGTGGTGGGTGACGTGAAGCCTGATTCTCTGCTATGACATGAAGACAGATTCTGCGCTGACATAAGGCCAGATTCTCTGTTACGGGACCTCTCTCCTCTGCCTGGGTGCCTGGGCCTAAATGTGTGACAGTGGCCTCTTCCAGTGGTGGGTGACGTGAAGCCTGATTCTCTGCTATGACATGAAGACTGATTCTGCGCTGACATAAGGCCAGATTCTCTGTTACGGGACCTCTCTCCTCTGCCTGGGTGCCTGGGCCTAAATGTGTGACAGTGGCCTGTTCCAGTGGTGGGTGACGTGAAGCCTGATTCTCTGCTATGACATGAAGACAGATTCTGCGCTGACATAAGGCCAGATTCTCTGTTACGGGACCTCTCTCCTCTGCCTGGGTGCCTGGGCCTAAATGTGTGACAGTGGCCTGTTCCAGTGGTGGCTGACGTGAAGCCTGATTCTCTGCTATGACATGAAGACAGATTCTGCGCTGACATAAGGCCAGATTCTCTGTTACGGGACCTCTCTCCTCTGCCTGGGTGCCTGGGCCTAAATATGTGACAGTGGCCTGTTCCAGTGGTGGGTGACGTGAAGCCTGATTCTCTGCTATGACATGAAGACTGATTCTGCGCTGACATAAGGCCAGATTCTCTGTTACGGGACCTCTCTCCTCTGCCTGGGTGCCTGGGTCTAAATATGTGACAGTGGCCTGTTCCAGTGGTGGGTGACGTGAAGCCTGATTCTCTGCTATGACATGAAGACAGATTCTGCGCTGACATAAGGCCAGATTCTCTGTTACGGGACCTCTCTCCTCTGCCTGGGTGCCTGGGCCTAAATGTGTGACAGTGGCCTGTTCCAGTGGTGGCTGACGTGAAGCCTGATTCTCTGCTATGACATGAAGACAGATTATGCGCTGACATAAGGCCAGATTCTCTGTTACGGGACCTCTCTCCTCTGCCTGGGTGCCTGGGCCTAAATGTGTGACAGTGGTCTCTTCCAGTGGTGGGTGACGTGAAGCCTGATTCTCTGCTATGACATGAAGACTGATTCTGCGCTGACATAAGGCCAGATTCTCTGTTACGGGACCGCTCTCCTCTGTCTGGGTGCCGGGGTCTAAATATGTGACAGTGGCCTGTTCCAGTGGTGGGTGACGTGAAGCCTGATTCTCTGCTATGACATGAAGACAGATTCTGCGCTGACATAAGGCCAGATTCTCTGTTACGGGACCTCTCTCCTCTGCCTGGGTGCCTGGGCCTAAATGTGTGACAGTGGCCTCTTCCAGTGGTGGGTGACGTGAAGCCTGATTCTCTGCTATGACATGAAGACTGATTCTGTGCTGACATAAGGCCAGATTCTCTGTTACGGGACCTCTCTCCTCTGCCTGGGTGCCTGGGCCTAAATGTGTGACAGTGGCCTGTTCCAGTGGTGGGTGACGTGAAGTCTGATTCTCTGCTATGATATGAAGACAGATTCTGCGCTGACATAAGGCCAGATTCTCTGTTACGGGACCTCTCTCCTCTGCCTGGGTGCCTGGGCCTAAATATGTGACAGTGGCCTGTTCCAGTGGTGGGTGACGTGAAGCCTGATTCTCTGCTATGACATGAAGACTGATTCTGCGCTGACATAAGGCCAGATTCTCTGTTACAGGACCTCTCTCCTCTGCCAGGGTGCCTGGGCCTAAATATGTGACAGTGGCCTGTTCCAGTGGTGGGTGACGTGAAGCCTGATTCTCTGCTATGACATGAAGACAGATTCTGCGCTGACATAAGGCCAGATTCTCTGTTACGGGACCTCTTTCCTCTGCCTGGGCCTAAATGTGTGACAGTGGCCTGTTCCAGTGGTGGGTGACGTGAAGCCTGATTCTCTGCTATGACATGAAGACAGATTCTGCGCTGACATAAGGCCAGATTCTCTGTTACGGGACCTCTCTCCTCTGCCTGGGCCTAAATGTGTGACAGTGGCCTGTTCCAGTGGTGGGTGACGTGAAGCCTGATTCTCTGCTATGTCTTTTGCTTTGCAAATTTATTATTGATACAAAAAAGTATTCATAGATTTTTTCATAGATTTTGTCAATATATGACTGGTCACGCCATCATAGTAATATCAGCATAAATCACATATCTTTGTAGGCCATAATGTGTCCCAACGTTTCGGTCCTCTCAAAGACCTTTCTCAAGGGATCTGTAAAGGAGTATAAATATAACGATTTTATTGGCGTCTAGATGTGGTGACCATAGTATACTGTTGACAAATAGTGAGGGAGGAAACGATAAAGAAATAGGAGGAAGTGTACACGTACATATATATGTGTGTATGCGTCTCTCTGCACACACACACATATATGCACACACCCCTACATAAGCATATATACAGGTCTCAGATTATGACATTAGTAAAAAGAGAGTAAAGAGTAGGTAAAGTAAGAGGGATACAAGACAGGTGGGGTAAATGCTGTCTCTGAAAAAGGAGGATATAGTGATCAGGACTGAGCTATAGCATGAATCATCACTAATCGCTGGGGCATAAAACTGAATCAAGGATCTATATAGTAAATAGATTAGATAGGTGTGGTAAGCATCAAATGAATTATTTGTGCATAAATCGAGCAGAGGATTGAATATGAATACCTAGTGCATAAATGTATAGCATGGATATATAGGATAAATATATGGTATAAGGACTCACCATGGCTCTGTAGCAAAACAGCTTAATGAGGGCATACATGTATAGATAGAATAATTTAGAGTATAATTAACTGATTGCTTCGATTCTCGGCGTGCTAGAATATGAGGAATGAAAAAAAGGGAACAAAAAGCAAAACACAAAAAAGACAAAGGACAAAAAACGAAAGGCGAACAAATCACATTATATAGTTCTAGATTTCATGGATAAGTATCTAGGCATATACATCTATATGTACTATAATCTTATACTATATTGTAATCTATGATGAGAGGGAGGGGTGGAAAAGAGGGACGGAAAAGGGGAGGGGGAAAAAAAGGGGGGGGGAAGGATGGGAAGAAGGAAGGAAGGGGGGCGGGGAAAGGTTTTTTTCTCACCAACTTGTAATTTGACTATGATTATATCCGACTAGGGAGCCTGAAATAAAGGAGAAGTATATGCATATTAATATCAGAGAAATAACAATATGGCTCCATAGCAGTCCACAGTCCAAAAAATAAGAATGAACATTTAAAGATTGAGCATTTAAAGATCACAGTAAAAGTCACATTCCCGGTTAAGGCCTTTCGGGGATAAAGTGTCCAGTCGGTGAATCCAGAAGCTTTCTCTTTGTTTCAATGTTTTAATCCTGTTACCGCCTCTCCGTGGGGTATTGATTTGTTCCAAAACCTGATAGCGTAAGGAGGAAATCTGATGGTTGTGTTCCTTAAAATGTGCTGGGATTGGTAACAAAAACTGTTCAGTCCTGATAGTGGATTTATGTTTAGAGATACGATTCCTTATTTGTTGCGTGGTTTCACCCACATAACAAAGTCCACACGGGCATTTAATTAAGTAAACGACAAATGAGGAATCGCAGGTATAGTATCCTTTAATAGGGAATCTTTTGCCTGTGTGAGGATGTGTAATGAAGTTCCCCTTGATCACACTCGAGCACTGTGCACAGTGTAGGCACGGGAAAGTGCCATATTTCGGATTCTGTAGAAAACGCTGTTTTGGTATTTTGTTTAAAGGTCCAATATCTGCACGGATGAGGTGGTCCCTAATGTTTTGTGATCTTTTGTAACAAGTGATGGGGGGAGACTGAAACTCTGGGATCTCGGGGTATGCTTGTGACAGTATAGACCATTGCTTTCTGATTGTTTGTTGAATTTTTGGGGCAAGGGGGTGGTATGTGAGAATGCATGGTATCCGTGGTGAAGGAATGGTGGTTTGTGAGGTAGTTTTTTTGCATATTGTCGGTTTGTTAGTAATCAATTGGTCAGGGTAGCCTCTCTGTCTGAATTTAGATTTCATGTCTGTTTGTCTCTGTTGTAAAGTTAATGGATCTGATACTATTCTTTCTAACCTTGTGAATTGAGTTTTGGGAAGTGATGCTTTGGTGGCTCTAGGGTGGTTACTGGTATAATGTAGTAGGCTGTTCCTGTCTGTTGGTTTACTGTAAAGGTCAAATTGAATGTGACCAGATGGATCCTTCAGGACTAAGGTATCTAAAAAACTAATTTTCTCGGTATTGGTTATGACAGTAAAACCAAGTTCTGGGTAGACGTTGTCAAGGTAGTGATGAAAGTGTAAAGCACTCGATATGGGACCTCTCCACAAACAGAAAATATCATCGATAAATCGGAGCCATATTTTCGCATGTTGTTGAAAAAGATGATGTGTGTAGACAAATTGTTCCTCGAAGTGGATCATGAAAGCGTTTGCGTAGGGCGGGGCTACGTTAGCCCCCATCGCGGTACCCCGTTTCTGAACATAATACTGATCCCCAAAGAGGAAGTAGTTTTCCTGCAACACTAAAGTAAGCAAGGATAGGCAAAATTCCTGTTGTGTGGGAGATAAAGTGGAGGCAGTAGCAAGTAAGTGTGCTGTGGCTTTGATGCCTTTATCATGTTCAATGGACGTATAAAGGCTGTTGACATCCATGGTCAACAGAATGGTATCTGGTTCTGGTTGGATCTGTTTAATTTTAGAAATGAAGTCATTGGTATCTAATAAAAATGATCGTGACGTCTTGATAAGTGGGGTAAGTATGCGGTCTAGGTAAATGGAGAGGGGGGACAGGATAGATTCTGTAGAGGCAACGATTGGTCTTCCAGGGGGGTTCTCGAGGTTCTTGTGTATTTTGGGCAAGATATAAAAGACTGGGATTATTGGATGTTGTTTGGTTAAATAGGTTGTTGTTTTGCTGTCAATTATGCCTAGTTCTTGATAGTGCGATAAGGTGGACTGAATTTTTTTGGCTAACATTAATGTTGGGTTGGATGGTAGTGGCAGGTAGGTAGTGGAATCACTCAATTGTTTTTGCACCTCTGTAATGTACATAGACTTGTTCATGACTACTATTGCGCCACCTTTATCGGCAGGTTTAATAATGATGTCTTGGTTGGTTTGTAGTTCCATGATAGCCCTTTGTTCTTCTATGGGGAGATTATTGGTGTGTTTAAATTTACCAGTCTGTTGGGCCTTAATGATCTGTTGAATGGATTGGTATGTGAAAGAGATATAGGTTTCTGCTGGGTGGTAGGTTCTGGGAGGCATGAATGTGCTTTTCAGTCTCAGATCTAAGTTCTTCAATGATAAGGGGTCTGAAATACTAGCTTGTGATGGGATTGGTATGGGATCTGCCTGGTTAAAATGTGCCTTCAATCTTATGTTGCGAAAAAATCGCTGTAGTTCTAATTCCAAATGAAATGTGTCAAGAGGAGTGGTGGGACAAAAGGTTAAACCTTTTTGTAGGACTGAGATATGTGCTGGAGATAAGTTCATGGAGGAAATATTGACAACTAGGTTCTCAACTTTACCTGAGAGCGGGTCTGGATTCTGTTGTCGGTATCTGTGCCTCTTGCCCCTCCGCGTTCGTTTCTGTTGTAGCGTTGGCGTGTCCGTCCCCGTCCTAAAAAAGGTTGGGAGTGGTATTGGTTGTAGGGTCGGTCGCTTTCTGATCCGGAGGAACTTGCGGAGAAGTGTTGTTGGCGGTTGTCTCGTGGTGGCCGAAAGTTGGGATCCCTCCACCTGTAGACTCGATTGGAGCGATAGTCTTCCGCGTCTCTGATGAACTTTGTTCTTTTCCTGTTTTCTGTCAGCTTCTGGAACTCAGCAATCTGTTTGGTTGTTTTCTCCTTTAGGTTTGTCCACTCCTCTTGTGGCAACACTGTTGAGAGTTGGTTTTCTGTGGATTCAATCTGTTTCGTTAATTCGCCAATTGTTTGATGAGCCTTGTCTATGGTCAGGAGCATTAAATCAAAAGAGCATTTGTTAAGTATGCTTTCAAAGCGATTGCAAAAATCAGGGTCATCACGAAAAAGTGTAGGACGCAAATGGGACCGTAGTCCCCTCGGTATGCGACCGCTTTTGTGATACTCGGTGAGTGTACTGCAATGTAGCTGCAATGAAACCAGTCTGCGTTGATCACGTGTGTAATCTCTGGTTTTCCATTCCTGTGAGGGGATTTGTAGAAAATCATTACCCAGTTGTACCTGGGCGATGATATTGGTAGTTGCTTCAAGATCATATGAAAACGTGTTCTGAGACATATAGTCTGGGTGCTGGATCCACACGGAAAACTTCAATTGAGGAAATTGTGGAGTCCGCACACCTGAATATAATGGTGGGTGCTCGCAGAGGACTTCAGTCGCAGAGTATATAGAGATAATCCACGGCACACCAATGTCTTTTGCTTTGCAAATTTATTATTGATACAAAAAAGTATTCATAGATTTTTTCATAGATTTTGTCAATATATGACTGGTCACGCCATCATAGTAATATCAGCATAAATCACATATCTTTGTAGGCCATAATGTGTCCCAACGTTTCGGTCCTCTCAAAGACCTTTCTCAAGGGATCTGTAAAGGAGTATAAATATAACGATTTTATTGGCGTCTAGATGTGGTGACCATAGTATACTGTTGACAAATAGTGAGGGAGGAAACGATAAAGAAATAGGAGGAAGTGTACACGTACATATATATGTGTGTATGCGTCTCTCTGCACACACACAAATATATGCACACACCCCTACATAAGCATATATACAGGTTTCAGATTATGACATTAGTAAAAAGAGAGTAAAGGGTAGGTAAAGTAAGAGGGATACAAGACAGGTGGGGTAAATGCTGTCTCTGAAAAAGGAGGATATAGTGATCAGGACTGAGCTATAGCATGAATCATCACTAATCGCTGGGGCATAAAACTGAATCAAGGATCTATATAGTAAATAGATTAGATAGGTGTGGTAAGCATCAAACGAATTATTTGTGCATAAATCGAGCAGAGGATTGAATATGAATACCTAGTGCATAAATGTATAGCATGGATATATAGGATAAATATATGGTATAAGGACTCACCATGGCTCTGTAGCAAAACAGCTTAATGAGGGCGCTGTGTATCTCTCCGTTTGTTTGCATTTTATGCTATGGGGCCGGAAGTCATGTGGACGCTACGATCTGTGACCGGGTTCAGTGGGTCACATGATCGCTGGTGACGTCATGTGGACCGCGTGACCGCGGCCGCAGTATGCGCATGCGCACTAGGTGCTGGGACAGGGAAATAGAAGATGGCTTTATCTTAGAGGTATATAACCTGTTGTACCTTGGAAAAAGGGGAATAATAGGCTGGGGATCGCTCTGCTGATTGATTGAAAGGAAGAGGAGGAATTGTAAGGAAAGATATTGAGAATATTTTAAAATATAAAGTGTATATAGTTCTATGCTAGAGCTTTGATTGAGATGAATGGGGAATAAATTATCTCAGGTGAAAAAGGGGTCACATACATGTATAGATAGAATAATTTAGAGTATAATTAACTGATTGCTTCGATTCTCAAAAAGCAAAACACAAAAAAGACAAATGACAAAAAACGAAAGGCGAACAAATCACATTATATAGTTCTAGATTTCATGGATAAGTATCTAGGCATATACATCTATATGTACTATAATCTTATACTATATTGTAATCTATGATGAGAGGGAGGGGTGGAAAAGAGGGACGGAAAAGGGGAGGGGGAAAAAAAGGGGGGGGAAAGGATGGGAAGAAGGAAGGAAGGGGGGCGGGGAAAGGTTTTTTTCTCACCAACTTGTAATTTGACTATGATTATATCCGCCTAGGGAGCCTGAAATAAAGAACTACAGCGATTTTTTCGCAACATAAGATTGAAGGCACATTTTAACCAGGCAGATCCCATACCAATCCCATCACAAGCTAGTATTTCAGACCCCTTATCATTGAAGAACTTAGATCTGAGACTGAAAAGCACATTCATGCCTCCCAGAACCTACCACCCAGCAGAAACCTATATCTCTTTCACATACCAATCCATTCAACAGATCATTAAGGCCCAACAGACTGGTAAATTTAAACACACCAATAATCTCCCCATAGAAGAACAAAGGGCTATCATGGAACTACAAACCAACCAAGACATCATTATTAAACCTGCCGATAAAGGTGGCGCAATAGTAGTCATGAACAAGTCTATGTACATTACAGAGGTGCAAAAACAATTGAGTGATTCCACTACCTACCTGCCACTACCATCCAACCCAACATTAATGTTAGCCAAAAAAATTCAGTCCACCTTATCGCACTATCAAGAACTAGGCATAATTGACAGCAAAACAACAACCTATTTAACCAAACAACATCCAATAATCCCAGTCTTTTATATCTTGCCCAAAATACACAAGAACCTCGAGAACCCCCCTGGAAGACCAATCGTTGCCTCTACAGAATCTATCCTGTCCCCCCTCTCCATTTACCTAGACCGCATACTTACCCCACTTATCAAGATGTCACGATCATTTTTATTAGATACCAATGACTTCATTTCTAAAATTAAACAGATCCAACCAGAACCAGATACCATTCTGTTGACCATGGATGTCAACAGCCTTTATACGTCCATTGAACATGATAAAGGCATCAAAGCCACAGCACACTTACTTGCTACTGCCTCCACTTTATCTCCCACACAACAGGAATTTTGCCTATCCTTGCTTACTTTAGTGTTGCAGGAAAACTACTTCCTCTTTGGGGATCAGTATTATGTTCAGAAACGGGGTACCGCGATGGGGGCTAACGTAGCCCCGCCCTACGCAAACGCTTTCATGATCCACTTCGAGGAACAATTTGTCTACACACATCATCTTTTTCAAAAACATGCGAAAATATGGCTCCGATTTATCGATGATATTTTCTGTTTGTGGAGAGGTCCCATATCGAGTGCTTTACACTTTCATCACTACCTTGACAACGTCTACCCAGAACTTGGTTTTACTGTCATAACCAATACCGAGAAAATTAGTTTTTTAGATACCTTAGTCCTGAAGGATCCATCTGGTCACATTCAATTTGACCTTTACAGTAAACCAACAGACAGGAACAGCCTACTACATTATACCAGTAACCACCCTAGAGCCACCAAAGCATCACTTCCCAAATCTCAATTCACAAGGTCAGAAAGAATAGTATCAGATCCATTAACTTTACAACAGAGACAAACAGACATGAAATCTAAATTCAGACAGAGAGGCTACCCTGACCAATTGATTACTAACAAACCGACAATATGCAAAAAAACTACCTCACAAACCACCATTCCTTCACCACGGATACCATGCATTCTCACATACCACCCCCTTGCCCCAAAAATTCAACAAACAATCAGAAAGCAATGGTCTATACTGTCACAAGCATACCCCGAGATCCCAGAGTTTCAGTCTCCCCCCATCACTTGTTACAAAAGATCACAAAACATTAGGGACCACCTCATCCGTGCAGATATTGGACCTTTAAACAAAATACCAAAACAGCGTTTTCTACAGAATCCGAAATATGGCACTTTCCCGTGCCTACACTGTGCACAGTGCTCGAGTGTGATCAAGGGGAACTTCATTACACATCCTCACACTGGCAAAAGATTCCCTATTAAAGGATACTATACCTGCGATTCCTCATTTGTCGTTTACTTAATTAAATGCCCGTGTGGACTTTGTTATGTGGGTGAAACCACGCAACAAATAAGGAATCGTATCTCTAAACATAAATCCACTATCAGGACTGAACAGTTTTTGTTACCAATCCCAGCACATTTTAAGGAACACAACCATCAGATTTCCTCCTTACGCTATCAGGTTTTGGAACAAATCAATACCCCACGGAGAGGCGGTAACAGGATTAAAACATTGAAACAAAGAGAAAGCTTCTGGATTCACCGACTGGACACTTTATCCCCGAGAGGCCTTAACCGGGAATGTGACTTTTACTGTGATCTTTAAATGCTCAATCTTTAAATGTTCATTCTTATTTTTTGGACTGTGGACTGCTATGGAGCCATAATGTTACTTCTCTGATATTAATATGCATATACTTCTCCTTTATTTCAGGCTCCCTAGTCGGATATAATCATAGTCAAATTACAAGTTGGTGAGAAAAAAACCGCCCCCTTCCTTCCTTCTTCCCATCCTTTCCCCCCCCTTTTTTTCCCCCTCCCCTTTTCCGTCCCTCTTTTCCACCCCTCCCTCTCATCATAGATTACAATATAGTATAAGATTATAGTACATATAGATGTATATGCCTAGATACTTATCCATGAAATCTAGAACTATATAATGTGATTTGTTCGCCTTTCGTTTTTTGTCCTTTGTCTTTTTTGTGTTTTGCTTTTTGCTCCCTTTTTTTCATTCCTCATATTCTAGCACGTCGAGAATCGAAGCAATCAGTTAATTATACTCTAAATTATTCTATCTATACATGTATGTGACCCCTTTTTCACCTGAGATAATTTATTCCCCATTCATCTCAATCAAAGCTCTAGCATAGAACTATATACACTTTATATTTTAAAATATTCTCAATATCTTTCCTTACAATTCCTCCTCTTCATTTCAATCAATCAGCAGAGCGATCCCCAGCCTATTATTCCCCTTTTTCCAAGGTACAACAGGTTATATACCTCTAAGATAAAGCCATCTTCTATTTCCCTGTCCCAGCACCTAGTGCGCATGCGCATACTGCGGCCGCGGTCACGCGGTCCGCATGACGTCACCAGCGATCATGTGACCCACTGAACCCGGTCACAGATCGTAGCGTCCACATGACTTCCGGCCCCATAGCATAAAATGCAAACAAACGGAGAGATACACAGCGCCCTCATTAAGCTGTTTTGCTACAGAGCCATGGTGAGTCCTTATACCATATATTTATCCTATATATCCATGCTATACATTTATGCACTAGGTATTCATATTCAATCCTCTGCTCGATTTATGCACAAATAATTCGTTTGATGCTTACCACACCTATCTAATCTATTTACTATATAGATCCTTGATTCAGTTTTATGCCCCAGCGATTAGTGATGATTCATGCTATAGCTCAGTCCTGATCACTATATCCTCCTTTTTCAGAGACAGCATTTACCCCACCTGTCTTGTATCCCTCTTACTTTACCTACCCTTTACTCTCTTTTTACTAATGTCATAATCTGAGACCTGTATATATGCTTATGTAGGGGTGTGTGCATATATGTGTGTGTGTGCAGAGAGACGCATACACACATATATATGTACGTGTACACTTCCTCCTATTTCTTTATCGTTTCCTCCCTCACTATTTGTCAACAGTATACTATGGTCACCACATCTAGACGTCAATAAAATCGTTATATTTATACTCCTTTACAGATCCCTTGAGAAAGGTCTTTGAGAGGACCGAAACGTTGGGACACATTATGGCCTACAAAGATATGTGATTTATGCTGATATTACTATGATGGCGTGACCAGTCATATATTGACAAAATCTATGAAAAAATCTATGAATACTTTTTTGTATCAATAATAAATTTGCAAAGCAAAAGACATTGGTGTGCCGTGGATTATCTCTATATACTCTGCGACTGAAGTCCTCTGCGAGCACCCACCATTATATTCAGGTGTGCGGACTCCACAATTTCCTCAATTGATTCTCTGCTATGACATGAAGACAGATTCTGTGCTGACATAAGGCCAGATTCTCTGTTACGGGACCTCTCTCCTCTGCCTGGGCCTAAATGTGTGACAGTGGCCTGTTCCAGTGGTGGGTGACGTGAAGCCTGATTCTCTGCTATGACATGAAGACAGATTCTGCGCTGACATAAGGCAAGATTCTCTGTTACGGGACCGCTCTCCTCTGTCTGGATGTCGGAGCCTAAATATGTGACAGTGGCCTGTTCCAGTGGTGGGTGACGTGAAGCCTGATTCTCTGCTATGACATGAAGACTGATTCTGTGCTGACATGAAGCCAGATTCTCTGTTACGGGACCTCTCTCTTCTGCCTGGGTGCCTGGGCCTAAATATGTGACAGTGGCCTGTTCCAGTGGTGGGTGACGTGAAGCCTGATTCTCTGCTATGACATGAAGACTGATTCTGCGCTGACATAAGGCCAGATTCTCTGTTACGGGACCTCTCTCCTCTGCCTTGGTGCCTGGGCCTAAATATGTGACAGTGGCCTGTTCCAGTGGTGGGTGACGTGAAGCCTGATTCTCTGCTATGACATGAAGACTGATTCTGCGCTGACATAAGGCCAGATTCTCTGTTACGGGACTGCTCTCCTCTGTCTGGGTGCCGGGGCCTAAATATGTGACAGTGGCCTCTTCCAGTGGTGGGTGACATGAAGCCAGATTCTCTGCTATGGCATGAAGAGACTGATTCTCTGCTGACGTGAAGCCAGATTCTCTGCTATGGGACCTCTGTCCAATTGATATTGGGTCATTTTTATTTTTTTTATATTTATTTTAATTCATTTCCCTATCTACATTTGTTTGCAGGGGATTTACCTACATGTTGCTGCCTTTTGCAGCCCTCTAGCTCTTCCCTGGGCTGTTTTACAGCCTTTTTAGTGCCCAAAAGTTCGGGTCCCTATTGACTTCAATGGGGTTCGGGTTCGGGACGAAGTTCGGTTCGGGTTCGGATCCCGAACCCGAACATTTCCGGGAAGTTCGGCCGAACTTCTCGAACCCGAACATCCAGGTGTTCGCGCAACTCTACTAATAACGTATACAAGGACATTGATTAAAACATTGTTTAAAACTTAATACATACTATTCAAAATTAATACACATATGCATGGGTTACCTTTAGAGTTGAGCGAACACCTGGATGTTCGGGTTCGAGAAGTTCGGCCGAACTTCCCGGAAATGTTCGGGTTCGGGATCCGAACCCGACCCGAACTTCGTCCCGAACCCGAACCCCATTGAAGTCAATGGGGACCCGAACTTTTCGGCACTAAAGAGGCTGTAAAACAGCCCAGGAAAGGGCTAGAGGGCTGCAAAAGGCAGCAAAATGTAGTTAAATCCCCTGCAAACAAATGTGGATAGGGAAATGAATAAAAATTTAAATAAAATAAATAAAAATTAACCAATATCAATTGGAGAGAGGTCCCGTAGCAGAGAATCAGGCTTCATGTCAGCAGAGAATCAGTCTTCATGTCATAGCAGAGAATCAGGCTTCACGTCACCCAAAACTGGAACAGTCCATTGTCAGATATTTAGGCCCCGGCACCCAGGCAGAGGAGAGAGGTCATATAACATAGAATCTGGCTTCATGTCAGCAGAGAATCAGTCTTCATGTCATAGCAGAGAATCAGGCTTCATGTCACCCACCACGGAACAGTCCATTGTCAGATATTTAGGCCCAGGCACCCAGGGAGAGGAGAGAGTTCCCATAGCAGAGAATCTGGCTTCATGTCAGCAGAGAATCAGTCTTCATGTCATAGCAGAGAATCAGGCTTCACGTCACCCACCACTGGAACAGTCCATTGTCAGATATTTAGGCCCAGGCACCCAGGCAGAGGAGAGAGGTCCCATAGCAGAGATTCAGGCTTCATGTCAGCAGAGAATCAGTCTTCATGTCATAGCAGAGAATCAGGCTTCATGTCACCCACCACTGGAACAGGCCACTGTCAGATATTTTTAGACCCCGGCACTCAGACAGAGGAGAGAGGTCCCATAGCATAGAATCTGGCTTCATGTCAGCAGAGAATCAGTCTTTATGTCATAGCAGAGAATCATAATTCACGTCACCCAACATTGGAACAGTCCATTGTCATATAATTTAGGCCCCGGCACCAAGACAGAGATGAGAGGTCCCATAACAGAGATTCAGGCTTTATGTCAGCGACTCAGCAGAGAATCAGTCTTCATGTCATAGCAGAGAATCAGGTTTCATGTCACCCACCACTGGAACAGGCCACTGTCAGATATTTTTAGGCCCCGGCACCCAGACAGAGGAGAGAGGTCCCATAACAGAGATTCAGGTCCCATAACAGAGATTCAGGCTTCATGTTAGCAGAGAATCAGTCTTCATGTCATAGCAGAGAATCAGGCTTCACGTCACCCACCACTGGAACAGTCCATTGTCATATATTTAGGCCCTGGTACCCAGACAGAGGAGTGAGGTCCCATAGCAGAGAATCTGGCTTCATGTCAGCAGAGAATCAGTCTTCATGTCATAGCAGAGAATCATGCTTCACTTCACCGACCACTGGAACAGTCCATTGTCACATATTAAGGCCCAGGCACCGAGGCAGAGGAGAGAGGTCCCATAGCAGAGAATCTGGCTTCATGTCAGCAGAGAATCAGTCTTCATGTCATAGCAGAGAATCAGGCTTCACGTCACCCACCACTGGAACAGTCCATTGTCAGATATTTAGGCCCAGGCACCCAGGCAGAGGAGAGAGGTTTCATAGCAGAGATTCAGGCTTCATGTCAGCAGAGAATCAGTCTTCATGTCATAGCAGAGAATCATGCTTCACGTCACCCAACATTGGAACAGTCCATTGTCATATAATTTAGGCCCCGGCACCCAGACAGAGGAAGGAGGTCCCATAACATAGAATCTGGCTTCATGTCAGCAGAGAATCAGTCTTCATGTCATAGCAGAGAATCAGGCTTCATGTAACCCACCACTGGAACAGGCCACTGTCAGATATTTTTAGGCCCCGACACCCAGACAGAGGAGAGAGGTCCCATAACATAGAATCTGGCTTCATGTCAGCAGAGAATCAGTCTTCATGTCATAGCAGAGAATCATGCTTCACGTCATCCAACATTGGAACAGTCCATTGTCATATAATTTAGGCCCCGGCACCCAGACAGAGGAGAGAGGTCCCATAACATAGAATCTGGCTTCATGTCAGCGACTCAGCAGAGAATTAGTCTTCATGTCATAGCAGAGAATCAGGCTTCATGTCACCCACCACTGAAACAGGCCACTGTCAGATATTTTTAGGCCCCGGCACCCAGACAGAGGAGAGAGGTCCCATAACATAGAATCTGGCTTCATGTCAGCAGAGAATCAGTCTTCATGTCATAGCAGAGAATCATAATTCACGTCACCCAACATTGGAACAGTCCATTTTCATATAATTTAGGCCCCGGCACCCAACAGAGGAGAGAGGTCCCATAACAGAGATTTAGGCTTCATGTCAGCGACTCAGCAGAGAATCAGTCTTCATGTCATACAGTAGCAGAGAATCAGGCTTCATGTCACCCACCACTGGAACAGGCCACTGTCAGATATTTTTAGGCCCCGGCACTCAGACAGAGGAGAGAGGTCCCATAGCATAGAATTTGGCTTCATGTCAGCAGAGAATCAGTCTTCATGTCATAGCAGAGAACCATAATTCACGTCACCCAACATTGGAACAGTCCATTGTCATATAATTTAGGCCCCGGCACCCAGACAGAGGAGAGAGGTCCCATAACAGAGATTCAGGTCGCATAACAGAGATTCAGGCTTCATGTTATCAGAGAATCAGTCTTCATGTCATAGCAGAGAATCAGGCTTCATGTCACCCACCACTGGAACAGTCCATTGTCATATATTTAGGCCCCGGCACCCAGACAGAGGAGTGAGGTCCCATAGCAGAGAATCTGGCTTCATGTCAGCAGAGAATCAGTCTTCATGTCATAGCAGAGAATCATGCTTCACGTCACCCACCACTGGAACAGTCCATTGTCACATATTTAGGCCCAGGCACCGAGGCAGAGGAGAGAGGTCCCATAGCAGAGAATCTGGCTTCATGTCAGCAGAGAATCAGTCTTCATGTCATAGCAGAGAATCATGCTTCACGTCACCCAACATTGGAACAGTCCATTGTCATATAATTTAGGCCCCGGCACCCAGACAGAGGAGAGAGGTCCCATAACAGAGATTCAGGCTTCATGTCAGCGACTAAGCAGAGAATCAGTCTTCATGTCATAGCAGAGAATCAGGCTTCATGTCACCCACCACTGGAACAGGCCACTGTCAGATATTTTTAGGCCCCGACACCCAGACAGAGGAGAGGTTCATTCAACTTTGAGTTGCCCCGCAATATAATGGTAAAATAAAAATAAAAATAGGATTGAATGAGGAAGTGCCCTGGAGTACAATAATATATGGTTAAAGGGAGGTAGTTAATGTCTAATCTGCACAAGGGATGGACAGGTCCTGTGGGATCCATGCCTGGTTCATTTTTATGAACGTCAGCTTGTCCACATTGGCTGTAGACAGGCGGCTGCGTTTGTCTGTAATGACGCCCCCTGCCGTGCTGAATACACGTTCAGACAAAACGCTGGCCGCCAGGCAGGCCAGCACCTCCAAGGCATAAAAGGCTAGCTCTGGCCACGTGGACAATTTGGAGACCCAGAAGTTGAATGGGGCCGAACCATCAGTCAGTACGTGGAGGGGTGTGCACAGGTACTGTTCCACCATGTTAGTGAAATGTTGCCTCCTGCTAACACGTTCCGTATCAGGTGGTGGTGCAGTTAGCTGTGGCGTGGTGACAAAACTTTTCCACATCTCTGCCATGCTAACCCTGCCCTCAGAGGAGCTGGCCGTGACACAGCTGCGTTGGCGACCTCTTGCTCCTCCTCTGCCTTCGCCTTGGGCTTCCACTTGTTCCCCTGTCACATTTGGGAATGCTCTCAGTAGCACGTCTACCAACGTGCGCTTGTGCTCGCGCATCTTCCTATCACGCTCCAGTGCAGGAAGTAAGGTGGGCACATTGTCTTTGTACCGTGGATCCAGCAGGGTGGCAACCCAGTAGTCCACACACGTTAAAATGTGGGCAACTCTGCTGTCGTTGCGCAGGCACTGCAGCATGTAGTCGCTCATGTGTGCCAGGCTGCCCAGAGGTAAGGACAAGCTGTCCTCTGTGGGAGGCGTATCGTCATCGTCCTGCGTTTTCCCCTAGCCACGCACCAGTGATGGGCCCGAGCTGCGTTGGGTGCCACCCCGCTGTGAACATGCTTCATCCTCATCCTCCTCCACCTCCTCCTCATCCTCGTCCTCCTCGTCCTCCAGTAGTGGGCCCTGTCTGGCCACATTTGTACCTGGCCTCTGCTGTTGCAAAAAACCTCCCTCTGAGTCACTTCGAAGAGACTGGCCTGAAAGTGCTAAAAATGACCCCTCTTCCTCCTCCTCCTCCTGGGCCACCTCCTCTTCCATCATCGTCCTAAGTGTTTTCTCAAGGAGACATAGAAGTGGTATTGTAACGCTGATAACGGCGTCATCGCCACTGGCCATGTTGGTGGGGTACTCGAAACAGCGCAACAGGGCACACAGGTCTTGCATGGAGGCCCAGTCATTGGTGGTGAAGTGGGGCTGATCCGCAGTGCGACTGACCCGTGCGTGCTGCAGCTGAAACTCCACTATGGCCTGCTGCTGCTCGCACAGTCTGTCCAGCATGTGCAAGGTGGAGTTCCACCTGGTGGGCACGTCGCATATGAGGTGGTGAGCGGGAAGGCCGAAGTTACGCTGTAGCGCAGACAGGCGAGCAGCGGCAGGGTGTGAACGCCGGAAGCGCGAACAGACGGCCCGCACTTTATGCAGCAGCTCTGACATGTCGGGGTAGTTGCGAATGAACTTCTGCACCACCAAATTCAGCAAATGCGCCAGGCAAGGGATGTGCGTCAAACAGGCTAGTCCCAGAGCTGCAACGAGATTTCGCCCATTATCGCACACCACCAGGCCGGGCTTGAGGCTCACCGGCAGCAACCACTCGTCGGTCTGTTGTTCTATACCCCGCCATAACTCCTGTACGGTGTGGGGCCTGTCCCCCAAACATATGAGTTTAACTATGGCCTGCTGCTGCTCGCACAGTCTGTCCAGCATGTGCAAGGTGGAGTTCCACCTGGTGGGCACGTCGCATATGAGGTGGTGAGCGGGAAGGCCGAAGTTACGCTGTAGCGCAGACAGGCGAGCAGCGGCAGGGTGTGAACGCCGGAAGCGCGAACAGACGGCCCGCACTTTATGCAGCAGCTCTGACATGTCGGGGTAGTTGCGAATGAACTTCTGCACCACCAAATTCAGCAAATGCGCCAGGCAAGGGATGTGCGTCAAACAGGCTAGTCCCAGAGCTGCAACGAGATTTCGCCCATTATCGCACACCACCAGGCCGGGCTTGAGGCTCACCGGCAGCAACCACTCGTCGGTCTGTTGTTCTATACCCCGCCATAACTCCTGTACGGTGTGGGGCCTGTCCCCCAAACATATGAGTTTAAGAATGGCCTGCTGACGTTTACCCCGGGCTGTGCTGAAGTTGGTGGTGAAGGTGTGTGGCTGACTGGATGAGCAGGTGGAAGAAGAGGAGGAGGAAGCTGAGTAGGAGGAGGAGGAGACAGGAGGCAAAGAATGTTGCCCTGCGATCCTTGGCGGCGGAAGGACGTGCGCCAAACAGCTCTCCGCCTGGGGCCCAGCCACCACTACATTTACCCAGTGTGCAGTTAGGGAGATATAGCGTCCCTGGCCGTGCTTACTGGTCCACGTATCTGTGGTTAGGTGGACCTTGCCACAGATGGCGTTGCGCAGTGCACACTTGATTTTATCGGATACTTGGTTGTGCAGGGAAGGCACGGCTCTCTTGGAGAAGTAGTGCCGGCTGGGAACAACATACTGTGGGACAGCAAGCGACATGAGCTGTTTGAAGCTGTCTGTGTCCACCAGCCTAAATGAC
Organism: Bufo bufo; assembly: GCF_905171765.1. NCBI lineage: Eukaryota > Metazoa > Chordata > Amphibia > Anura > Bufonidae > Bufo > Bufo bufo. The sequence goes on along the minus strand of NC_053390.1, from coordinate 438,827,839 downwards.
AGCATTTCATAGGCCAGTAGTTTAGAAATGCTGGCATTCAGGGCCAGGGATCGAGGGTGGCTAGGTGGGAATTTACGCTTTCTCTCAAATGTTTGTGAGATGGAGAGCTGAACGCTGCCGTGTGACATGGTTGAGATGCTTGGTGACGCAGGTGGTGGTGTTGGTGGTACATCCCATGTTTGCTGGGCGGCAGGTGCCAACGTTCCTCCAGAGGCGGAGGAAGAGGCCGAGGCGGCAGCAGCAGAAGAGGCCGAGGCGGCAGCAGCAGAAGAGGTAGCAGGGGGAGCCTGAGTGACTTCCTTGTTTTTAAGGTGTTTACTCCACTGCAGTTCATGCTTTGCATGCAGGTGCCTGGTCATGCAGGTTGTGCTAAGGTTCAGAACGTTAATGCCTCGCTTCAGGCTCTGATGGCACAGCGTGCAAACCACTCGGGTCTTGTCGTCAGCACATTGTTTGAAGAAGTGCCATGCCAGGGAACTGCTTGAAGCTGCCTTTGGGGTGCTCGGTCCCAGATGGCGGCGGTCAGTAGCAGGCGGAGTCTCTTGGCGGCGGGTGTTCTGCTTTTGCCCACTGCTCCCTCTTTGTCTTTTGCTACGCTGTTGGCTCGGTCTCACCACTGCCTCTTCCTCCGAACTGTGAAAGTCAGTGGCACAACCTTCATTCCATGTGGGGTCTAGGACCTCATCGTCCCCTGCATCGTCTTCATCCCTGACCTCCTGTTCAGTCTGCACACTGCAGAAAGACGCAGCAGTTGGAACCTGTGTTTTGTCATCATCAGAGACGTGCTGAGGTGGTATTCCCATGTCCTCATCATCAGGAAACATAAGTGGTTGTGCGTTAGTGCATTCTATGTCTTCCACCGCTGGGGAAGGGCTAGGTGGATGCCCTTGGGAAACCCTGCCAGCAGAGTCTTCAAACAGCATAAGAGACTGCTGCATAACTTGAGGCTCAGACAGTTTCCCTGATATGCATGGGGGTGATGTGACAGACTGATGGGCTTGGTTTTCATGCACCATCTGTGCGCTTTCTGCAGAAGACTGGGTGGGAGATAATGTGAACGTGCTGGATGCACTGTCGGCCACCCAATTGACTAATGCCTGTACCTGCTCAGGCCTTACCATCCTTAGAACGGCATTGGGCCCCACCAAATATCCCTGTAAATTCTGGCGGCTACTGGGACCTGAGGTAGTTGGTACACTAGGACGTGTGGCTGTGGCAGAATGACCTTGTCCTCTCCCAGCACCAGAGGGTCCACTAACACCACCACGACCATGTCCGCGTCCGCGTCCGCGTCCCTTACTAGATGTTTTCCTCATTGTTACCGTTCACCACAATAAGAAAAATATTATTTGGCCCAATGTATTGAATTCAAATTCAGGCCTTTTTTTACAGACACCTAACACTATCTGGCTATCTATTTAGGTACCGTATTACACTAATACAGGCACACCAGTAATGACAGATTTAGCTGAATATAAATTTGAGGCCTATTATTTAGGAGCTGGGTGACAGGTATACGTTTACGGACAGAATTAGACTTGGATATGCACAGTAGAGTGTGTGTGAAGTTATTGAGAATGACCCTATCAGCACCTTGAATCTAATATACCCTTTTAGGGATAGATTTAAAGTAGGCCTGATACAGCATAAACCACTAATTTAGAAAATTGCTAGGTTGGGAATTGTATTTTAACCCAGAACAAAAACTGTGCTTTGACGGACACAAAATAACTTGAGCATCTACAGCAATAGCCAAAGATTTAGCTGAATATAAATTGGAGGCCTATTATTTAGGCGCTGGGTGACAGGTATACGTTTACGGACAGAATTAGACTTGGATATGCACAGTAGCGTGTGTGTGAAGTTATTGAGAATGACCCTATCAGCACCTTGAATCTAATATACCCTTTTAGGGATAGATTTAAATAACCACACTATTGATGGTTAAATGGACTTGGTGGCAGCTTGCCCCTGATGTAGGATATAGCCAAAAAATAACCACACTATTGATGGTTAAATGGACTTGGTGGCAGCTTGCCCTTGATGTAGGATATAGCCAAAAAATAATAACACTATTGATGTTTAAATGGACTTGGTGACAGCTTGCCCCTGATGTAGGATATAGCAAAAAATAACCACACTATTGATGGTTAAATGTACTTGGTGGTAGCTTGTGCTGGCGCACCAAAAGCCACAAAATGGCCGCCGATCACCCCAGAAAAAAGTGATATAAAAACGCTCTGGGCAGCCTAAAAACACTGAGCAATTGAATATCAGCACTTCAATGATCCACAGCTGTAGATCAATCACTGAATGAAGTCTTTTGGAGGAGTTAATCACTGCCTAATCTCGCCCTAACGTCGCAGCTGCAACCTCTCCCTACACTTGTAACAGCAGAGTGACGTGCAGCGCTACGTGACCCAAGCTTATATAGAGGCTGGGTCACATGCTGCACTGGCCAATCACAGCCATGCCAATAGTAGGCATGGCTGTGAAGGCCTCTTGGGGCAAGTAGTATGACGCTTGTTGATTGGCTGCTTTGCAGCCTTTCAAAAAGCGCCAAGAAAGCGCCGAACCCGAACCCGGACTTTTACGAAAATGTTTGGGTTCGGGTCCGTGTCACGGACACCCCAAAATTCGGTACGAACCCGAACTATACAGTTCGGGTTCGCTCATCCCTAGTAGGCAACTATTATTGCGGAGTAAGTAGATGACATTGTAAACTGGATGACTTACTTATCTTCTCATTCACAGCAGGATGAGGTTAATGTTAATTCTGTCTGACACCTTGCCTTTGAGCGAGTGTTCAGAGGCAAGAAAGATGCCCCTGAGGAACAAGAGGCGAAACCCGGGTCGGGCGTTTTATCTGTATCTGATATGCTGAATACAAGCCTGCATTTGTGAGTACAATAAAAGTGTTTTTTCCAATACACTTGGGGTATTTCACAATATGTTTTATCTTTATATAAGGGTGCCTTGGTGACTGGAGACTACCGGTTGGAATCTGTGACGAGGTTGCTGAGAATACGCCGAATTTGGATGCTTTATTTCCATGTTCACGTGTCTACTGTAAAGTGAATAGTGCGGACCTGAACTTTATCTATTTTTCATTGGAACTTGGAAGGAATAGGACCTACTCCTTAAAGGGCTTCTGTCACCCACCAAAAGTTATTTTTCATTTTTGGGCTAATTAAAATCCTTATAGTGCGATTATTCAATATATAGTGCTTTTACCTTTTACTGTGGCTTAGTTTAGTAAAAACCGCACATTTATGGTATGTTAATTACCTCGCTACCAGCAAGTAGGGCGGTTGCTTGTTGGTAGCCGCCGCATCCTCCTTTCAAAAAAACGCCCTATCCTCCTGTTGATTGACTGGGCCAGCGCCGTACCGGTCTTCAGTCGGCGCAGGCGCACTGAGAGGAGGACGCTCGCTCGGCCGCTCCTTCCTCAGTGCGCCTGCGCCGATGACATCACATCTACACCCGGCGCAGGCGCACTGAGGAAGGAGCGGCCGAGCAAGCGTCCTCCTCTCAGTGCGCCTGCGCAGACTGAAGACCGGTACGGCGCAGGCGCGATATTTGGAACGCAGACAGGGCCAGCTGGAGGAGGAGAGCGCTCGCTGGGCCTGTCAATCAACAGGAGGAGGGGGCGTTTTTTTTAAAGGAGGATGCGGCGGCTACCAACAAGCAACCACCCTACTTGCTGGTAGCGAGGTAATTAACATATTATAAAAGTGTGTTTTTTTAAGAAACTAAGCCACAGAAAAAGGTAAAAGCACTATATATTGAATAATCGCACTATAAGGATTTTAATTAGCCCAAAAATGAAAAATGACTTTTGGGGGGTAACAGAAGCCCTTTAATTCAGGACTGCAGCTAGGAAAAAAAACGTGATTACACACATCAATTTTATAAGGGAAAGATTTGGATTTGTCTTTATTTGGCTACACAAAACATGCAAATGCAGGAAAAGAAACTTGGTTAAGTCAAAGTTCATCAACGGGGAACAAGTTATAGAATGCTGTTGGACAAGCCTGTGACTGTTAGAATAAACAGAAGCAGATATGAATGACTTGCAAAAATGACAAAATAAACATTGTTACAGCGATTTCTAGATACATAATATTTTGAAAATTGTCAAAAAGGAAAAAAAATATAACACAACATAACTAAAGGTTTGCTGAGAGAATAGGGTCATGCTGCTTGTGGTGAGTAGTTGCACATTATTTAATACCAAGACCAGCTCAATCAATGATTAGGTATGGCAGTTCAATCATTGCATAAATATGGAATGTCCAATAAAATTATGACAAAATAAGTAAATATATAATCAAGTTAATTAAATTATATAAAATGCATGCAATCCTGGCCCTGTGTAGGTAGCCTACACGGAGAGGCCCTTTCCTACAGTAGCTATTTGCAAACTGTTATAAAAAAAAGCTAAACTGCTTGATATGCTGAAATCACTGCAGTCACAATTACATGTCCAATAATATCCACAAAAATGTCCAATTATATCCACAAATAGATACTGTATTTTTCGCCCTATAATACACACCTGCCTTTAATACACACCTAGGTTTTAGAGGACAAAAAGAAAAAATATTTTTCATTAGACCTCAGATCAGACCCCCAATGTTAATCAGATCTCAGCTCACAGCCCCAACCAGACCCCCAATGTTAATAAGACCCTCAATCAGACCTCAGATCGGATACCTAATGTTAATAAGACCCCAATAAGATCTCAGATCTGACCCACAATCAGACCTTAGTTCAGGCCCCAATGTGAATGAGAGCCCCAATATAAATAAGACCACCCATTCAGACCTCAGATAAGACCCCATACCTCAGATGAGACCCCCATGTCTCAGATCAGACCACATGCTTCAGATCAGACCTCATGCCTCAAATCAGACCCCATGCCTCAAATCAGACCCCCTGCCACAGATCATCCCCCATGACTCAGATCATCCCTCATGCCTCAGATCAGCCCTCAGACGAAATAAAATAGAAAAAAAAAAAACAATTATTCTCTCCTGCTCCGGGCACTGCGGGCTCCCAGGATCCAGCTCTCTCTTCTTTCTGCTGCATGCTGTGCTGTGACCTGACATGCACAGCGTGAGGTCACAAAGCATCCTCACACTGTGCGCAGTCACCCATGGCAGAGGACCAGGAAGCGGTGAGTACAGATCCTGGGAGCGCTGCATTCATCGATTCTCGGTCCTCCAGTACTAATGAGCGCTTCCATAATGGAAACGCTCATTAGTAGTCGCCCCATAAGATGCAGTGACATTCTCCCCCCACTTTAGGGGGAAAAAGTGCATCTTATGGGGCAAAAGATATGGGTAATTGAAACCCACAGTATTACTTAAAGGAGTTGTCTCACTTCTGTAAGTGGCATTTATCATGTAGATAAAGTTAATACTAGTGTTCATCGAGCACCAAAGTGCTTGGGTGTTCGGATGTTCGGGTCGAACACCTCGGGATGCTTGGGTGCTCTACCGAGCACCCGAGCACAATGGAAGTCAATGGGAGAACCCGAGCATTAAACCAGGCACTCCCTGCTCTGAAGAGGGGAGGGTGTCTGATTCATAGGAAAAGGTCAGAATTGATGGAAACACCACCGAAATGGTTCGGGAACAGCATGGGGAGGATGTCTGGTTGCATCTTGGACTGCCAGGTCGCTGCTGGGAACGATTTTGTCCGAATAGTATGCCACTTTTAAAGACTGACAATAATACGCACAAAACCGAAGATAAAATCAATTTTAGAGGAAAAATTGTTAGGAAACATTCTTTCCTGTATATTTACTTGTATATAAAGTGCAAGTGCTGCCAAAAATTACAAGGAAGAGGCACTCCGATACAACCTGTATAACACATATTGGAGGGCCTCATTCACATTGTGGTACAATTGTTCAGGTAGTGGGACTCTTACACTCATAAAGTCTATGCACTAAGTGAAAGGGCTTCCAAAAATTACAAGGAACTAGCACTCCAATACACCCTTTATTACACATAAAGGAATCATACACACCCTTAAAAAATAATGATTGATGGCCTGCTGGTGACCCTCAAAAACATTAGGAGCAAGGGCCTGCTGGTGACCCTCTAAAACATTACGGGCAATGGCTTGCTGCTTAGCTGACCATCTAAAACATTAGGGGTGAGGGTCTGCTGCAGAGCTGACTCTCTAAAACATTAAACGTTAGGGGCGAGTGCCTGCTGCTGAGCTGACCATTAAAAAAATTATGGGCGAGTGCCTGCTGCTTAGCTAACCATTGAAAAAATAATGGGCGAGGGCCTGCTGGTGAACCCACCCTGTAAAACATTATGGTTGAGGGCCTGCTGGTGAGCTGACCCTCAAAAACATTACATGCGAGGGCCTGCTGGTGAGCTGACCCTCTAAAAGAGCTGACCCTTGTGGGAAGGTGCAAGGGTCTGTCATTGATGGAAGGTATGTGTCACTGAGGTTCCTGGCCTCGGTCAAGTAAGAGCCGGTATTTTCAGGTGTCAGCGGCAGCTAATGCTGATTGACACTTGGCTATTTTAGTATGGCTGTATAGCTGATCCGGGACGGCTCTTACTGGGAGTAGCCAAAGTGATGGATGGCCTATAAAAACCCAGCCAGCAGTGTCAGCTGTGAGTGGATTACTCCTCTCTGACAGTGGAGCTCTGTCAGTCTCTGTGTTGGGACCTGGGAGTTTGGGCCTGGATTAAGGCCTGCTACCTTGTTGATGTGAAAGCAGGTGGATCCTGCTTTGTCCAAGGACTTCTTCTTTACTGCGTGGTCTGAACAAACACCAAAATCACAAGGTGACTGTTTTCCTTGAAACTGACTTTTTGTTTTGTCATTTACTTAATGTGTGAATAAACACTAAACTGTTTAATTCAAATACTTTGTTGTTACCTCTATACTGCGTCCGCTAACCTGCCTACCAGAGCGAATTCCCACACCCTCTAAAAGATTGTAAGTGAGGGCCTGCAGGTGAGCTGACCCTCTAAAAGATTTTAGGTGAGGGCCTGCTGGTGAGCTCACCCTCTAAAAGATTGTAGGTGAAGGCCTGCTGGTGAGCTGGCCCTCTAAAAGATTGTAGGTGAGGGCCTGCTGGTGAGCTGACCCTGCAAAACATTATGGTTAGAGTTGAGCGAACCCAAACTGTAAAGTTCGGGTTCATACCGAACTTTAGGGTTTTTGGACCCCAGACCCAAACCCGAACATTTCAGTAAAAGTTTGGGTTCAGGGTTCGGTGTTTGGCGATTTCTTAGCGCTTTTTTTCAACAAGCGTTTAACTGTGTGACCTTAGAAGCCATCACAGCCATGCCTACTAATGGCATTGGCTGTGATTGGCCAGTGCAGCATGTGACCCAGCCTCTATATAAGCTGGAGTCACGTAGCGCTGCACGTCCATCTGCTGTGCTTAGTGTAGGGAGTTGATGCTGCTGATGCTGTGAGGGAAAGAATAGGACAGAATCTGTGATCAGAACTGCAATTGAACTCAGCGATCTATATAGATATAGTTGTGTGGGTGCAGTGCACAATCTTTTTACCCTGCCTTGAGCCCAGTGCCAGAGAAAAACAACTTTTATCCGTCTGTTAGTTAGGTGGGCGGCGGCAGGCATTTTATACAAGCTCAGTGCACCAGCACTGCATCTGTTCTTTAGTGACATTCAATACCAAGCTTGAAAAACTGCAATAATAATCTGGCTTAGAAAAAACACCCATTTTTGGCAATATCCAACATCTGGTGCCTTTGCAGGATTAGTCAGTGTGCAATTTAAGCTAGAAATACAGCTATAATTTTCTGGGCTTTGAAAAACACCCTGTTTGGGCAAAATACACTATTTTACAGCCCTTGCAGCATCTGCACGTGTGAAATTAATGCATTATATACAGCTTTCATATTCTGTTAGTAAAAAAAACACCCTTTTTTTGCAAAATACTTACTATTGCAGCCCTTGCTGCATCTGTGATTGTTAAAGCCAAGTTTTAAAAATGTCAATAATTTTCTGGCTTTGAAAAAACACAAATTTTTGGCAATATCCAACATCTGGTGCCTTTGCAGGATTAGCCAGTGTGCAATTTAAGCTAGAAATACAGCTATAATTTTCAGGGTTTTTAAAAACACCCTTTTTGGGCAAAGTACACAATTTTACAGCCCTTGCTGCATCAGCACGTGTGAAATTCAAGGGTTATATACTGCTGTCATATTCAGTTATTAAACAAACACCCATTTTGGGCAAAAAACTTAAATTGAGGCCTAGTCTGGATCTGTACGTGTGAGATAAACACTTTAGATACTGTGGTTATATTCTTCTATAAATAAAACACCCTTTTTGGGCAAAATACACAATTTTACAGCCCTTGCTGCATCAGAACATGTGAAATTCAAGGTTTATATACTGCTGTCATATTCTGTTATTAACCGCCTAACGCAGGATCGCGTTCCGGAGGCGGCAGCTCCAGGCAGAGTCACGCATCTATGCGTCATCTCGCGTAGATGCGAGATTTCCTGTGAACGCGCGCACATAGGCACACGCGTTCACAGGATCGGAAGGTGAGCGAGTGGATCTACAGCCTGCCAGCGGCGATCGTTCACTGGCAGGCTGTAGATGCGATTTTTTTAACCCCTAACAGGTATATTAGACGCTGTTTTGATAACAGTGTCTAATATACCTGCTACCTGGTCCTCTGGTGGTCCCTTTTGCTTGGATCGACCACCAGAGGACACAGGCAGCTCAGTAAAGTAGCACCAAACACCACTACACTACACTACACTACACCCCCCGTCACTTATTAACCCCTTATGAACCCCTGATCACCCCATATAGACTCCCTGATCACCCCCCTGTCATTGATCACCCCCCTGTAAGGCTCTATTCAGATGTCCGTATGATTTTTACGGATCCACTGATAGATGGTTCGGATCCGCAAAACGCATACGGACGTCTGAATGGATGTAATGACCGGCGACACGCACAGGGAGGAAAACAGGGAAAGCCCTGCCCAAGGGAGAGGGAAAGATGGTGACACCTAACTCACCTTGCGGCTGGCACCTGACTGCCCTGACGTCCCTAGACGGGTTCCTCACCCGTGCGGCGATCACGTGCCTAAACCCTGGCTTTCCCTAATATGAGCCCTAGATAGTGAACGGGCCGGTGGGATCGCTAGTCCGCACCACTATCACTAAGAGGGAAACACCAGGGAGAGGACAGACAAAACAGACAAACACATACACCCAGGTGGGCGACCACAATAGACCAAAAAGGTCCAACAGGGAACCGGAGGGTATTCATTTATTTTTTTGTTTTTTCTTACAAAGTCTCATATTCCACTAACTTGTGTCAAAAAATAAAATCTATATAAAGAAACCACGGCACTCTGTAATTGAATTATAAGTTGCTTGTTTTATTTCATTTCATATCTTTTTTTGTTTTTTGTTTTTGTAAATCCATCCAAGAAAATAGCCACTGGCCAACGTTTCGGTCTAGTCTTAGATCTTGTTCACGGCCTAATATATAAATGAGTAAATATTTACATTAATATATACAGTAATAGGACAGGAAGTTATATCATATGTATCATATTGACAATGTAAAGCTTTGGTATGACATGAATTAGGGAGAACATGTCTAACATACAGGAGAATACAAAACGGATCAAGGACAACCATGTAATCCACATATAGATATTTGGCTTCTAATATAGAAATGGTCAGCTTGCAAACTAGAACAAGTAGCATGAAATAGAACGTAGAGACAATGGGATAATGATCTCCAGGTAAAGTTGGCAGGATATAGGTGTGATATCTGTGAAATCCAAACAATATAGTATTAGTTAAGAGACCAAGGGGGTGTTTCATGGATCGTATTTCGTATTTATATTAAGCAATGACTGCATAGGCATAGTAGGACAGAGCATAGTTAGAAAGGATGATCGCTTAAGCAGAGGTAGCAGCTAAGAGGTCATGCAGTGTGTTAGGATGGACCACTTGGCAATGACGTCAGTATAGTAATCGACATGCTAGTAGAATTGATTAGTCAGGACGTCTCAAATGTATAATAGGCATAGTAGCGGATCACAGCAGCCTCAGTAGCTGTACATACCTTAGTCTGTGTAGAAGGGAGAATGATGGATGGTGTGGCGGCGCCATTAGCCTGCTTGATTAAAAAGGGCGGCGAGGGTGACGAGGGGAGGCGCGGCCCGCGCCAGAATGACGTCAGAAGGCACGCGCATGCGCAAAGCAAGTAAATAATATCCGGAGCTGAAGGCTCACGTATGGTGGATGCGATGATAGGCGGGCGCATGCGCGGAGGCAATATGTGGTCTAAAAAGGGCACTGGCAGGCAGTAGTTATGTATAGGGGAACGGGCGCATGCGCTGTGGTAATATGAGTCTGGTAGAAGTGCTGGCGTGTTATAAGGGACATGAAAGTTCCAAGTGGCTCCTATGAAATGTATTCTTAGAAAACGGTACTGTATATTCTTAGAGGAAGGTAGTGTCTATCAATATTAGTCTTAGATGGTAGAAACAACTATTGATATATATAACTATATAAATATATCGCTACAATATATTCTAACAATGGCATCGTATTATGTTACCAGTAGTATAATACTACCTGTCTGACAGTGGTCATTTCACCTGTAGGGAATAGAGAGGGGGGGGGGGGGGGGAGAAAAGAAAATTAATATATGGAAACCAATATTTCTCTCACATTCAGCATATAGGATAATATGAGCATAGAGTTGTCGTAATGTATAGAACTGTCGTAATTCTGTGAAAAAAACAATATGGTATTAAGGTGAAAACTGAGATACAGGAATATAGAGACATTTAAAGAAATCAGGGGATACAAAAAGTCAAGAAATGCAGAAATCAAAGTCTCTATTTAATCCACGGGGTGTCAAGGTATTAAGTTCGTAAATCCAGTAAGCCTCACGTTGTTTCAGACGTGCTATCCTGTTTCCTCCACGTCTTGCCGATGCTACCTGTTCTAAAATTTGAAACTTTAATTGGTTGATCTGGTGGTTTGCTGAAATGAAATGATTTGGTATTGGTAATTCGGTTTTGTGGCAACGAATGTCCGATTTGTGCTTGGAGATGCGGTCCCGTGCACATTGGGTAGTTTCACCCACATATGCAAGGCCGCAAGGGCAACGGATCAGATACACGACATATGAAGATGAACATGTGTAAAAACCTTTCGGATGATATATTTTGCCTGAGTGGGGGTGAATGATCCTATTGCCTCTAATGACATTGTTGCATTGGGTACAGTTGAGACATGGGTAGGTGCCTGTTTTAGATGGTGCCAGCGTGGTTTGTTTAATAGAAGGTTTAATCGGGCCAATATCTGCCTTCACTAGTCTATCTCTTAGGTTTTGTGGTCTTTTGTAGCACATGCGTACTGGGGACTGGAATTCAGGAATATCTGGATATGATTGTTGTAAAATTGACCAGTGTTTTTTTATAATTGTTTGAATTTTGGGCATGATGGGGTGGTATGTCACCACTAATGGAAGACGGGGAGGTAATAGAGTGGTGTTTGAAAGGGAATTCGGGCGTATGGGGAGGGTCTGTTCTCGTTTGAGTAGAGAAGGTGGATAACCTCTATCCAGAAATTTTTGGGACATTTCTTGCAATCTTTGTTTCTGGAGTATAGGGTCCTTTACAATTCTAGATACTCTTTGAAACTGAGAACGGGGTAAAGATTGTTTAGTGGTGTGAGGATGACAACTGGAGTAATGTAGGAGAGTATTTCGGTCGGTAGGTTTGCGATATAGATCGGTGGTCAGTGTGCCAGTGGAGGTCTTGATAACGACTGTGTCCAAGAAGCTAATTGATTGTGGGTCGGTATGTGCTGTGAATTGTAGATCGGGATCAACACTATTAATGTAAAGCAGAAAAGTAGTGAAGGTGTTTTGGTCGCCTTTCCATATGCAGAATATATCATCGATATACCTGTGCCATGTTAGTGCATGTGTCTGGAATAGGTCATTGGAGTAGATCCAATCCAATTCAAATCGAGCCATAAAGGCATTGGCGTAGGGCGGCGCCACGTGCGCGCCCATGGCGGTCCCATTCTTCTGAATATAGAAATTGTCACCAAACATGAAAAAGTTGTGTTGAAGTACGAATTCTAGTAGACATATACAGAAAGTCTGTGCTAATGGGGAAAGTTCAGAAGTGCTTAGCAGTGTTGTGACAGCTTTGATTCCTTTGTCGTGTAAAATGGAAGTGTATAGACTGTTGACATCTAGTGTCACTAGCAGACTATCGGAGGGTAGATCCTGTAGGTCTGAGATGATGGATAGGAATTGTGAGGTATCCAGTAAGAAGGAACGTGTTTGTTTGATAAGTGGAGTTAGTATTTTTTCAAGAAACTTAGATAGTGGTGAAAGTAAGGAGTCAGTGGAGGCTACAATGGGCCTACCTGGTGGGTGTGTAAGATTTTTATGGATTTTAGGTAGAATGTAAAATACTGGAAGAATCGGATTATTATTGAGAAGAAAAGTGTAAGTAGGTTTATCAATAGTGTGGAGTTGAAGATGATAGTCTAGGAATGTGGTAATGTCCTTAGTGAGTTGAAAAGTGGGATTATGTTGGACCTGTTCATAAGTGGTAATATCAGCTAATTGCTTTTGTATTTCTTCAATATAAAATGACGTGTCCATTATGACTATCGCGCCCCCTTTGTCAGCTGGTTTGATGGTGATTGTTTTGTCTGACTGTAGTGTATTCAAAGCCATGTGTTCCTCACTTCTTAAATTGGATGGAACATGTAGTTCTCCCTTTTTCAGGGCACTAGTGCTAGTTTTGATTTCACGATTTATGAGGTCAATAAATGCTTCTACACCGTGATATGTTTTGGGGGGCATGTAGTTGCTTTTGTTTCTCAGGCCCATTGTTTTGATAGATGGGGGGTAGGTGATGTAACCATGGGTGGTGGTGTCATTTGTTGTGAGAAATGGGCTTTGAGCCTTAGTGTTCTGTAAAATCTGTTTAGTTCCTGTTCCAAAGGGAAAGATCTTAGATTGCCGTATGGGCAAAATGAGAGTCCCTTTGATAAGACATTCAGTTCAGCTGGTGAGAGAGTTCGTGAGGAAATGTTCACTATAAGGTTCCTACCTGTGAGCGGGTCTGGATTCCTGTCGGTTTTGGGTCCGTGGGTACCTCGTCCTCGGCGTATGTGTTTCTTCGTCGTTGTCGGTAACCGCGCCTGGGAAAAAAACGTTATGTTGTAGATCTCTCGCTGCCTGAGGAGGAGGATGCGTAGCCTGTGTATGGGGTGTATCCATATCCTGTTCTTGAGTCTTGCCATTGCCATCTGTAGACCTTGTTGAGTTGGTAGTCCTCTGTGTCACGGATGAATTTGGTGCGCTTGGTATTCTCTAGGTATTTTCGATGTTCGTCCAGTATTTTGTCTGTCTTCTTCTTTAATTCGGACCATTCGGAGGTGGAGGTTGTTGAGAGAAGCTGACTTTCAATAGCCGCAAGTTTTTCTTTGGAATCTTGAATTGCTTTTTGTAGATACTCGATGCTGAGGACAATTATGTCCAGGGAACATTTATTGATGATATTTTCAAACTTAGTACAGTATTCTGTATTAGAAGGAAATAATGTTGGTCGAAGGTGGACTCGTAGTCCCCTGGGAATCCTCTTGTGTTTAAAGTATTCTGCGAGAGTTGCGCAGTGAAGTTCCGAAGAGATTTGTTTTTTGGACTCACGCTCCCAGTCACGTGTACGGTATTCGTTGTTGGGTACGTGTAGGAAGTCACTTGATACTGTGACTTCAGAGACAATCTTCTCCGCTGCTGTTAGATCATACGCGAAGGTAGTCATCTGGAGGGTGCTCAGCTCAAAACGTCGTCAATGTTGAAGAAAGGGGGTAGAGCGGCACTCCTGGTGCAGGGTGGGCGGTGCTCTGTGGTAAGGGTACATCCAAATTTATATAAAGAAACCACGGCACTCTGTAATTGAATTATAAGTTGCTTGTTTTATTTCATTTCATATCTTTTTTTGTTTTTTGTTTTTGTAAATCCATCCAAGAAAATAGCCACTGGCCAACGTTTCGGTCTAGTCTTAGACCTTGTTCACGGCCTAATATATAAATGAGTAAATATTTACATTAATATATACAGTAATAGGACAGGAAGTTATATCATATGTATCATATTGACAATGTAAAGCTTTGGTATGACATGAATTAGGGAGAACATGTCTAACATACAGGAGAATACAAAACGGACCAAGGACAACCATGTAATCCACATATAGATATTTGGCTTCTAATATAGAAATGGTCAGCTTGCAAACTAGAACAAGTAGCATGAAATAGAACGTAGAGACAATGGGATAATGATCTCCAGGTAAAGTTGGCAGGCTAATGGCGCCGCCACACCATCCATCATTCTCCCTTCTACACAGACTAAGGTATGTACAGCTACTGAGGCTGCTGTGATCCGCTACTATGCCTATTATACATTTGAGACGTCCTGACTAATCAATTCTACTAGCATGTCGATTACTATACTGACGTCATTGCCAAGTGGTCCATCCAAACACACTGCATGACCTCTTAGCTGCTACCTCTGCTTAAGCGATCATCCTTTCTAACTATGCTCTGTCCTACTATGCCTATGCAGTCATTGCTTAATATAAATACGAAATACGATCCATGAAACACCCCCTTGGTCTCTTAACTAATACTATATTGTTTGGATTTCACAGATATCACACCTATATCCTGCCAACTTTACCTGGAGATCATTATCCCATTGTCTCTACGTTCTATTTCATGCTACTTGTTCTAGTTTGCAAGCTGACCATTTCTATATTAGAAGCCAAATATCTATATGTGGATTACATGGTTGTCCTTGGTCCGTTTTGTATTCTCCTGTATGTTAGACATGTTCTCCCTAATTCATGTCATACCAAAGCTTTACATTGTCAATATGATACATATGATATAACTTCCTGTCCTATTACTGTATATATTAATGTAAATATTTACTCATTTATATATTAGGCCATGAACAAGGTCTAAGACTAGACCGAAACGTTGGCCAGTGGCTATTTTCTTGGATGGATTTACAAAAACAAAAAACAAAAAAAGATATGAAATGAAATAAAACAAGCAACTTATAATTCAATTACAGAGTGCCGTGGTTTCTTTATATAAATTTGGATGTACCCTTACCACAGAGCACCGCCCACCCTGCACCAGGAGTGCCGCTCTACCCCCTTTCTTTAAAAAATAAAATCTCACATGAACTCACCATACCCCTCACGGAATCCAAATGCGTAAAAATTTTTAGACATTTATATTCTAGACTTCTTCTCACGCTTTAGGGCCCCTAAAATGCCAGGGCAGTATAAATACCCCACATGTGACCCCATTTCGGAAAGAAGACACCCCAAGGTATTCCGTGAGGGGCATATTGAGTCCATGAAAGACTGAAATTTTTGTCCCAAGTTAGCGGAAAGGGAGACTTTGTGAGAAAAAACTAAAAAAAATCAATTTCCGCTAACTTGTGGCAAAATTTTTTTTTTACTATGAACTCTCCATGCCCCTCATTGAATACCTTGGGGTGTCTTCTTTCCAAAATGGGGTCACATGTGGGGTATTTATACTGCCCTGGCATTTTAGGGGCCCTAAAGCGTGCGAAGAAGTCTGGGATCCAAATGTCTAAAAATGCCCTCCTAAAAGGAATGTGGGCCCCTTTGCGCATCTAGGCTGCAAAAAAGTGTCACACATGTGGTATCGCCGTTCTCAGGAGAAGTTGGGCAATGTGTTTTGGGGTGTCATTTTACATATACCCATGCTGGGTGAGATAAATATCTTGGTCAAATGCCAACTTTGTATAAAAAAATGGGAAAAGTTGTCTTTTGCCGAGATATTTCTCTCACCCAGCATGGGTATATGTAAAAAGACACCCCAAAACACATTGCCCTACTTCTTTGAGTACGGCGATACCAGATGTGTGGCACTTTTTTGCAGCCTAGGTGGGCAAATGGGCCCACATTCCAAAGAGCACCTTTAGGATTTCACAGGGCATTTTTTACACATTTTGATTTCAAACTACTTCTCACACATTAGGGCCCCTAAAATGCCAGAGCAGTATAACTACCCCACAAGTGAACCCATTTTTGAAAGAAGACACCCCAAGGTATTTCGTGATGGGCATAGTGAGTTCATGGAAGTTTTTATTTTTTGTCACAAGTTAGTGGAATATGAGACTTTGTAAGAAAATAAATAAATAAATAAAAATCATCATTTTCCGCTAACTTGTGACAAAAAATAAAAAATTCTAGGAACTCGCCATGCCCTTCACGGAATACCTTGGGGTGTCTTCTTTCCAAAATGGGGTCACTTGTGGGGTAGTTATACTGCCCTAGCATTTTAGGGGCCCTAATGTGTGAGAAGTAGTTTGAAATCAAAATGTGTAAGAAATGCCCTGTGAAATCCGAAAAGTGCTCTTTGAAATGTGAGCCCATTTGCCCACCTAGGCTGCAAAAAAGTGTCACACATCTGGTATCGCCGTACTCAGAAGAAGTAGGGAAATGTGTTTTGGGGTGTCTATTTACATATACCCATGCTGGGTGAGAGAAATATCTCGGCAAAAGACAACTTTTCCCATTTTTTTATACAAAGTTGGCATTTGACCGAGATATTTATCTCACCCAGCATAAGTATATGTAAAATGACACCCCAAAACACATTGCCCAACTTCTCCTGAGAACGGCGATACCACATGTGTGACACTTTTTTGCAGCCTAGGTGGGCAAATGGGCCCACATTCCAAAGAGCACCTTTAGGATTTCACAGGGCATTTTTTACACATTTTGATTTCAAACTACTTCCCACACATTAGGGCCCCTAAAATGCCAGGGCAGTATAACTACCCCACAAGTGACCCCATTTTGGAAAGAAGACACCCCAAGGTATTTCGTGATGGGCATAGTGAGTTCATGGAAGTTTTTATTTTTTGTCACAAGTTAGTGGAATATGAGA
The DNA here is from genome assembly GCF_905171765.1 of Bufo bufo. NCBI lineage: Eukaryota > Metazoa > Chordata > Amphibia > Anura > Bufonidae > Bufo > Bufo bufo. The sequence continues at coordinate 438,810,822 of NC_053390.1, read as the reverse complement.
CTTTGTAAGGAAAAAAAAAAAAATCATCATTTTCCGCTAACTTGTGACAAAAAATAAAAAGTTCTATGAACTCACTATGCCCATCAGCGATTACCTTAGGGTGTCTACTTTCCGAAATTGGGTTATTTGTGGGGTTTTTCTACTGTCTGGGCATTGTAGAACCTCAGGAAACATGACAGGTGCTCAGAAAGTCATAGCTGCTTCAAAAAGCGGAAATTCACATTTTTGTACCATAGTTTGTAAACGCTATAACTTTTACCCAAACCATTTTTTTTTACCCAAACATTTACCAGACATGTAGAACAATAAATTTAGAGAAAAAATTATATATGGATGTCGTTTTTTTTGAAAAATTTTACAACTGAAAGTGAAAAATGTCATTTTTTTGCAAACATTTTGTTAAATTTCGATTAAAAACAAAAAAAGTAAAAATGTCAGCAGCAATGAAATACCACCAAATGAAAGCTCTATTAGTGAGAAGAAAAGGAGGTAAAATTCATTTGGGTGGTAAGTTGCATGACCGAGCAATAAACGGTGAAAGTAGTGTAGTGCAGAAGTGTAAAAAGTGGCCTGGTCATTAAGGGCGTTTAAGCTAGGGGGGCTGAGGTGGTTAAACAAACACCCATTTTGGGCCCTAAACTTAATTTTGCAGCCTTTGCTGCATATGTCATTGTGAGATACACACTTTAGATACTGTGGTTCTATTCAGCTATTTGAAAAACAACCATTTTGGGTAAAAAAAAACTTTAATTGCGGCCTAGTCTGGATCTGTACGTGTGAGATACACACTTAAGATACTATGGTTATATTCTTCTTTTAATAAAACACCCTTTTTGGGCAAAAAACTTTAAAGGGTTTCTGTCACCCCGCAAAACTCATATATTTTTTTTTGGATAGTTAGATTCCTCATAGTGCGATATAGGAGAATATAATGCTCTTACTTACTTTCATGCGGCCGATTCTTTATAAAATGAACTTTTATAATATGTAAATGAGGGCTCTACCAGCAAGTAGGGCGTCTACTTGCTGGTAGCTGCTGCAGAAATCCGCCCCCTCGCCGTGTTGATTGACAGGGCCAGCCGTGATCTCCTCCTCCGGCCGGCCCTGTCAGTAATTCAAAAATCAGTGCGCCTGCGCCGATGACGTCTTCTCTTTCGGTGATGTCATCGGCGCAGGCGCACTGAGGGAGTGCTGAGGATACGAGCCTCCTCATCTCAGAGCGCCTGCGCCGAATGACGCGAGGCGCGCGATTTTTGAATTACTGACAGGGCCGGCCGGAGGAGGAGATCACGGCTGGCCCTGTCAATCAACACGGCGAGGGGGCGGATTTCTGCAGCAGCTACCAGCAAGTAGACGCCCTACTTGCTGGAAGAGCCCTCATTTACATGTTATAAAAGTTCGTTTTATAAAGAATCGGCCGCATGAAAGTAAGTAAGAGCATTATATTCTCCTATATCGCACTATGAGGAATCTAACTATCCCAAAAAAAATAAATGAGTTTTGCGGGGTGACAGAAACCCTTTAATTGCGGCCTAGTCTGCATCTGTATGTTCTATATCGCTATTAATTAAAACACCCATTTAGGGCAAGATCCTAAATTTGAGAAATATGAGGAGAGCGTCAAATAAGGGACGTGGCTCAGGTCGTGGTGCTGCTGGTGGAGCTCCTGTTGCAGGGAGAGGACGTGGTCCATCTGTGCCAGCTACACGCACAAGTCAAACCCCTTCCTCAAGTGCTAGTAGGCGACAAAACCTGCAGCGGTATTTGGTAGGGCCGAATGCTGCTCTACGAATGGTGAGGCCAGAACAAGTACAGGTGATAGTAGATTGGGTTGCTGACAGTGCCTTCAGTTCCTTCTCATTGTCTCCCACCCAGTCTCCTGCTGAAAGATCAGAGTTGGCACCTGCAGCCGATGTCCATCAGTCTTTAACCTCACTCCTTTGCAAATCAGCCAAGAAGTCTGAGCCCCAAGTCATGCAGCAGTCTCTTCTGTTTTTTGATGACTCTGTTAGCAGGGTTTCCCAGGGCCATCCACCTAGCCCTGCCCCAGAAGTGGAAGAGATTGAGTGCATCGATGCCCAACCACTTATCTTTCAAGATGAGTACATGGGAGGACCATTGCAGCATGTCTCGGATGATGACGAAACACAGGTGCCAACTGCTAGGGCTTTCGATAGTGTGCAGACTGACAAGGAGGGCAGGGGTGAAAACTGGCTGGAAGATGATGTGGAGGACGATGAGGTCCTCGACCCCACATGGAATCAAGGTCATGCGAGTGACCTATGTAGTTCGGAGGAAGAGCCGGTGGTCGCACAGAGCCACCAGCACAGCAGAAGAGGGAGCAGGGTGCAAAAGCGGAGCGGCCGTCCCCTAGGCAGTACGCCTGCTACTGCCCACCGCAGCAATGGACCGAGCACACCAAAGTCAGCTCCAAGGAGTTCTCTGCTGTGGCAGTTCTTCAGACAATGTGCTGACGACAAAACACACACGAGTGGTTTGCACGCTGTGCAATCAGAGCCTGAAGCGAGGCATAAACGTTCTCTACCTGAGCACAACCTGCATGACCAGGCATTTAAGTGCAAAACATGAGCTGCAGTGTAGTAGACACCTCAAAAACCAAGAAAGGTCTCTGGCTCCTCCTGCTTCCTCTTCTGTTGCAGTCTCGGCCTCTTCATCCACCTCTGGAGTGACAGTGCCACCTGCCACCCCGTAAACAGAGGATCTGCCAGCAACACCACCACCTGGGTCACCAAGCATCTCCACAATGTCCCACGGAAGCGTTCAGCTCTCCATCTCCCAAACACTGGAGCGGAAGAGGAAGTACTCCCCTACCCACCCACGATCCCTAGCCCTGAATGCCAGCATTTCTAAATTACTGGCCCTTGAAATGCTGTCATTCTGTCTGGTGGAGAAGGAGAGTTTTAAAGGCCTTATGGCGGTGGCTGTCCCACAGTACGTCGTGCCCAGCCGCCACTACTTTTCCAGGCGAGCCATCCCTTCTCTGCACAACCAAGTGGGGGACAAATTCAGCTGTGCACTGCGCAACGCCATCTGTGGCAATGTGCACCTCACTACGGATATGTGGACCAGTAAGCACAGTCAGGGACGTTATATCTTCATAACTGCACACTGGGTAAATGCAGTGGCGACTGGGCCTGAGGCAGATAGCAGTTTGGCGCATGTCCTTTCACCACCGAGGATTGCAAAGCGCTTCAGTTTGCCTCCTGTTGCTTCTTCCTCCTACTCCGCTTCCTCATCCTCTACTGGCTCATCATCTGGTCAGCGTAACACCTTCACCACCAACTTCAGCACAGCCAGGGGTAAACGACAGCAGGCAGTTTTAAAACTTATCTGTTTGGGGAACAAACCCCACACCGGGCATGGAATAACAGACCGATGAGTGGTTGGTGCCAGTGAGCCTCAAGCCCGGCCTGGTAGTGTGCGATAATGGGCGAAATCTCGTAGCAGCTCTGGGACTAGCCGGTTTTACGCACATCCCTTGCCTGGCACATGTGCTGAATTTGGTGCTGCAGAGATTCCTTAAAAATTACCCCGATATGTCAGAGCTGCTTCATAAAGTGCGGGCCGTCTGTGCGCGCTTTCGGCGTTCTCACCCTGCTGCTACGCGCCTGTCAGTGCTGTAGCGTAACTTCGGCCTTCCCGCTCACCGCCTCATATGCGACGTGCCCACAAGGTGGAACTCCACCTTGCACATGCTGGCCAGACCGTGCGAGCAGCAGCAGGCGATAGTGGAGTTTCAGCTGCAGCACGCACGGGTGAGACGCTCTGCGGAACAGCACCACTTCACCACCAATGACTTGGCCTCCATGCGAGACCTGTGTTCCTTGTTGCGCTGTTTCGAGTACCCCACCAACATGGCCAGTGCCGATAACTCCGTTCTCAGCGTTACTATCCCACTTCTATGCCTCCTTGAAAAAAAACGCTCCTGACGATGATGGAAGAGGATGTGGCACAGGAGGAGGAGGAAGAGGGATTATTCCGATTATTTCCTAACTGCATCTCCCGATGGTGTTCATCACGAGAACGGTATTGGAGCGACTGCAGCTATTTGAGACATATTCCAAACACCTATTACCGGTGTTGTGCCTCCTCAGCACAACATTATAGGTGAGCATACTATATGTTTTTTACCTCTTGTGGTGGTTATATTTCGCTATGGAGTGCTCCAATGTGCTTTTTCTCTCTTTGTGGTATCTTAGCCCGTATTGAGCACATTTCTCCTGCTCCTCCGTTTTAACAGTTAATTTGAGGCCTGATAGAAGCATTTTTTTTTTCGTCATCTATCTTCACTGATGAGAAACAGAAAAGACAACACCCTGATTGCTAAGGAAATACTGTAGTTGATGAGTTGTATGTGTTGAACAGGGCCTAGGAACCAGATTATGGTGACAAGGAGGCGATGATGACATCAGAGGAGGAAGTGGTGGTGGCAGAAAAGAGTGGATCTGATTGTATGGCCATAATGTCAAGAAAACCTGCCAGGGACAGATCTGCATCTACTGTGGTCAGCTCAAAAGCAGGTGATACAGCTGCTGCTGTTGGTGTAGGCCAGTGCTTCTCAAATAGTGGGGCGCGCCCCCCAGGGGGGGCGCCAGGCTCCGTAAAGGGGGCTCGTTCAGGGCCGGCCTTTGGGGTGTGTGAATTTCTTCTGTATAATGCCGGCAGGCAGGCCGGCGCGTCCCTCAGTGATGTCACGTGCCTGCGCCGCCGGCTTTATGAATGAAGCAGGCGGCGCAGACAAGTGACGTCACTGAGGGACGCGCCGGCCGCCCGGCCCGCCTGCCGGCATTATACAGAAGAAATTCGGATATACGGTACTATTAGGAGTGAGGGGGGCATGTTTAATAACTTTAGATGGCACAGTTAAGGGGTGGGGGTCTGTGGATGGCACTGTTATGGGCTGGGGGGGGCACTGTGGATGGCACATATATAACAGTGCCAGCCACAGATCCCCCTGTAACAGTGCCAGCCACAGATCCCCCCCATAAGTGTCCATCATCCACAGATCCCCCCATAAGTGTCCGTCATCCACAGATCCCCCATAAGTGTCCGTCATCCACAGATCCCCCCATAAGTGTCCGTCATCCACAGATCCCCCCATAAGTGTCCGTCATCCATAGATCCCCCCATAAGTGTGTGTCCGATCCACATTTCTTTCTTTTTTTATTCTCTTATACGTTAATAAGGATACAGTGTTATGCAGAGGTGTACTTATAACAATTTTATAGACAAATGATACTATTTACAGTCGAGCGGGGGGCGCAAAATGTTTTCTTCTTCCTAGGGGGGCATGACAGAAAATAATTGAGAAGCACTGGTGTAGGCCTAGATGCTGTCAGACCTAGGGCAAGTTCATGTGATGATGGTGGTGGCATACATTTTGCAAGCATTGCTGGGCGCAGGTCTGTGTGGACATCTCCTGGACAGAGATGTCCATACAAAGCCATCAACGTGTACAAGCTCTGTAGGCAAAGACTAGGACGTTTACTTTCAGACACATATGTAGGAACTACAGTGCATGAGGAATAAGACTAAGGCCCTAATTTATCAAGGCAGGCGCATGCTACGCTGGCCTTGATAGGGCCTGCGCTGCTGGAGGAGGCATGTAATTCATGGCGAGGCGCGTATGCTCTAATATAAAACACACATTGCAAACTTGTAATTTGATAATGCAACCTCCTACCACCAGTATAATGATGCAGCAAAGGCTGGTAATATTTCTGTGTACTGTGTAATTTGCGTTTCAAAACGCTGGGTCAAAAAAGAGATTTCTATATTATAAAGCACATGTTGCAATCTTGTAATGAGATTATTCCCCCACCGCCATCAATATAATGATGCAGGAAAGCCGGTATTATTTCTGTGTTCTGTGTAATTTGCATTTCAAAACGTTGGGTCAAAAAAGAAATTTCTGTAGTATAAAAAACATATATAAATCTTGTAATGCGATAATGCGCCCTCCTAGCACCAAAATAACGATGTAGAAAAGGCAATAATATTTTTGTCTATAGTGTAATTTACGTTTAATTTCACTGATATAAAAATGGCGTTATTGCTGTAAAATGCTTTTGCTACAATGCAACGAGTAGTGATGAGCTAAGTTTTCAAAAATTCGATACGGTACCTTCAATGAACTTTGACAAGAAATTCGATTCACTACAAAATTACTTCATAATGAATTGCATTCCATTGTATGGATCGCGTCGCACCCCCGTCATTTAATCCCTCAAATGCTGCATTCAATGCTGATCGTGGCACCTGAGAGTCACATTCAGCCTATCACGGGGTTAATCAGGGGTTAAAACAAAAAAATACAACCTCATCTCATCTAGTTGATTGTGGAGAGGCCATCGCAGCCATCTTGATAGAAGAAAATGTGCCAACTCTCACGTGCTGATGACATCACCACGCCAGCCCAGCGTGATCACGTGGTGACACATGTTGACACATCAGCGCAAGAGAATTGGCGCATTTTCATCATTCAAGATGGCCATGACATCCTGTCCGCGATCAAATGGATGAAGTGAATATGTATTTTTTTTTACCGCCATTTGAGGAAAGAAAATTGAGTTGTTACCACGAAGCACCAAGAAATTCAGATTTGTGGCAAATCAAATTTTTTCCTGAAATTTGGATCAAATTCCCCTTTGTTAACTTTAATTTCACTCAACACTAGTAACACATATAATAGCATGGATATTATGGACTGAAAAAAATGTGCAATTGCTCAGTGTTTGAAAAAGAAGCTGAATGCTATTGGCTTGTTGTGCAGACAATAAACCTAAGTAGAAACTTGATGTTTTGGAAAAAAAATTATTCAAATGAAAAAAAAATTATATATTTTTTTTCTTGCAGGAGGATGATTTTGTAATACAGAACTGCTACAATGAGGTTCTGCAGCAGCCTCTTACTCCCTCAAAGCGTTCCCTGATCAAAGTCCCTAGTATTCTACATAATAATGTATGTCTATTCTTTCTCTACACTGTCCCAGTTAAACTAGAATAGATGCTTGCTTGTGCCTCTCTATACTGTGTAAAATTGTTTTCTGTAAGACAATGCATTGACCCAACAGCTGCCACAGATGATTGGCTGATGAGGCTGTTTTTCAGCCTCTGAGCCAATCAGGATAAGCTCTCCGCCCCCATTACTTCCTCTCAGGGTCATGTGAGCATCCTTCTTCCTCTCTCGTAGTTTTGCCTGCCAACATGTGCAGGAAAATGGAGCTGCGCTCCAGATTTTACTGGATTTGTCTTAAAAGCATTTTTTGAAATTTGTAACAAATTTGGTTCATTAAGAATTGAATCCCTCATTCCTACTTTATTTCCTTTATCTAATAAACTAATGCCAACCAAGGCAATGAAAACCTATCTTGGCCCAGGTATTACTTAAAACTTCACTTTTAATTACTAGATGTACTAAAATGTATAGTGGGTGAATGATTAACTTGCTTATCTTTATTAGTTTTCTACAACTCCAAAAACCTAAAAGTTAAAATTACAGTCTCCACTTCACAGAGAAGAACTTAATAAGTGACACAGAGGAGGGTCGGGAGAGTGCACTATCTCCCACCCTCTCACTAATAAATCACAGTGTCGCCGTCTGCAGGACTGATAGTAGCTCTATACTGCTGACCGTGGCAGTGTAAAGCAGAGGGGACTAATGCTGCGTCAGCCCTCTATAGGGGAGAACAATTAGCTCCCATACACACAGCTAGTTGGCTAAAAAGTGAACAGCCAAGGGCGCCACAGTTTAGGCAGACACTAATAGGAGTGAATCAAGATTGATTGGTTGATAACTGTGCTATTTGCTAGTCCTTTTGGACAAACACAGTTAGTGCACTATGAAGGAGGAGACCGCTCATTAAAACAAAAGACTGCCCCCCGACATGTTTCGCCAGATAACTGGCTTCTTCAGGGGAAAAGGGCAGCAATGGATGTAGCCACAATAAGGAGGGTTAAATATTGTTGGGGACTGATTGACAGGACGCTCGTCCACTCGTAATGATAGTAAACATAGGTGTTAACCTGTCACCTTATGCTAGAGGCCGGGGTCAAGGTAAGTACATCCGCCGATGTCAGGCGCCTCCCGATTACATCATCAGGCCGCGCCATACACTTGAAAGAAGCGCCGGCACTTTAGACTAAATCGGACTCGCATTTGTGCCGTGCGCATGCGCTGCGCCAGTACAGGATGCGCATATACTTAGCCAAAGTTCACTTAGGCTGTATCGAAGCCAAACATCGGGTGTGCGCATGCGCTGCGCAACATGAAGGTGCGCAGACACTTCAAATAGATTAATGAAGACTGCTATTATACATCTACATGCAAGGACGGACGACTGCTCTAATGTAATTTATATTTGATCTAATCTAAGTAAATATGGCAAGTGCAATCTGAATAAAGGGGTGGCATAGGTGCCTGTTATAAACGTCTGTCATACTTACCTATTATTATTATAACTAGTTAAAGCTATTGAAAGGGTCCAAAACACCAAAGAAAAAGAGAATATGTCCCATAAGTACCAAAAAGTGTATAAGGATATACGTCTAAATATTTATTTAAAATTGTTAATACATGTTGACAAATCACTAGAGTGTCAAAAAACATATGTGACTAGAAAATTAGTGACAATAGGACAATAGAAATTAAAATGGGTGCCATCTTTAAAGAAAGGCTGTGAAGGCAAAACCTTCATTGAGACCTTTGGGGCTAAGGCTACCTGGCATCCAGGTCTCCTCTCCGGGCACCTAAGGTTTTCTTACAGATACCCCAGAATTTTAAAGCTTTATGGTCACCAGCATGGTGGGACCTAACGTGTCTGGAGATTGAGGTGTCAGCTCCAGTGTTTATGCTGCTGAGATGTTGTGAGATTCTCCTTCTAAACTCCTGAGATGTCTTACCAACATAGATTTTAGGGCACGAGCATTGGATGGCATAGACAATGCTTCTGGTTTTACAATTAATAAATAATAATGCCTCTGGTTTTACATCAGAGCTCGCAGAAACTGCTCTGATGATGCAGCTTTTACCAAGGAGTGCAAAACTCTTTATGAACGCTTTAGGGCTAGGGGTTACCACAAAAAAGTCTTACATCAAGCCTACGCTAGGGCAAGGAACACTAACCGGACGGAACTACTAAAAACCACCCCCAAAAATCACACTGAACAGATTGTTAGATGCATTGGCACCTTTGATGCCCAAAATAATCAAATTTACCAAATTTTGAATAAACATTGGCATGTCCTTTGGGCGGACAACGATCTGAGGGCAGTGATCACCAAGAAACCAAGTGTCACCTACCGCAGAGGAAAAAACCTCAAGGACACTTTGGTTCATAGCTTCTACCAGCCCACACCACCAAATACAACCTGGCTTACATCAAAAGTGGTGGGCACCTACCCGTGCGGAGATTGTGTCTTTTGCCCCCTCGTGAAGAGATGCCAATCATTTGTTAACCCTGTGGATGAGAAAGAATACAATATAAGACAATATATTAATTGTAAAACCAGAGGCATTGTCTATGGCATTGGATGCCATCCAATGCTCGTGCCCTAAAATCTGTGTTGGTAAGACATCTCAGGAGTTTAGAAAGAGAATCTCACAACATCTCAGCAGCATAAACACTGGAGCTGACACCTCAATCTCCAGACATGTTAGGTCCCACCATGCTGGTGACCATAAAGCTTTAAAATTCTGGGGTATCTGTAAGAAAACCTTAGGTGCCCAGAGAGGAGACCTGGATGCCAGGTAGCCTTAGCCCCAAAGGTCTCAATGAAGGTTTTGCCTTCACAGCCTTTCTTTAAAAGTGTAGGGAGAGGCACTATTCATGTTGGTTTCTTCAATTTTTGCAGTCCTATTATCAATATTTCTAGTACTGTACTATACGTTTATTTTGACATGTTTTAATTTCTTGGATTGTCATTCCACAGCCTCTAAAACCCTTGGGTTGCACTAGGACGGTATTGTCTAATTACAACCGTTTATGAGGGTTTAAATAGATTCTATGGGGAGATAACTGGTTTATCAAAATAGCTATACTACTGAGGTTACTGTCTGCAGGTAGGATCCAGGGTCCTACAGTAATGGTCTAAAATTCATAAGGATGGCACCCATTTTCATTTCTATTGTCCTATTGTCACTAATTTTCTAGTCACATATGTTTTTTGACACTCTAGTGATTTGTCAACATGGATTAACAATTTTAAATAAATATTTAGACGTATATCCTTATACACTTTTTGGTACTTATGGGACATATTCTCTTTTTCTATGGTGTTTTGGACCCTTTCAATAGCTTTAACTAGTTATAATAATAATAATAGGTAAGTATGACAGACGTTTATAACAGGCACCTATGCCACCCCTTTATTCAGATTGCACTTGCCATATTTACTTAGATTAGATCAAATATAAATTACATTAGAGCAGTCGTCCGTCCTTGCATGTAGATGTATAATAGTAATCTTCATTAATCTATTTGAAGTGTCTGCGCACCTTCATGTTGCGCAGCGCATGCGCACACCCGATGTTTGGCTTCGATACAGCCTAAGTGAACTTTGGCTAAGTATATGCGCATCCTGTACTGGCGCAGCGCATGCGCACGGCACAAATGCGAGTCCGATTTAGTCTAAAGTGCCGGCGCTTCTTTCAAGTGTATGGCGCGGCCTGATGATGTAATCGGGAGGCGCCTGACATCGGCGGATGTACTTACCTTGACCCCGGCCTCTAGCATAAGGTGACAGGTTAACACCTATGTTTACTATCATTACGAGTGGACGAGCGTCCTGTCAATCAGTCCCCAACAATATTTAACCCTCCTTATTGTGGCTACATCCATTGCTGCCCTTTTCCCCTGAAGAAGCCAGTTATCTGGCGAAACATGTCGGGGGGCAGTCTTTTGTTTTAATGAGCGGTCTCCTCCTTCATAGTGCACTAACTGTGTTTGTCCAAAAGGACTAGCAAATAGCACAGTTATCAACCAATTAATCTTGATTCACTCCTATTAGTGTCTGCCTAAACTGTGGCGCCCTTGGCTGTTCACTTTTTAGCCAACTAGCTGTGTGTATGGGAGCTAATTGTTCTCCCCTATAGAGGGCTGACGCAGCATTAGTCCCCTCTGCTTTACACTGCCACGGTCAGCAGTATAGAGCTACTATCAGTCCTGCAGACGGCGACACTGTGATTTATTAGTGAGAGGGTGGGAGATAGTGCACTCTCCCGACCCTCCTCTGTGTCACTTATTAAGTTCTTCTCTGTGAAGTGGAGACTGTAATTTAAACTTTTAGTTTTTTTGAGTTGTAGAAAACTAATAAAGATAAGCAAGTTAATCATTCACCCACTATACATTTTAGTACATCTAGTAATTAAAAGTAAAGTTTTAAGTAATACCTGGGCCAAGATAGGTTTTCATTGCCTTGGTTGGCATTAGTTTATTAGATAAAGGAAATAAAGTAGGGATGAGGGATTCAATTCTTAACCGCCTCCGGACCGCCTAACGCAGGATCGCGTTCCGGAGGCAGCAGCCCTGCGCACAGTCAGGCATATACGCGTCATCTCGCGAGACGCGAGATTTCCTGTGAACGCGCGCACACAGGCGCGCACGTTCACAGGATCGGAAGGTAAGCGAGTGGATCTCCAGCCTGCCAGTGGCGATCGTTCGCTGGCAGGCTGGAGATGTGATTTTTTTAACCCCTAACAGGTATATTAGACGCTGTTTTGATAACAGCGTCTAATATACCTGCTACCTGGTCCTCTGGTGGTCCCCTTTGTTTGGATCGACCACCAGAGGACACAGGTAGCTCAGTAAAGTAGCACCAAACACCACTACACTACACTACACTACACCCCCCCGTCACTTATTAACCCCTTATGAACCCCTGATCACCCCATATAGACTCCCTGATCACCCCCCTGTCATTGATCACCCCCCTGTAAGGCTCTATTCAGATGTCCGTATGATTTTTACGGATCCACTGATAGATGGTTCGGATCCGCAAAACGCATACGGACGTCTGAATGGATGTAATGACCGGCGACACGCACAGGGAGGAAAACAGGGAAAGCCCTGCCCAAGGGAGAGGGAAAGATGGTGACACCTAACTCACCTTGCGGCTGGCACCTGACTGCCCTGACGTCCCTAGACGGGTTCCTCACCCGTGCGGCGATCACGTGCCTAAACCCTGGCTTTCCCTAATATGAGCCCTAGATAGTGAACGGGCCGGTGGGATCGCTAGTCCGCACCACTATCACTAAGAGGGAAACACCAGGGAGAGGACAGACAAAACAGACAAACACATACACCCAGGTGGGCGACCACAATAGACCAAAAAGGTCCAACAGGGAACCGGAGGGTAGCGTTCTGGACCAACTACCAGAGAACGCAGCAACACAGCTCCAGAAGGTCAGAATAGATGTCCAGGCAGGAAGCTCTATCTCTGGCAACCAGAGAAGTGTGAGAGAGGAATATAAGGAGGTCTGGGAGTGCTGGACAAGGAACAGCTGAGGAGAAGGAGCTACAGATCCCTGAGTGAGCCAAAAGGGTTTGCAAAGCAAACCCAGAAAGCTACCATAAGGAAAACAGCCCTATCTTAAATAGAGCGTGCAGCCAACCGCTGCGACTTCCTGACCCCGGGTATAACGGAGTCAGGCGTGGTTCTCGATACCCTCGTGACAATGGAGCCTTACAGGGGGGTGATCAATGACGGGGGTGATCACCCCATATAGACTCCCTGATCAAACCCCCGTCATTGTTCACCCCCCTGTCATTGATCACCCCCCTGTAAGGCTGCATTCGGATGTCCGTATGATTTTTACGGATCCACTGATACATGGATCGGATCCGCAAAACACATACGGACATCTGAATGGAGCCTTACAGGAGGGTGATCACCCCATATAGACTCCCTGATCACCCCCCTGTCATTGATCACCCCCCTGTAAGGCTGCATTCAGATGTCCGTATGATTTTTACGGATCCACTGATACATGGATCGGATCCGCAAAACACATACGGACATCTGAATGGAGCCTTACAGGGGGATGATCACCCCATATAGACTCCCTGATCATCCCCCTGTCATTGATCACCCCCCTGTCATTGATCACCCCACTGTAAGGCTGCATTCAGATGTCCGTATGATTTTTACGGATCCACTGATACATGGATCGGATCCGCAAAACACATACGGACATCTGAATGGAGCCTTACAGGTGGGTGATCACCCCATATAGACTCCCTGATCACCCCCCTGTCATTGATCACCCCCCTGTCATTGATCACCCCCCTGTCATTGATCACCCCCCTGTAAGGCTGCATTCAGATGTCCGTATGATTTTTACGGATCCACTGATACATGGATCGGATCCGCAAAACACATACGGACATCTGAATGGAGCCTTATAGGGGGGTGATCAATGACAGGGGGGTGATCACCCCATATAGACCCCCTGTCATTGATCACCCCCCTGTCATTGATCACCCCCCTGTAAGGCTCCATTCAGAATTTTTTTTGGCCCAAGTTAGCGAAAAAATGTTTTTTTTTTTCTTGCAAAGTCTCATATTCCACTAACTTGTGTCAAAAAATAAAATCTTACATGAACTCCCCATACCCCTCACGGAATCCAAATGCGTAAAAATTTTTAGACATTTATATTCCAGAGTTCTTCTCACGCTTTAGGGCCCCTAGAATGCCAGGGCAGTATAAATACCCCACATGTGACCCCATTTCGGAAAGAAGACACCCCAAGGTATTCCGTGAGGGGCATATTGAGTCCATGAAAGATTGAAATTTTTGTCCCAAGTTAGCGGAAAGGGAGACTTTGTGAGAAAAAAAAAAAATCAATTTCCTCTAACTTGTGCCAAAAAAAAAAAAATTCTATGAACTCGCCATGCCCCTCATTGAATACCTTGGGGTGTCTTCTTTCCAAAATGGGGTCACATGTGGGGTATTTATACTGCCCTGGCATTCTAGGGGCCCTAAAGCGTGAGAAGAAGTCTGGGATCCAAATGTCTAAAAATGCACTCATAAAATGAATGTGGGCCCCTTTGCGCATCTAGGCTGCAAAAAAGTGTCACACATGTGGTATCGTCGTACTCAGGAGAAGTTGGGCAATGTGTTTTGGGGTGTCATTTTACATATACCCATGCTGGGTGAGATAAATATCTTGGTCAAATGCCAACTTTGTATAAAAAATGGGAAAAGTTGTCTTTTGCTGAGATATTTCTCTAACCCAGCATGAGTATATGTAAAAAGACACCCCAAAACACATTGCCCAACTTCTCCTGAATACGGCGATACCACATGTGTGACACTTTTTTTCAGCCTAGGTGGGCAAAGGGGCCCACATTCCAAAGAGCACCTTTAGGATTTCACAGGTCATTTACCTACTTACCACACATTAGGGCCCCTGGAAAATGCCAGGGCAGTATAACTGCCCCACAAGTGACCTCATTTTGGAAAGAAGACACCCCAAGGTATTCCGTGAGGGGCATGGCGAGTTCCTAGAATTTTATATTTTTTGTCACAAGTTAGCGGAAAATGATGATTTTTTTTTTTTCCTTACAAAGTCTCATATTCCACTAACTTGTGACAAAAAATAAAAACTTCCATGAACTCACTATGCCCATCACAAAATACCTTGGGGTGTCTTCTTTCCAAAATGGGGTCACTTGTGGGGTAGTTATACTGCCCTGGCATTTTAGGGGCCGAATGCGTGAGAAGTGGTTTGAAATCAAAATCTGTAAAAAATGGCCGGCGAAATCCGAAAGGTGCTCTTTGGAATGTGGGCCCCTTTGCCCACCTAGGCTGCAAAAAAGTGTCACACATGTGGTATCGCTGTACTCAGGAGAAGTTGGGCAATGTGTTTTGGGTTGTCATTTTACATATACCCATGCTGGGTGAGAGAAATATCTTGGCAAAAGACAACTTTTCCAATTTTTTTATACAAAGTTGGCATTTGACCAAGATATTTATCTCACCCAGCATGGGTATATGTAAAATGACACCCTAAAACACATTGCCCAACTTCTCCTGAGTACGGAGATACCACATGTGTGACACTTTTTTGCAGCCTAGGTGGGCAAATGGGCCCACATTCCAAAGAGCACCTTTAGGATTTCACAGGTCATTTACCTACTTACCACACATTAGGGCCCCTGGAAAATGCCAGGGCAGTATAACTACCCCACAAGTGACCCCATTTTGGAAAGAAGACACCCCAAGGTATTCCATGAGGGGCATGGCGAGTTCCTAGAATTTTATATTTTTTGTCACAAGTTAGCAGAAAATGATGATTTATTTTATTTTATTTTTTCCTTACAAAGTCTCATATTCCACTAACTTGTGACAAAAAATAAAAACTTCCATGAACTCACTATGCCCATCACAAAATACCTTGGGGTGTCTTCTTTCCAAAATGGGGTAACTTGTGGGGTAGTTATACTGCCCTGGCATTTTAGGGGCCGAATGCGTGAGAAGTGGTTTGAAATCAAAATCTGTAAAAAATGGCCGGTGAAATCCGAAAGGTGCTCTTTGGAATGTGGGCCCCTTTGCCCACCTAGGCTGCAAAAAAGTGTCACACATGTGGTATCTCCGTACTCAGGAGAAGTTGGGCAATGTGTTTTGGGGTGTCATTTTACATATACCCATGCTGGGTGAGAGAAATATCTTGGCAAAAGACAACTTTTCCCATTTTTTTATACAAAGTTGGCATTTGACCAAGATATTTATCTCACCCAGCATGGGTATATGTAAAATGACACCCCAAAACACATTGCCCAACTTCTCCTGAGTACGGAGATACCACATGTGTGACACTTTTTTGCAGCCTAGGTGGGCAAAGAGGCCCACATTCCAAAGAGCACCTTTCAGATTTCACCGGCCATTTTTTACAGATTTTGATTTCAAACTACTTACCACACATTTGGGCCCCTAGAATGCCAGGGCAGTATAACTACCCCACAAGTGACCCCATTTTGGAAAGAAGACACCCCAAGGTATTCGCTGATGGGCATAGTGAGTTCATAGAAGTTTTTATTTTTTGTCACAAGTTAGTGGAATATGAGACTTTGTAAGAAAAAAAAAGAAAAAAAGAAAAATCATCATTTTCCGCTGACTTGTGACAAAAAATAAAAAGTTCTATGAACTCACTATGCCCATCAGCGAATACCTTAGGGTGTCTACTTTCCGAAATGCGGTCATTTGTGGGGTGTTTGTACTGTCTGGCCATTGTAGAACCTCAGGAAACATGACAGGTGCTCAGAAAGTCAGAGCTGCTTCAAAAAGCGGAAATTCACATTTTTGTACCATAGTTTGTAAACGCTATAACTTTTACCTAAATCATTTTTTTTTTACTCAAACATTTTTTTTTTATCAAAGACATGTAGAACAATAAATTTAGAGCAAAATTTATATATGGATGTCGTTTTTTGCAAAATTTTACAACTGAAAGTGAAAAATGTCATTTTTTTGCAAAAAAATCTTTAAATTTCGATTAATAACAAAAAAAGTAAAAATGTCAGCAGCAATGAAATACCACCAAATGAAAGCTCTATTAGTGAGAAGAAAAGGAGGTAAAATTCATTTGGGTGGTAAGTTGCATGACCGAGAAATAAGCGGTGAAAGTAGGGTAGGTCAGAAGTGTAAAAAGTGGCCTGGTCATTAAGGGTGTTTAAGCTATAGGGGCTGAGGTGGTTAATGAACCAAATTTGTTACAAATTTCAAAAAATGCTTTTAAGACAAATCCAGTAAAATCTGGAGCGCAGCTCCATTTTCCTGCACATGTTGGCAGGCAAAACTACGAGAGAGGAAGAAGGATGCTCACATGACCCTGAGAGGAAGTAATGGGGGCGGAGAGCTTGTCCTGATTGGCTCAGAGGCTGAAAAACAGCCTCATCAGCCAATCATCTGTGGCAGCTGTTGATGAGGGTGGATGGGTCAATGCATTGTCTTACAGAAAACAATTTTACACAGTATACAGAGGCACAAGCAAGCATCTATTCTAGTTTAACTGGGACAGTGTAGAGAAAGAATAGAAATACATTATTATGTAGAATACTAGGGACTTTGATCAGGGAACGCTTTGAGGGAGTAAGAGGCTGCTGCAGAACCTCATTGTAGCAGTTCTGTATTACAAAATCATCCTCCTGCAAGAAAAAAAAAATATATATTTTTTTTCATTTGAATAGATTTTTTTCCAAAACATCAAGTTTCTACTTAGGTTTATTGTCTGCACAACAACCCAATAGCATTCAGCTTCTTTTTCAAACACTGAGCAATTGCACATTTTTTTCAGTCCATAATATCCGTGCTATTATACGCGTTGCTAGTGTTAAGTGAATCAAAGTTAACAAAGTGGAATTCGATCCAAATTTCAGGAAAAAATTTGATTTGCCACAAATCTGAATTTCTTGGTGCTTCGTGGTAACAACTCAATTTTCTTTCCTCAAATGGCGGTAAAAAAAAATACATATTCACTTCATCCATTTGATCGCAGACAGGATGTCATGGCCATCTTGAATGATGAAAATGCGCCAATTCTCTTGCGCTGATGTGTCAACATGTGTCACCACGTGATCACGCTGGGCTGGCGTGGTGATGTCATCAGCACGTGAGAGTTGGCACATTTTCTTCTATCAAGATGGCTGCGATGGCCTCTCCACAATCAACTAGATGAGATGAGGTTGTATTTTTTTGTTTTAACCCCTGATTAACCCCGTGATAGGCTGAATGTGACTCTCAGGTGCCACGATCAGCATTGAATGCAGCATCTGAGGGATTAAATGACGGGGGTGCGACGCAATCCATACAATGGAATGCAATTCATTATGAAGTAATTTTGTAGTGAATCGAATTTCTTGTCAAAGTTCATTGAAGGTACCGTATCGAATTTTTGAAAACTTAGCTCATCACTACTCGTTGCATTGTAGCAAAAGCATTTTACAGCAATAACGCCATTTTTATATCAGTGAAATTAAACGTAAATTACAATATAGACAAAAATATTATTGCCTTTTCTACATCGTTATTTTGGTGCTAGGAGGGCGCATTATCGCATTACAAGATTTATATATGTTTTTTATACTACAGAAATCTCTTTTTTGACCCAACGTTTTGAAATGCAAATTACACAGAACACAGAAATAATACCGGCTTTCCTGCATCATTATATTGATGGCGGTGGGGGAATAATCTCATTACAAGATTGCAACATGTGCTTTATAATATAGAAATCTCTTTTTTGACCCAGCGTTTTGAAACGCAAATTACACAGTACACAGAAATATTACCAGCCTTTACTGCATCTTTATACTGGTGGTAGGAGGTTGCATTATCAAATTACAAGTTTGCACTCTCCCAACCCTCCTCTGTGTCACTTATTAAGTTCTTCTCTGTGAAGTGGAGACTGTAATTTTAACTTTTAGGTTTTTTGAGTTGTAGAAAACTAATAAAGGTAAGCAAGTTAATCATTCAGCCACTATACATTTTAGTACATCTAGCAATTAAAAGTGAAGTTTTAAGTAATTCCTGGGCCAAGATAGGTTTTCATTGCCTTGGTTGGCATTAGTTTATTAGATATTGTAATACCTTACCCAGGTTTTGTCCTAAATACGTTTATCATATTACTTTATTTCCTTGTGGTCCGATTTTAGCTTTGTTAACCACTTGCCTACCGCCGCACAACTTTCTATGTCCAGGCGGTAGGCTCGGGTTACAACACAACGTATAAAAGCATTGGGTTACATCGCGATCTCCTAGCGGCCAGTGCCGCCGCAGATCGCTGTGACCAAGCTGTCATTAGACAGCTGGAGTCACAGGGAGAAGTCCGGAAGCCAGATGGAGCGGTCTTGCTTTAATACACGCTGGTAGCTCTATGCTACAAGCGTGTATTACATTGAAGAAGCGAAAAGCCACCAGGGAGCGCGTTTTCTTATGTAAGATCGCCACCTGCTGGCTTTATAATGAAATGTCAGCCTGTAGTCTGGGAAATAACCTCTTACTGCCTTGACTGTGGCAGAAAGGGGTTAATTCACTTAAAAAAGTAAACAAAATAAAAATAATTAAAAAATAAAAAATTACGGCCGCGCAGGTCATTTCAGGGGAGCAGCAGGGGGCTTGCCGGGGGTACAGGGCCCTGTTCTTGTGATTGGTGGGGGTCCCACCGGTAGTACCCCCACCAACCTGATCTGATAACTTTTTCCTACCCCAATACCCTTTTAAAGGTATATAACTAAATTAGTACATACTGTATATCAACTAATGATTTAATACCTTGTGCAATCCATCTCTAAAAGGAGATGTTAGGATTAATATGCCTAATGTAGTTGTATATCTGATAATTCCAGTCTGGCTCAACATCTTCCTCCTTGAGTCAGCGTCTACACATTAAAGTGGTTTTCTGGGAGTTTTATACTGATGTCCTATCCTCTGGATAGGTCATCAATATCTGATCAGTGGTGGTCTGACATCCGGGACCCTCGCTGATCAGCTGTTTGAAAATGCAACAGACCTTCTCACAGTTTACCAATCAGAGCGCTGTACATTGTATAGAGCTGCGCCTAGGCCATGTGACCAATGGATGTGATGTCACATGGCCTAGGGAAAGCTGAGAGAAAGCTGTGGCACTACTGCCTTCTCAAACAGATGATCGGCGGGGGTCCCGGGTGTAGTGATGAACGAAGAGCCAATAAAAGTCGCAAATTTTTTGCGCAGTTTAAGCGATTGCGCAAAAATGTGCGACTTTTTCACTCCATTATTCTGACTTGAGCTAATGATAAATCTGGCCCTTTATCTCTAGACCTCCATACATTTCCATGGGATTAAGTGATTTGCTTGTGTGAAGATTGGTGCTTATCTTATTAAACAATACCACAATGGCCCAGTTGACCCAACATCTGGTATTAGCATAATTGAATTGGATCAAAAAATAGATGTTCCTATCACCACACAGCCTCCCAGATTCAGCTGATTCTGTTGACTCTTGGTTTCTCCATCTGGGACGCTGGTCTGGGGCTTGTATCCTGAAAGCTTCTTGCCTTAACTATCAGCCTGGCGTCCACCGGCATGCCACGCAGATAGGAAGACTGTTGTAACCGTCTCTGTGTGGTTGGTGATTGAACCTGCTTGGTCGCTGCATCATAAATTTTGGTGATGCTATGGCTGCTGTGTGTTTAATCCATAAAGTCGAGTTCCTATAGAAGCACAGAAAAGCATAGTAAATATGTGGTTGGAAACCAACTGTTTCAGATTGATAGACAAAACCTGCGGGGTAAAATATCTGCCCATTAACGGCATATCCATATCAAAAATGTCACATCCGAAAAGAGCGGAGCTCGCCTACTAAAGTGAAAGGAGAGAGCAGCCCAACGTCGGCCACTTCCCCCTTTCCTGGCTGTGTGTGAGAGGGTCCCTTTTTTTGGAAATTTTACTGCAGATTTTGCTGACATTCCACAGTGGATTTCGGTGCGGATTTACCAAAGATCTAACCCTACGCATTGCAAACGGTGAAATATACAGTGAAAATCTGTAGCATAAATTGAACCAATCAGATTCTATCTTTTATTTTGGACAGCCCCTTTGGAAAATGAAATGAGGAATCTGATTGGTTGCTATGGGCAACTAAGCCAGTTCTACTTTACACCAGTTTGATAAATGACCCCCTTAATTCTTCTCTGTACCAATCCTGATTCCTATTCGTTTTGAATGTGTACTCTTTGTGGAAGCTTCCATGCAGATTTTTTTTAGATGAGGTATTGGTCATTTCAAAGACAATGTATAAGAAACTGGTTATACTAAAATCTTGTTAATGTGATAGTTTGGTCGATCTCTACTTATTGGCACCAAAAGAAAAGTCCACTGGAATCTGTAAATTCAGATGTAGCAAATGGACTTGAGGGCATGGGTGTGCATATTACACCTCAAATCTGTCATTACATTCCCTAACTTACTATTGTTAGGGCAGCTTTTAAATGCCATAGTAATTAGGGGCCTTTCTAGTGACAAGTATATTGTAGAGTCTCCAGTCAGTCAAGAAAGGGTTAATACTTGGGACCACTGTGGCTGTCTTCACAGTTAAAGTGCATGAGGTAGGTATCAATAATAAGCCCCTGTAGTAACTATGGCAACTGTGCTGCTGATGTCATAGATGCATAGGTCTATG
This sequence comes from Bufo bufo, assembly GCF_905171765.1. Taxonomy (NCBI): domain Eukaryota; kingdom Metazoa; phylum Chordata; class Amphibia; order Anura; family Bufonidae; genus Bufo; species Bufo bufo. The sequence goes on along the minus strand of NC_053390.1, from coordinate 438,789,645 downwards.
ACATAAAGAACCCACAGATAAAGGTCCCATAACAGAAGGACAAACGACCATTTGCCGAGCAATGCTGGATGTGTCTGGAGACCTGGAGCTTCACCATCTGTAGAGGGAGGAAGGGGACGCCCGCCTAGCCAGCCAGATCAGCCCTATCGCCTAACCAGCCAGATCAAGTCCAAAAAGTTGAGAGGTATGCTGACATGTGAATTAGGCTTAAAGGGGATGTCTCACTTCAGCAAGTGGCATTTCTTATGTAGAGAAAGTAAATACAAGGCACTTACTAATGTAGTGTGATTCACCATATTACCTCCTTTGCTGGCTAGATTCATTTTTCCATTACATTATACACTGCTAGTTTCCATGGTTACGACCACCCTACAATCCATCAGTGGTGGTGGTCGTGCTCGCACACTATAGGAAAAAGCACTAGCCTATGTTAGGTCTTACGGTACCAACCACCAAATATGTAGGTCCGCACTTTTTACTATAGTGTGCAAGCACGGCCACCACTGATGGATTTCAGGGTGGTCATAACCATGGAAAAGAGCAGTGTATAATGTGAAATGTGGAAAAATGAGTCCAGCCAAACGAAGCAATATGGATAATGACAATAAATTAGTAAGTGGTTTGTACTAACTTCCTCTACATAATAAATGCTATTTGCTGAAGTGAGACAACCCCTTTAAGATGACCGGGGTCAGGCCGGGAAATACAAAGAAAAAAGTATACTATTAGACTCTGCCATAGGTGCTATTACACTTCTGCACATGTCTGACCTGGAGGCCTTTGTTAATGGCACCACACAATTTTGTTGCAACGTGCTGAAATAGGAAGCCCCTTTCGTCTCCTTAGATGCTACGGTTGCTATTGATTGCAGCATCCAAGGCATTAAACAACCCGGCCTGGAGCCTGATTTTCTGTCAAAACTGGCCTCCCACAGCGACCACACAGGAACAACTTCTGCTATTATGTCAATTGGCTGGAACTACATAGTTCCCATGATGTATTAAAATGTCACAGGGTGAGAAGGGGTTAACAAGGTATGGTAAGGTCTAGTTCACACGAACATTTTTTTTGCGAGTGTACAGGCTTTTTTTTTGTGTTCCGTATACGGTCCGTATACGGAACCATTCATTTCAATGGTTCCACATTAAAAACGGAATGTGTTCCGTATTTCCGTTTTTCCGTTCCTTTCAAAGATAGAACATGTCCTATATTTGGCCACAAATCACGTTCCGTGGCTCGATTCAAGTCAATGGGTCCGCCAAAAAAACGGAACACATACGGAAATGCATCCGTATGTCTTCCGTATCCGTTCCGTTTTTGCTGAACCATCTATTGAAAATGTTATCCCCAGCCCAATTTTTTCTATGTAATTACTGTATACTGTACATGGCATACGGAAAAACGGAACGTAAAAACGGAAAGGAAACGGAAACACAACGGAACTCAAAAACGGAACAACGGATCCGTGAAAAACGGACCGCAAAAAACTATAAAAGCCATACGTTCGTGTGAACTAGGCCTAAGGCTGTATTCACACCTGTGTTGTGTTTTCTGTCATATGAAAAGGTAACCAGTACATTGCTGCCACCTAGTGGAGGTGTGAAATACATTTTAGTTACAAAGGAAAAAACTGCACCATTTCCACACTGGAGAAATGCATCTACTGTAGCTACTAATTAGTGGAAATGACACAAGGCTATTGAGCCTTTCAGTGCAATCTTTTCAGGGAGCTGATCCCTAACATGCTGAACCGACATGTCTGAATTCTGTTACCGTACAATCCTAAACGCTCTAAGCTCTATAAAACCTCATTCACACCTCAGTGTTCCACGTATGTGCGCTGTACATGTTCTCCACGGACAGCTCACGTCCTCATTCATTTTAATGTGTGTATTCACACATCAGAGTTTTAGCACGGTCCGTGGGTCTGTGTTTTCAGCACGGATAAATGCTCTACTTTGTCCGTGTTTACGGATCCATCATGCTAATTATAGTCTATGTATCCGTGAAAACCACGAATGCGACACGGATCCAACAGGGTTTCAGGGATCATTAGGAAGAGATGCTTTGAAAATGATTTTTCAGCTGTGCAGTGTCAGTGAAACACGGATGACACACGGACAGCAAAATATGCACACACGGACCACACATGGATCCTTCACAGATATCTTCATGGAGGCATCACTGACCTCCTTTTCACAGATTTAAGCACGCATGTGTAAATGAGGCTTAAGGCACACTGTCAGTTTTTCGTGGCCATTTTCCAACCATTTGTGCATCCATTTTTTGTCTGTCTGTCCGTTTTTAATGCCCGTTTTGCATCTGTTATTCACGGCTGTTAAAATGGCTTTTTTCTTTTAAACAAAGATCCCAACCCCTGCAGTGCCCTCAGTGTACATAATACCCCCCAGCAGTAATAATGTCCCCCATAGTGGCCCCCAGCAGTAATAATATCCCCCATAGTGCCCCCTGGCAGAAATAATGTCTCCCATAGTGGCCATTAGCAGTACTAATGTTCCCCATGGTGGCCCATAATGTTTGCCATAGTGACCCCTGCAGTAATAATGCCCCATAGTGGCTCCCTGCTGTAATGTTTCATTTCAGCAAAAAAAAAGAAGAAAAAATATATATACTCACCTCATCCTCTTGCTCCTCTATTGAATGAAAAGGACCTGTCGAAGGACCGGCGCTCAGCGTGATGATGTTATCGCACGCTCCCAGCGCGACAGATCCTCTTTAATCAAAAGAGGAGTTACTGTCTCTTTGTGTGCAAGTGGATGAGGTGAGTATCACAATATATGCAATGGGCGGCCGCGCCACAGGGCCCTCTATGTCGCGTCCCAGGTGTAGGAACGGCCGAGTGGTATAGGGTGGCCTAAAATGTCCCTTTATATGAGGTGTGAGTGTCACGGTGCTCCTACCTGGATATGGCTGGGCCAAAGGCGTTGGCTACGAAGCAAACAAATAGGGGGAATAGTTGAGGGATAAAAGAATAACTTAAGTCCAGATCTTGAGATGCAGTTCCAACTTTGCCTTGGTCCCAGCAGGCTTTAGCATTAAGACTCTGGCAGGCAAACTCATCACTGCTACATTTGTTGCTCTCGGGCTCTGCTGTACTATCAGGCTGGCTGTATAACTTTGCTTCTTCTTTATGCTGCACAACACTTAGTAGTCTGACTCTATGTTTGGCAAGGAAATACTCCTCCTGGCTCCTGAGGCTTCAAGCTTTGGCCTCCATGTCCAGCAGAGCTAAGGGTGCTCTGAATGGCTTGGCTTGGGCATGTTCAGGAGAGACGTGCCCAGCTGTCAGGGAACCAGGGGGGCCGTTTCGCATCGGGTTCGCAGGTGCGGGCGGCGGGCGCAGATATTTCCTCCTCTTCCTCCTGACAGGACACCTGACGTCAATGTGGCCAGTGCGCCTGCGCGAGTCAGACGCCGGGTGCACGTGCGCGGTACACAAGCCGCGTGCGCAGGGATACAAGCGTAGTGCACATGCTCCATTCCAGACCACAGGTGCTACTCAGGCTGGGGGAGGGCTTCAGCCTCCGTCACCGCCCTCAGCCTTATGATTGGCTTCTGACTAAGGAAGCCTCCTGGTTGCCCGGCAACCAGGGGGGCGGTCCTGGGTTCACTGTGTACTTAAAGCCAGTCAGAGCCTTGACTCATTGCTGAGTTATTCAACCTTATGGTGAACACCCAGCTCCCTCCTGTGAACCTGTTGTTTAATCTGACTTCCCAGCTACCGCCTCCTTGCCTGTTTCCTCGATTACGATTTCTGCTGCCCGCCACGACCCGGAACTGGAACCGACTACCCGATTGGATAGACCTTTTTTGTACTACGCTAATTTTTGGGATTATTTCGTCCCTGCCAAAGGATTCCATACCTGATCCACTATTCCAGTCCTGACATAATAACTCTGCCAAACCATGGAATCCGCGGGACCTGCAGACTGTGCCCCTTCTTTGTCCGAACAACTGACGATGATGGCGCAAGCCCTTCAGGACATGCAGGCCAGCCATGCACACCTATTAGGGAGAATGCGTGCCCAGGAGCTGCGCCAGGCCCAGTTCATTGCACTACCACCCTCACCTCCTTCCGCTCCACGCACCTCACTAGAAGTGGTGAACAATGAACCAGCCGTAGCCCTACCAGAACGCTTTTCTGGAGACAGGAAGAAATGCCGTTCATTTATTATTTCCTGCGAGCTACTGTTCTCCTTGAAACCCCGCACTTACTCCTCGGACTACGTCAAAGTACGGACAGCTATCTCCCTGCTCACGGGACCCCCACAGACCTGGGCCCATCAGCTCCTGCAAACTGATAGCCCAGTACTGTCCTCTTGGGGCTCCTTTGTTTCCGCCATGCAGGCACTCTTTGATGACCCCCTGCGTGCTTCCACCTCTAGGGACACTCTCCGTTCCCTGCGACAAGGAAGGTGTCCAGTGGAGGACTACATGACGGAGTTCCGGGAGATCGCACCAGATACCAGACTCAATAAAGTGGCCCTTATCGACCAGTTCCGGATCGGACTGTCGGACCAATTAAAAGACGAACTCGCCCATATCGGGGTCCCGGAGGTCCTGGAAGGGCTGATGAGCACGGTTACCCAACTGGACCGCCGTTTCCGGGAACGAAGGACGGAGAGACAGCACGCTTTGCCTCCTCCTGCACGGCGGTCCAATCCTCTTCCCGTTTCAGTCCTTGGGCAATCCTCCACAGTGGGAGACCTCACCCCGGACGAACCAATGCAGGTCGGAGTAGTCAGGGGTCCACTCTCAGCAGTTGAGAGGTCCAGAAGGCGGACTTTCAATCTCTGCCTCTACTGTGCCAAATCCGGGCATATGTTGAGAGACTGTCCTGTCAAACCACCTACAGGTAGGATTGTCAGTTCCGCTGTGTTCTTGAACATACCTGTATACCACGGTTCTTCACATCTAACTCTATGTGTTTTTCTGCAGCTGAACGGAACTGGCCATGAACTCACGGCCTTAATCGATTCGGGCGCAAGCAGCTGTTTTTTTATTCCAAACTTGCCACGCAGCTAGGAATACCCTTGCGCCCCAAGGAACACCCATCCCGACTCCACATGGTGGACGGCAGTACATTAAAAACCGGACCTGTCTCTTTGGAATCACACCCTCTTACCCTTTCCATTGGTCGCCACCACCGTGAAGAGATCGTGTGGGACATTGTACCCTCTCCTTTATTTCCTGTTATCTTGGGCATCCCATGGCTTAGAAAGCTCAACCCCCAAATAGACTGGGCCCTGGGACGTGTCACATTTCAGTCCTCTTATTGCATCTCCCACTGTATCTCCTCCGCTCCTGGCTCTCTGCTGGTCCTGGCCTCATATTCCCGGGTATTACCTGCTAAATACGAAGAATATGCGGATGTCTTTGAGAAAGCAGGGGCAGACACCTGAACTCCCCACAGACCTTATGACTGCCCCATTGATCTACTCCCCGGGGCCCCGCTGCCATACGGACGGTTATACAACTTGTCTGAGCCCGAGACCCAGGCGCTGAGGGATTACATTGAGGAAAGCCTGGCGAAGGGCTTCATCCGCCCGTCCACCTCCCCAGTCGGTGCAGGTATCTTTTTTGTGGGGAAGAAGGACGGGGGTCTTCGGCCCTGTGTGGACTACCGGGGCCTTAACAACATCACCAGGAAAAATAAATACTCTCTCCCTCTCATCCCTGATCTCCTGGACCGAGTGAAGGATGCCAAAGTCTTCTCCAAGATCGATCTCCGGGGGGCCTATAAACTTGTGCGGATCCGTGAGGGCGATGAATGGAAGACGGCTTTTCGTTCCAGATTCGGCCATTATGAGTATCTGGTGATGCCCTTCGGGCTTTGCAACGCCCCAGCTACCTTCCAAAGCTTTATCAACGATGTCTTCCGCGACCTTCTGGACACATATGTGGTAGTGTATCTGGATGACATCCTTATTTTTTCCCACACACTCCAGCAGCATGAGAGACATGTGAAGGTAGTCCTCCAGCTCCTTCGGACACACCGACTCTATGGGAAGCTGGAGAAGAACATCTTTGAGGTTCCTTCTATTGAATTCTTGGGATACATACAGTCCCCTGGAAAAGTAGAGATGGACCCCAAGAAGGTTCAGGCCGTCCTAGAATGGCCTATCCCACGAAACAGACGAATGGTCCAACAGTTCATCGGTTTCGCGAATTTCTACCGTCGCTTCATCCGGAATTTCTCGGCCATATGCGCTCCTATTACGGTCCTAAATGGGAACAATGTTCCATTTGTATGGACCCCTGCCACTCATAAGGCCTTCCAAACCCTCCAAAGGCTCTTCTAACAAGCTCCGGTACTGGCGCAGCCTGACACTGCTCTCCCCTTCTACCTGGAGACAGATGCCTCAGAGAAAGCCGTCGGGGCAGTTCTCTCCCAAAGACAAGGGGAGAAACAACTCCTACACCCAGTGGCGTTCTACTCCCGCAAGTTAACCAAGGCGGAACGAAACTACGATGTGGGCGAGAGGGAACTACTGGCCATAAAAAATGCGCTGGAGGAGTGGTGGCATCTGCTGAAGGGAGCCAAGCACCCGGTAACTGTCTATACTGATCACCGTAACCTAGAATACCTTCGTACTGCTAAAAGGTTACGGCCCCGGCAAGCCAGGTGGGCCCTCTTCTTTTCCCGCTTCACCCTCCAGATAACATATCGTCCTGGATCAAAGAACGAAAAGGCCGATACCCTCTCCCGTCTTCACGACATTGATGCCGTGTTTTCACCTCCAGAAACCATCCTTCCAAGCACCTACTTTTTGGCCACACAATATTCATTACTCGAAGAGATCCGACAAGCCAGCGTGACCGTACCGTCAGAAGCAGCACACCTGCCACAAAGGCAGGGTCTACGTTACCATCAGGGAAAGATCTACGTGCCTACTTCCCATCGGGTGCCGATCCTGCAACATCATCATGACCACCCAACCGCAGGTCACAGGGGAATACGCAATACCTTAGAGTACGTGCAGAGGCAGTTCTGGTGGCCTTCCCTAGCGGCGGATGTACGTTCCTTTGTGGGCTCATGCACCATCTGTGCCATGCACAAGAGACCCCACACCCGGCCAGTCGGCCCACTACAACCTCTACCCGTGGCAACAGTGCCCTGGAGGGACCTCGCCATGGATTTCGTGGTGGACTTACCTCCTTCACAGGGCCACACAATACGATCTTGGTTGTAGTAGATAGATGCACCAAGATGGCCCACTTTATTCCAACGACCGGCCTTCCAACAGCCCAACATACCTCAAAATTGTTTTTACAGCACGTGTTCCGCCTACATGGACTCCGCTCCTCTATTGTATCTGATCGGGGTTCGCAGTTCACCTCCCGTTTCTGGAGCCAATTTTGCCGCTGCCTCCACATCACCCTGGACCTGTCCTCTGCTTATCATCCCCAGTCCAACGGCCAGACGGAGAGGACGAACCAAACCATGGAGCAATATCTCCGCTGCTATTCGTCATACCTACAAGACGACTGGGTGGACCTTCTCCCTCTGGCAGAATATGCATACAATCAACAGCAGCATACCTCTACGGGACTCTCGCCCTTTTATGCAAATTACGGGTACCATCCCTTGACTCTTCCAGACCTTCCGGTGGACATTCCCGTACCTGAAGTGGCCCAGCGCCTCCGTCGTCTCCGAGGTTTGCTACGTACCCTAGTGCGGAAGCTCCGCACTACCCAGCAACAGCAAAAGACTCAGGCCGATCGGAGACGCACCGAGAGCCCCAAGTACAGAAGTGGGGATAGGGTATGGTTATCTTCTCAGCAACTTAAACTGACCTGCCCGTCCAAGAAATTGGGCCCTCGCTATTTGGGACCATTCACCATCGCCTCAATGGTCAAAGACGTCGCGGCGAGACTAAACCTGCCTACTTCATTTACCATCCATCCGGTGTTTCATGTATCACTACTGAAACCCTACCGTGCCAACACCCTTGTGGGCAGAGTGCCGGTGCCACCCGCTCCCATTCAGGTGGATAACAATGATGAATATGAAGTCCAGGGGATCTTGGACTCCCGCAGACGCCGTGGAGTCATGGAATACCTTGTCCACTGGAAGGGATATGATGGGCCAGAGGAGCGTTCCTGGGAACCAGCAGGTAACCTTCATGCAGACGCCAAGGTCCGCGCATTCCACAGGGCTCATCCTGATCGGCCATCCCAGGTTCGCGTCCGGCGGCCACTCCTTGGTGGGGGGCTCTGTCAGGGAACCAGGGGGGCAGTTTTGCATCGGGTTCGCAGGCGCGGGCGGCGGGCGCAGATAGCTCCTCCTCTTCCTCCTAACAGGACACCTGACGTCAATGTGGCCAGTGCGCCTGCGCGAGTCGGACGCCGGATGCGCGTGCGCGGTACACAAGCCGCGTGCGCAGGGATACAAGCGTAGTGCACATGCTCTATTCCAGACCACAGGTGCTACTCAGGCTGGGGGAGGGCTTCAGCCTCCGTCACCGCCCTCAGCCTTATGATTGGCTTCTGACTAAGGAAGCCTCCTGGTTGCCCGGCAACCAGGGGGGCGGTCCTGGGTTCACTGTGTACTTAAAGCCAGTCAGAGCCTTGACTCATTGCTGAGTTATTCAACCTTATGGTGAACACCCAGCTCCCTCCTGTGAACCTGTTGTTTAATCTGACTTCCCAGCTACCGCCTCCTTGCCTGTTTCCTCGATTACGATTTCTGCTGCCCGCCACGACCCGGAACTGGAACCGACTACCCGATTGGATTGACCTTTTTTGTACTACGCTAATTTTTGGGATTATTTCGTCCCTGCCAAAGGATTCCATACCTGATCCACTATTCCAGTCCTGACACCAGCACACCCTCCCTTGGCAGGGGGTAAGCTGGAACTGACTCTCACTAATCCCCACCCTTCCTGCAGGAAGTGGGACTGGCCCACTCCTCCACCGAGGGGGTATAGAATGGAATGGAAAGCTCCATTCTACCTAACTATAGCTCTGCCGTATTTGCTGCCACCTGCTGGTAAACCAGGCAAATTGCATTTAAACACAACAGTTGCAAATATTAGAAATGCACAGTGTAGTGGACCTGAAATAAATACACAAGATGACATGATATTAGCACATTAGAGATAGTAGCGGCGTGAAGAAGTGGTAATGCCACTCTGGGGCGTTACATATACACTGCTCATTACCATGGTTATGACCACCCTGTAATCCTCTCTGGTGACCAGGACTGTGGAAACTCACATAGGCTGGTGCTTTCTCCTATAGTGTGCAAGCAGGGCCACCACTGATGGTTTACAGGGTGGTCATAACCATGGGAAAAAGCAGTGCATAATGTGATGGAAAAATGAATCCAGACAGCAAAGGAATTGAAGTTGAATAGGTCTCGATTCGTCATGGCCGCCGCACGGACATTGCCCGTGCATTAGGGACCGCAAATTGCAGTCCCCAATGCACGGAACGACCGCACAACGGCCGTGTGCATGAGGCCTAAGGCTGAGTTCACATGTGTTTTAAGCATCTGTTATGCACATGTTGCCTTCGTTTTAGCCTTATTTAGACGTATTTCTGTCTACGATCCGTTATTTTAGACTTAAAAAAATGTAGGAATTTTTTCCCTCTAAAATAACGGATCCCAGACGGAAATGGCTAAAAAGGATGCAACACGTGCATAACTGAGCATAACGGATGCTTAAAATACAGAAGAACGGAAAGCTAAACGGTGATGTGAACCTGGCCTAACAGGCACTCCAGCACTAAGATCCCATTGGAGATTGCCACTACTTAAAAAAAAAATAGGATTATTGGATTTCATTCACACTTGACATAAGTGCAGGAATTTATCAAGATTAGTATTTGAAAAGAAAAAATGATCAGGAAGGTAATGTCCCCTTTAACTCTGATGTTGACATCACCATGGCAACTGCAGTAAACAGCTGTTGGTCAGCTTGAATCTAAAAATCATCAGTTGGCTCCTTGGGAGATGAAACTGATTTTATGGTTAGTGATGAATTTCGGAGACACCCGGAGGAGCTGCTTTTACGCCCACTGCTCACGGTGGGATTTCTGGGGTAAGATACTGAGATATATCTAACTGTTATATTCAGGTGCAGGATATCTCCGTATAAAACTGGTGTGTTTTTAGTAAGCTACAATAAATACAATAAAACAGGGAAAGATGTTTAGCGTTTTCCCTAAATTTGAACGGTTTATTATGTGTCTAGACTTTTGGTCAGGTCTACAACACTTGTGGGTAAAGTTACCTAAAGAACAGTGAAGTATAAAGAATGGCAGACACTGCAGATGATTGCATTAGGGCCTTATTGGCACAGTCAGTGTTTGGTCAGTGATTTCCATCAATGATTTTGAGCCAAAACCAAGTGCGGGTCCAAAACACAGAACAGGCGCAGATCTTTCCCTTCTACCTTATGTCTGTGTAGGATCCACTCCTGGTTTTGGCTCACAATCACTGATGGAAATCACTGACCAAAGACTGACTGTGTGAATGAAGACTTAAAATGTGAAAATTCTTGCCGTCTTTAAACTCATCTCATGTAGTTGCCTGTAAGTTAGGTTCTTCATATGCATTGCGGCTTTAGGCCTCATGCACACGACCTTTGTTATAGGCATTTATATTGCCGGCGCCCGTTCCGTTCCGCAAATTGCGGAAGGCAACACGGGCGGCTTCCGTTTTTTGCGGATCCGCGGTTTGAGGACCGCAAAAAACGGCACGGTCGTGTGCATGAAGCCTTAGCTTGTGAAACCAGCTTTTTTGGATTGAACCCTTAAATGCAAATCTTGCTCTATTACTACAGGCACAGTCATATAAATATCGGAAAAACCCTCCCAAAAAGGGTAATTTTTTATTCAGATAGTTGGTTGGGCTAGTATGAGTTAATTTGCATTCTCCCCTCCAAGCCTTAGGGTGCCTGTACACAGGTGTAGGGTAAGGTGCAGAAAATCAGCCCAAATTTCTGTACGGATTTCTGTGCGCTTTTTTTAATTACCCACAAGTCACAAAAGATACTGAAAGTGGTCCCTGTTCCGGTCTATGCATCTTTGGGCACATGGGATTATGTTGGCCGATACTGCTTGCAGCTCTACAGCAGTGATGCTGCAGAAACAAAAATGTCCTGCTCTTTCCAACAAGCTGGGACAACATGCCACACCTCACTGGCACGGATTCATGAACTGTTGATGTAGGAGCAAACTGTGAGCAAGGGGTTATGGCCACCACGTTCCTCAGACTTGTCCTCATGCAATTTTTATCTGTTGGGAAATTCAAAACAGAAAATGTCCGCTAACAATCCACATTCCTGGATGAACTGAAGGAAAATATCACAAACACTATCCGCAACATTACAAGTAGTATCAGCCGACATAATCCGAAGTGCCCAAAAATGCATAGATATGAATGGGGACCACTTTCTGCATCGTGTGGCATGTGGGTTATTAAAAAAACAATCCACTTGCTCATTCATTTTGTCATACTATTGCTGGAGACTGTCTACTTTTTCGTGGGCCACCCTGTATTGCCCCTTCTCAACATAGAGAAGGGATACATGATGACCTTTCTATGTGTGTCATTCCTATGCAATGACCTATTTGCGTATATTCTCCTACTAGTGACATCACTGTGTGCATTATTGCTATTTTGTGACATAACTGTGTAAATTATCTACAATATGTACAATAAAGTCACTTCAACTTTTACATTATCCTTGTGCATCAGGGAGACCATAATAATCATAAAATTCATGTACTGGAATTGCTGCAGAAGGTGGTCATGATAGAGCGGGGCCCAAGTCAATTTTGCTATGAAGCCCCACGGTTACTTGCTATGGCCCTGGAATGTACATTACATATAAAGATTCTGCAAGCAGCTACATTCTGTCAGGGAGCTGTCACAATGGCTAGAGCTGCTGCACAGATTTAGGGGGTCATTTACTATACTGAAATACTCCTAAATTAGGCTTATTTCAGGTGCAGATGGCGGGTCAATGCTTAGTGGCTGTTTTAGGCATAGAAAGTGGATGCGCTGAAGTCATGCAGAGGCATGCGCCTCTTCATAACTTCGGCGGATACCCCGCTAGTAGGGATGAGCGAACCCGAACTGTATAGTTCGGGTTCGTACCGAATTTTGGGGTGTCCGTGACACGGACCCGAACCCGAACCCGAACATTTTCGTAAAAGTCTGGGTTCGGATTCGGTGTTCGGCGCTTTCTTGGCGCTTTTTGAAAGGCTGCAAAGCAGCCAATCAACAAGCGTCATACTACTTGCCCCAAGAGGCCATCACAGCCTTGCCTACTATTGGCATGGCTGTGATTGGCCAGTGCAGCATGTGACCCAGCCTCTATATAAGCTTGGGTCACGTAGCGCTGCACGTCACTCTGCTGATACAAGCGTAGGGAGAGGTTGCTGCTGCGACGTTAGGGCGAGATTAGGCAGATTAACTCCTCCAAAAGACTTAATTCAGTGATCGATCTCCAGCTGTGGATCATTAAAGTGCTGATATTGAATTGCTCACTTTTTTTAGGCTGCCCAGAGCGTTTTTATATCACTTTTTTCTGGGGTGATCTGCGGCCATTTTGTGGCTTGTGGTGCGCCAGCACAAGCTACCACCAAGTACATTTAACCATCAATAGTGTGGT